>NW_004444023.1:8320495-8349928 GCF_000243295.1 Trichechus manatus latirostris
ATCCAATGTAAAGGGAGTTTCCCTGGGGTGTGGCCTGCACCACCTTTTATCTCTCAAGAGATAAAAGGAAAGGGAAGCAGAGAGTTGGGGACCTCACACCATCAAGAAAGCAGTGCCAGGAGCAGAGCACGTCCTCTGGACCAGGGTCCCTGCGCAGAGAAGCTCCTAGTCCGGAACATTGATGAGAAGGCTGACAAAGAGAGAAAGCCTTCCCCTGGAGCTGAAGCCCTGACTTTGGACTTTTAGCCTACTTTGACTATGAGGAAATCAACTTCTCTTCGTTAAAACCATCCACTTGTGGTATTTCTGTTATAGCAGCACTAGATGACTAAGACAGCTCCCTTCACAAATTTGTTCCTCACTGTTGTGGTAAAAGGTGTGTCCTCTGGGCACTCCTTGTGCGGGTCTGTGGGTCTAACCTGATAAATTTACTCTAACATGCCAGTTTCCCTAAGCCTTTGGATATCTTTTCTACAGTTACCAAGGCAGGTCTGGTACTTCAACCTGATTTAGTATAAGCCACCATGTAATCCATGCTTCAGCAACCCAACCAAATAAACTATTAGATTCTTTCCAACCTTTCGAGCTGAAACATTGAATGAACAATCTGTGCTTAGTGGGCCCATGTCAATAAACTCAGATTGATCCAACTTAATGATCCTTGTATCATTATCCCATACTCTTAAAAGCCATTCCTACAATTATTCCCAAGATTTCTGTTTGTACATATTAGTAAAGTCAAGCAGTTCTTTTGGAGTGCAGCATACCTCCTCCATGGTCACACTTAGTACTTCACCATTTGGGGCTCGCTGGAACTTAAGTCTAGTTATAGGTTTAGAAGCAAAAATGGGTGGTGGGGGTGGGTCCTTGCAACATTCAGCAATATATGTTTTAAGGTATCTACCCCAGGCAACATTCTGGGCAATGACTCTGACAATGCTCCGGGTGATATCTCAGACAAAGGCTCTTCAGACACAGCTGGGTTAATCTTATCAGATAGCAGAGGGGGTAATGGTTTTACTAAGGAGGTTGGCTTAGCTGACAAGGATGAAGTAATCTCTTCATATGGGAGAAAGAGGGCTGGTACTGTTGGTAGGAGTAATTTAACAGAATTTAAGGGCTCAGTGTTTCCAGCTTCCTGATTATCTGTCCATATGTCCCCATCTCAAGTTTCAGGATTCCATTTCTTCCCAATCAATACCCTCACTTTAACTTTAGACACTAGTGAAGTTTGAGAATTCAGTCGGCGTTGTAATTCAGCCACTCTTAAGACTCTGGGTTTAGTTTTTGGCAATATCAGCTCTGTTACTAAAAGAAATAAGGCTTTCTTTCAGGGCACAAGTGGCAACTTTAAGGTCTTTTATGTCACGCTTGAGCTGGGACTCTGAGGCCCTAAGCTCATCTCTTTGTTTCACCACTTTGTCTACGGAAAGTAGGACCAACCAACTTCCCTATACTTCTCATTCTGACAGAATTGTACAAAAGTATCAAACATATGATCACTCAGAGCCTCGTTTCTCACCAATACTTGATCTATCGGTGGTGATATTTTGTGCACTAATATTGCCAACTCACACCATAGATTAGCAGAGCCTTCTTTACTACTGGAGGCAGAGTCATCAGAGCCTTTAAGACTAGTCAGACTTCTGAACCAATTTAGAAAACTCATCCTTACGATTTTGTTTCTCTAGAACCACTCTCTTCTTCCTGAAAATTCCTGGGTTTAGAACGTGAATCTTTCCTTCTCTACACCTGACGTTTCTGCCTAAAATGTTTGTTGTCAACTACTTTGTTTCTTTGTCTAATTATGATCAAGAAGAACTTCATAGAATATTTCTCTACTATGCCTAGAGGCTTCTCTCCATTCTGTCTTTTCTCGATCCTGGCTTCTTTTAGTCCCTATAGAACACTCTCCATGAATTAATGTCCTGGAAATATGCAAAAGGTTCCTTTAGGGTATATAGATCTGGGAAGGCCTTGACACTTAAGATTGCTATTAAAGAGACGGTCGGCTGTTGGATATCATTAGGCTGTACTTCTTCGAAGACAGATTTGTTCATTCTTTTGGCAGTCCACAGTATGTTCAATATTCTTTCCCAACACCATTATTTAAAGGCGTCAATTCTTCTCATCTTCCTTATTCATTGTCCAGCTCTCACATATATATGAGGCGACTGAAAACATCATGGCTTGGGTCAGCTTCACCTCAGTCCTTAAAGTGACATCTTTGGTTTTTAACACTTTAAAGAGGTCTTTTGCAGCAGATTTTCACAATGCAATGCGTTGTCTGATTTCCGGACTGCTGCTTCCAGGAGTGTTAATTGTGGCTCAAGATAAAATGAAATCCTTGATAACTTCAACCTTTTCTCCATTTATCATGATGTTGCTTACTGATCGAATTGTGAGGATTTTGGTTTTATGTTGAGGCGTAATCCATACTGAAGGCTGTGGTCTTTGATTATCAGTAAGTGCTTCAAGTCCTCTTCACTTTCAGCAAGCAAGGTTGTCACCTGCATAATGCAGGTTGTAAGTCTTCCTCCAATCCTGATGCCCCATTCTTCATATAGTCCAGCTTCTCCGATTATTTGCTCAGCATACAGACTGAATAAGTATGGTGAAAATCCCACTATGATACACACCTTTCCTGACTTTAAACCAAGCAGTATTCCCTTGTTCTGTTCGAATGACTGCCTCTTGATCTATCTACAGGTTCCTCATGAGCACAATTAAGTATTTTGGAATTCCCATTCTTCGCAATGTTATCCATAATTTGTTATGATCCACATAGTCGAACACCTTTGCATAGTTAATAAAACACAGGTAAACATCTTTCTGGTATTCTCTGCTTTCAGTCAGGATCCATCTGACATCAGCAATGATAATCCTCATTCTACGTTCTCTTCTGAAACCAGCTTGAATTTCTGGCAGTTCACTGTGGATGTACTGCTGCAGCTGTTTTTGAAAGATCTTTAGCAAAGTTTTAACTTGCGTGTGGTATCGATGATATTGTTAGATAATTTCCACATTCGAATGGATCACCTTTCTTGGAAATAGGGATAAATATGGATCTCTTCCAGTTTGTTGGCCAGGTAGCTGTCTTACAAATTTCGTGGCATAAGACAAGTGGGCACTTCCAGCACTGCATCCAATTGTTGAAACATCTCAATTGGTATTTTGTCAATTCCTGGAACCTTGTTTTTCACCAATGCCTTCAGTGCAGCTTCAACCTCTTCCTTCAGTACCATCGGTTCTTGATCATACACTACCTCCTGAAATGGTTGAATGCTCACCAATTCTTTTTGGTATAGTGACTCTGTGTATTCCTTCCATCTTCTTTTGATGCTTCCTGCAACATTTAATATTTTCCCCATAGAATTCTTCAATATTGCAACTTGAGGCTTGAATTTTTTCTTCAGTTCTTTCAGCTTGAGAAATGCTGAGCATGTTCTTCCCTTTTGGTTTTCTAACTCCGTATCTTTGCAAGTGTCATTATACTTTACTTTGTCTTCTGGAGCTGCCCTTTAAAATCTTCTGTTCAGCTCTTTTATTTCATCGTTTCTTCCACTTGCTTTAGCTACTCAATGTTCAAGGACAAGTTTCAGTTTTTACTGACGTCCATTTTGGTCTCTTTCTTTCCTGTCTTTTTAATGATCCCTTGCTTTCTTCATGTATGATGTCCTTGATGTCATTCCACAACTCATCTGATCTTCAGTCACTAAAGTGTTCAACCTATCAAATTTATTCTTGAGATGATCTCTAAACTCTGGTGGGATATATTCAAGGTCATACTTTGGCTCTTGTGGACTTGTTCTAATTTTCTTCTGCTTCAACCTGAACTTGCATATGAGCAATTGCATATGAGCAACTGTCTGTTCCACAGTCAGCCCCTGGCCTTGTTCTGATTGATACTGAGCTTTTCCATCATCTATTTTATTGAAATAGTGCTGTGAAAATCTACCCAATAGGATTGTTTGATTTGTAGTCCTCGAGGGGACTGGTCAGTTTGTGGTTCTGTTGGGAGGGTCACACCTTTAAATTGACAAGGAGTTTGCTTCTATAAGCGGCCAACTCCACATAGGTTGAAGGGGACTTCACTATTGTCAACAAGAGTCTAGAGAGAGCAAGTCCTGTGCTGAGAATATCATAGACCAAGAAGAGAGCTGTAATACTGAAGACAGCAGGAGGCCCAGAAGGGGGCCTATCAGCAGAGAAACTGCAACAAGTACAGCAGAGACAAGGGGTAGTAAAACAGTGGCAGCAGTACGAGTGGCCAGAACCACAAGACTGTATTAATGTATGGTGTATCTTCAATCTGTTTTGAGATATAAAGGAGATTAAACAAGCAAGTGGTGAGTAAATGGAAATGTGGAAAGACAGATGCTAAGCCACACGGACATCTCCAAGGAACCATGAAGCAAGCTGAACAGAAAAGGACCTTCCCCCAGAGCCGACAAAGAAAGGCTTCCTCTAGTGCTGGCACCCTGATATCAGACTTCTAGCCTCCTAAGTTGCTAGAATATCAATTTCTGTTGGTTAAAGTCACCCACTTGTGGTATATCTGTTACAGAAGCACTAGATAACTAAGAATTTGGTACCGAGAAGTAAGGGTGCTGATCTAACAAATACCTACAATGTGGGAGTGGTTTTAGAATTGGGTAATGGGTGGAGGCTGCAAGATTTTTAAGATGCCTAACAGTAAAAGCCTAGGTTGCCTTGAAGACACTATTGGTAAAACAACAGCACTAGATAACTAAGACAACCACCAATCTTTTGGTTAGTAGCCGAGTGCAAAGCATTTGCAACACTTAGAAATCTTAACACCTATGATACATTCTGAATAAACAGAAACAAAATGCAATGCTAGTGGTTAAATGTGAACACATATACATTGTATTTTGGTTTTTTTTATTAAACCTGTCTTCGTTATCTAGTGCTCCTATAACAGAAATACCACAAGTGGACGGCTTGAAGAAACAGAAGTGTATTCTCTCACAGTCTAGGAGGCTAGAAGTCTGAATTCAGAGCACCAGCTCCTAGAGAATGCTTTCTCTCTCTGTTAGTTCTGGAGGAAGTTCCTTTTCATCAATCTTTACCTGGTGGTCTAGGAGCTTCTCAGCACAGGGACCCCAGGTCCAAAAGACAGGCTCCGCTCCCAGTGCTTCTTTCTTCATGGTATGAGGTTCCTCTCCTCTTTGCTCGTTTTTTTATATTTCAAGATATTGACTCGAGATACAACCTAATCCAGTAGTTTGAGTTCTGGCTCATTAACATAGCTGCCTCAGATCCTCCTCAATAGGATTTACAACACATAGGATAATCACATCATATCCCAAAACGGTGGACAACACCAAAACGTTCAGAATTATGGCCTGGCCAGGTTGACCATTTCAAGGGGATTCAATTCACTCCATGATATTTCACCCTTTGGCCCCCCCAAATTCATATACTTGCCATATGTAAAACACATTCACCCCATCATACCATCCCAAAGTCTTAAATCAAATCCAAGTCCAAATTCTCATCTTCTGCAAAATTCCGATTCATCGGTGACATCTAGAACACAAGTTATCTGCTTCCATAGTACAACGGTGGAACAGGCACAAGCTAGACATTTCCATTACAAATGGAAGAAACTGGAAGGAAAGAAAGGACAACAGGCACCAAGCAAGTCAGCAGAACACCTTACATTAGCTCTAAAGGCTTGAAAATAATCCTCTGTTCCCTGAGACCATTTAGGAAATGGCCCTGCCCACCAGACTCTGGGTGTTGGCCAAACTCTCCAGATTCTGAGTGGAGCTTCCTCAGCTCTGGGCTTCAGATCTGCCTTCCAGGCCCACTGGAACAGCAACTCTGTTGGGCAGCCTCATTCTCCTAGTCCATCTAAGTGGCGACCCTATCTCCTCTGTCCCAGCATGCCCCATTCTTCTGCCCCTTGGGCATGGCAACAACGCCCCCTCAGCTTCAGGCAGTGGTTCTGGCCCCATCCCACTGGCACTCATGAAAAGCAGCCCCATACTCTGGAATTGAGTTGATGAAAACCTGAATCTTTGAAACCTATGAGGCTGTGGACCCACCTTCTGAAACCCCCGAGGCCATGGATCCATCCTTTCAGACGCCAGAGTTCACGGTGCTATCCTGTGAGACTGGGGCAGCACTGCTTGCTGGTTCCTTGGTCTCTCGGCCCCTTGGGTCTCTTGCGCTGGCCTGGCATCTGCCCTGCTTGGGCAAGTATTCCAAAGCTCTTTAGCCCTACCTATACATAAGTGCCTGGAGGTACCCCACTCCACACTAAACCTTGGCCCGCACGCACTCGGTTCTAGCTCCATGAATCAGCAAATCAAGCTCCACTGATAAATGCCTGAAGGCACCCCACTCCGCCAGCAAGTCTCCTGGGCAAAGGCACTCAGCTATCTCTTTGGGTCGGCTCGTGCACCATCTTGCACTGGTCTCCTGATTCTGCTGTTGCTGTTTCTCTGCTGCTGCTTCTTGCAGTCTGCACCATCTCTGGTGTTACCGCTCTCCTCACTTCCTTTTGAGCCCTTACCAGAATTGTCTTTGATGTCCATAATTCCACCAACAATCTCTTCAAGGCACCTTAAAACTTCTTCCAGCCTCTACACATTCACGGTTTCAAAACTGTTTCTACATTTTAGCTGTTAGAGAAGCACCCACTCCTGGTACAAATTTCTGTCTTAGTTATCTAGTGCTGCTATAATAGAAATACCACAAATGGATGGCTTTAACAAATAGAAATTTATTCTCTCACAGTCTAGGAGGCTAAAATTCTGAATTCAGGGCACCAACTCCTGGGGAATGCTTTCTCTGTCAGTTCTGGGGGAAGGTCCTTGCCATCAGTCTGCCTCTGGACTAGGAGCTTCTCAGTGAAGGAACCCCAGATTCAAAGCATGTGCTCTGCTCCTGGCACTTTCTCTGAGGCATGAGGGCCCCCTCCTCTCTGCTTGATTCTTTTGTATCTCAAGAGAGATTGACTCAAGATAGAACCTAATCCTGTAGATTGATTGCTGTCTCATTAACTGCCACTAATCCTGCCTCATTAACATCACAGAGGTTAGAATTTACAACACATAGAATAATCACATCAGATCACGAAATGGTGGAGAACCACATAATACTAGACAAGTTGACATACATTTTGGGAGGACAAAATTCAATCTACGATACTTTCCCAATAACTGCTTTCATTTGTTTCCCAAAACAAGGCTAGTTTTTCACTCAGGTTTGATACAGAACAGCTACTGCAATTCAAATGGGGTGACCATCAATAGCATTCCAGTATTTCTACCACATAAACTGTCCTTAGTAACTTATCTGCTCTAATGAAAATGACCCTCAAAGTCCTGGCCAGCTCTGTTTCATAGTCTCTTGGTAGAATAATCCGTTCCTATAACTCACAATGACACTCTGTTGAAGGTGGCTGTAAATACACTTATCATAACGATTTAGTCATTGTTTTACATCGATTCTCCACCCCTCCTCATGCTCTCATTCAAAATGTCACCATAACGTATTTTAAAGGAGTCCCTGGGTGGCACAGTTAAGCACTTCACTACTAGCCAAAAGGTTGTCAGTTTGAAACCACATAGACAGGCCTGGCAGTTTGCTTCTGGAAGGCCACAGTCTTCAAAACCCTATGGAGAAGCTCTACTCTGCATACATGTGATCACCATGAGTCAGAACTGACTTGATGGGAACAATATATGCTAAAATTCAGGGGCATTTTAGGGAATAGGAGCCCTGGTGGCATCGTGATTTAAGAGCTTGGCTGCTGACCAAGAAGGCTGACAGTTCAAATCCACCAGTTGCTTCTTGGAAACCCTACGGGGCAGTGCTACTCTGTCCTACAGGGTTGCTGTGAGTTGGAATTGACTTGATGTTTTAAGGGAATATGGATATGAACGATCCCCACTGTAAAAAATGGTGTCGTAGAGTCAGACCTCCTCTAACTTCTTGAGGGGGAGGAGAGAGAATTACCATAAGCATCAGCCCAAGGCAGATTCCTATGAGGTGGAGGTCAGACATACTTCCTCTCTCCAAACTTATTATCAATTCTGACACCAGCCGTCCCTCCCACAGTACTCTCTACTTCTCTGCTGGGTTCAGTAATCTGTCGCAATGGCCAAACAGAACTCACAGACCATACTCACAATTATGGGGTTTATTAGGGAAGTAATAGGTTACAACTCAGGATCAGGATCAACAGACTACAACACGGGAAACACGATCAGAAAGCATGTAGACTTGTAAATAATCCTCTGTTCTTTGGGACCATCTGGGCAATGACCACACCTTCTGGATTCTGGACGGAAGCCTCTTGGCCCTGGGCTTCAGCTCTGTGTTCCATGCTCACTGGGACAGCAACTCTGCTCCATCAGCTTTGGGTGGCTCCATTCTCCTAATCCATCTGAATGGCAACCCCATTGCCCCTGCAGGCCCCATTCTTCTGCACCTTGGGCATGATAGCTCCAACTCCTCAGCTTTGGCAGTAGCCTCATAACCTGGCATGCCTTAACGGCAGCCCCACCCACTGGAACCATGTTGGCGAAGATCTGCCTTTTTGAAACCTAGAAGGCTGTGGTCTCACTCTTTGAAATCCAGGCCCCGCCCTTTGAAACCAAGAAGGCCCTGTTTCTTGTGCTCCTTCGAACACTTCTGCCGATCTTCAAGCTGCTCCAGGGATGGTCTTTTTCCTTTCTTGGAGAACAACAGATGTAGCACCTTTGGCCTGTTTCTTGCCTGTAGAATTCCAAGAGGCAGACAACGTTGTTTCCTTTCCTCCTGCCTCTGTCCCCTTCAGTCTAAGCTTAAAGGCTTTGCCACTTATTAAATTGTAAGATTTCTCTCTACTATGAATTCTCAATGCTCCACAAGGCATGAGTTGTGACTAAAAGCCATACTACATTCATTACATAAGGTTTCTCTCCACTATAAATTGATGCTCCACAAGTTTTGACCTTTGCATAAAAGCCTACATTAACAACATTTCTAAGGTTTCTCTGCACTATGAATTCTGTGATGAGTTGTAAGGCTTTTAACGTCACTAGATATCTTACCACATATATTAAACTTAAGTGATTTCTTTCTATTATGTACTCTCTGATGTGAGACTTAAGCCACATTTAAATAATTTCCTTAACTCATTACATTTGCAATTTTTCATCTCCAATATGAATTCTCTCATGACCCTGAAGGATTGACTGAATGTTAATAGCCTTGCCACATTCACTACATTTTTAAGGTTTCTCTCCAGTATGAATTTTCTTATGATCCTGAAGGGGAAAACATCTGGCAAAATCTCGGCCACATCCATTGTGTTTGTATGGTTTCTCTCCAGTTTGAATTACCTGATGTTCAACAAGGCTTGAAACAGGGACAAGTCTTGCCACGTTCATTACACTTGTATGGTTGCTCTCTGGTATGCATTCTCAAATTTTAAGATTTGTGCTGAGTATAGACCTTGCCACGTACGTTTATGTGTTTTCTCTCCAGTATGGATTCTCTGAAGTCTGGTGAAGTCTGAATAAGAGTTAAAATCTTTGCTACACTTATTACATTTGTAAAGTCTCTGGACAGAATGTATTCCCTGTGGTTCTCTAAGGTTTAATCTTCAGAAAAAAAAAAAGCCTTACCACATTCATTACATTTGTAAGGTTTCTCTCCACTATGAATTCACTGATACCCCACAAATTTTGATCTGCCGGAAAAAGCCTTATCACATTCAATTCATTTGTAAGGACTCTCTCCGCTATGAATTATCTTATGATTCTGAAAGGCCGACTGACTGCTAAAAGTCTTACCACATTCAATACATTTGCAAGATCTTTCTCCAGTATGATATCTCTGATGAGATCTAAGGCTTTCAGGATGACCAAAGCCCTTGTCACACGAATCACATTTATATGGTTTTTCTACAGCATGGATTCTCTGATGTCTAGTGAGACTTGCATTCCACTTAAAGGCTTTCCCACATTCATTACATTTATAAGGTTTCTCTGTAATATGGATTGCCTGATGTTTCACAAGGGTTGATCTTTGGATAAAAGACTTACCACATTTGTTGCATTTGTAAGGTTTTTCTCCACTATGAATTCTCTGATGTTCCAAAAGACGTGATTTTCGGGTAAAAGTCTTATCACATTCATTGCATTTGTAAGGTTTCTCTCCACTATGAATTCTCTGATGTTCTATAAGACGTGATTTTCGGGTAAAAGCCTTGCCACATTCATTACATCGGAAAGGTTTCTCTCTACTATGAATTGTCTGGTGACGAGTAAGTCCTGAACGTCGACTAAAGACTTTGCCACATATATTACATTTATATGGTTTCTCCCCAGTATGGATTTTCTGATGTTTACTGAGGTTTGAGCCCCAGTTAAAGGTTTTGCCACATTCACTACATTTGTAAGGTCTCTGACCAAAATGAATTCTCTGATGATTAATAAGGACTGACCTTCGGCTAAAAGCCTTACAACATTTATTACATTGATAAGGTTTCTCTCCACTGTGAATTTGTTGATGTTGCACAAGTTTTGATCTGTAGATAAAAGCCTTGCCACATTCATTACACTCATAAGGTTTCTCTCCACTATGAATTCGCTGATGTTCAACTAGACTTAATTTTCGGATAAATGCCTTACCACATTCATTACATTGGTAAAGTTGCTCTCTACTATGAGTTGTATGGTGACGTGTAAGGCCTGAACGTCGACTAAAGACCTTGCCACATACATTACATTTATATGGTTTCTCCCCAGTGTGGATTCGCTGATGTTTAGTGAGGTTTGAGCTCCAGTTAAAGGTTTTGCCACACTCATTACATTTGTAAGGTTTCTCTCCACTATGAATTCTCTGATGTTCCACAAGACTTGATCTTCCAGAAAAAGCCTTACCACATTTATTACATTTATAAGATGTCTGACCAAAATGAATTTTCTGATGATTAATAAGGAAAGACCTTCGTCTAAAAGTCTTACAACATTTATTACATTGGTAAGGTTTCCCTCCACTATGAATTTGCTGATGCTGTACAAGTTGTGGTCTGTATATAAAAGCTTTGCCACATTCATTACACTGGTAAGGTTTCTCTCCACTATGAATACTCCTATGATTGCACAGGTATGAGCATCTCATAAATTCCTTACCACATTCATTACATTTGTACAGTTTCTTTCCAGTATGAAATCTCTGATGTGTTCTGAGGCCTAACTGTAGACTAAATACCTTGCCACATGCATTACATTTACATGGTTTCTCTCCGGTATGGATTGTGTGATGTTTAGTGACGCTTGAGCCACAGTAAATGGTTTTGACACTTTCATTACCTTTGTAAGGTCTCTGCACACAATTAATTCTCTGATGATTAGTAAAGACTGACCTTTGGCTAAACGACTTCCCACATTCATTACATTTGTAAGGTTTTTCTCTGCTGTGGGTTTTCTGGTGTTGCTGAAACCATGAAGGAGGCATAAAAACATCCCCACATTCATTAGAGATGTTGCTTTGGACACTAGGAGGAATTCTTTGAAAGGATGGAATTGAAGATCCACTGCTGACAGACGTCTCCACTTGATGACATTCATACATTTTCTCTCCAATGTGAAATTTCTGCATTTCAGCCACATGGGACTGAAAGCTTAATTCAGTCGTATTTTTACATGTCACATACTTGTTTCCTGCATCTGTGTTAACATGTTGATCTCTTCTACCAGTTAAAATTTTGTTATGGGCCGTAGTCACTCCTTTGTTATTTCTTTCATCTTTTCCCCACTGACTCTGAAACTCATGCACATTTTCCCTGACTTGCCTGAAGTGGAAATCCTCGATGCCATGACTTTCATTTCTTTTCAAAATCACTCTCTGGAATAGTTCTCCTTTATCAATGATCTCTTTTGCTGATAATTCCTTGATCATACACGTAGAAAAGACATCTAAAAAATATAAAGAATCATAAGTTTTCTATTAACAACAGTTGGAAAGTATTTTACATCCCAAAACATAATTTTACACAGCACAAATACTTATAATAAAAGAGAATGTTAAAACTTCTTCACTATGGTTTTCAAATGTTTAGGAATGCAAAATTAACAGGATTCCTCAATAAAGAAATGATGATTACATGTAATTCGTATCATTTTCAAGGAAGTTGAGATTTCAATACACGTGACATACCACTCATGCTACAAATGTAAGACCTAAGAGAAACAGACAGGTGGTGGCATTCTGTGGTGGACTGAAGATTTCAAAGGTGGCAAGAGAAGACAAAGTAAAGTATTATAATGACATGTACAAAGACTTGGAAATAGAAAACCAAAAGGGAAGAACATGCTTGGCATTTCTCAAGCTGAAAGAACTTAAGAAAAAATTTAAGCCTCAAATTGCAATACAGAAGAATTCTATGGGGAAAATATTAAATGATGCAGAAAGCATTAAAAGGAGATGGAAGAAATACAGAGTCACTATACCAAAAAGAATTGGTCGACATTCAACCATTTCAGGAGGTACCGTATGATCAGGAAGCGATAGTACTGAAGGAAGAAGTCCAAGCTGCACTGAAGGCATTGGTGAAAAACAAGGCTCCAGGAATTGACAGAATAGCAATCGAGATGTTTCAACAAACGGACGTAGCCCTGGAAGTGCTCACTATGCCAAGAAATTTGGAAGACAGCTACCCGGCCAACAAACTAGAAGAGATACATATTTACGCCTATTCCCAAGAAAGGTGATCCAACCAAATGTGGAAATTATCAAACAAATATCACTGATGTCACACGCAAGTTAAAACTTTGCTAAAGATCATTCAAAAGTGGCTGCAGCAGTATACCCACAGGGAACTGCCAGAAATTCAAGCTGGATTCAGAAGAGGACGTAGAATGAGGGATATCATTGCTGATGTCAGATGGATCCTGACTGAAAGCAGACAATACCAGAAAGATGTTTATCTGTGTTTTATTAACTATGCAAAGGCATTTGACTGTGTGGATCCTAACAAATTATGGATAACATTGTGAAGAACAGGAATTCCAGAACACTTAATTGTGCTCATGAGGAAACTATACATAGATCAAGAGGCAGTCATTTGAACAGACAAGGGGATACTGCGTGGTTTAGTCAGGAAAGGTGTGCATCAGAGTTGTATCCTTTCACCATACCTATTCAATCTGTACGCTGAGCAAATAATCTGAGAAGATTATGAATATGAAGAAGAATGCAGCATCAGGACCGGAGGAAAAATTTACTAACAACCTGTGTTATGCAGATGACACAACCTTGCTTGCTGAAAGTGGAGAGGACTTGAAGCGCTTACTGATGAAGATCAAAGACCACAGCCTTCAGTATGACTTACATCTCAACATGAAGAAAACAAAAATCCTCACAACTGGACCAATAAGCAACATCATGATAAACAGGGAAAAGACTGACGTTGTCAAGAACTTCATTTTACTTGGATCCACAATCAATACTCATGGAAGCAGCAGTCAAGAAATCAAAAGACGCACTGCACTGGGCAAATCTGCTGCAAAAGACCTCTTTACAAAGTGTTGACAAGCAAAGATGTCACCTTGAAGACTAAGGTGTGCCTGACCCAAGTCATGGTGTTTTCAATCGTCTCATCTGAATATGAAAGCTGGATGATGAATAAGAAAGACTGAAGAAGAATTGACGCCTTTGAATGACTGTGTTGGCGAAGAATACTGAATATACCCCTGACTGCCAAAAGAATGAACAAGTCTGTCTCGGAAGAAGTATAATCAGAATGCTTCTTAGGAGCAGGGATGGCGAGACTACGTCTCACGTACTTTGAACATGTCATCAGCAGGGATCAGTCCCTAGAGAAAGACATCATGCTTGCTAAAGTAGAGGGTCAGTGAAAAAGAGGAAGAGCCTGAATGAGGTGGACTGACACAGTGGCTGCAACAATGGGCTTAAACATAACAAGGATTGTGAGAATGGCACAGGACCGGGCAGTGTTTTGTTCCATTGTGCATAGGGTTGCTATGAGTCAGAACTGACTTGATGGCACTTAACAACAATAACGTGATGCAGAAAACTATGCTATCTGTATTTCAAATACTAGTAGGGTCACCCAAGGTGGACAATATTCAGCGTTACTTCGAGACTAAGACAAACTAGGAAGGAGGGCCTGGTGATCTATTTCTAAAAACCAGCTGACAAAAGTATTATGGATAACAACAGAATATTGTCAGAATTAGTGCTGGAAGATGATCCCTTCAGGTTAGAAAGCACTGAAACTATGATTAGTTAAGAGTTGCATCCTTAAACCATAGTTGACCTTAATGATGCAGACAGGGTAGAGACTTCGGGACCTTCACTTACTTGTGCTGCACAACTCAAGATGAAAAGTAACAGCTGCAAACATCTATTACTAATTGGAATGTCGAAAGAATGAAGTATGAATCAAGAAACACTGAAAGTTGTTGTGATGGTTAAGATTGTGTGTCAACTTTGCTGGGTCATGATTCTCTGTGTGTTAATGTAATCACTCCCACGATTGAATATACTGTTGAGTAGCCAATCAGATGAAAGGGAGTCTCCTTGGGGGTGTGGCCCGTACCTGTATATAAGCAGATGTTCTGGCTATTTGCTCTCTCTGGATCCTGCGGCTGCTTCCTGTCATCTCATCTCCCATTCTTGGGACTTGAGCTGTCAGCTTATCCGTCGAACCTGGGATTCATCGATCTGCACAGCCTGTGAGTGGGAGCCCTGCTCTCCGACCTTCTGATTTTGGGCTTGCCAGCTTCTGCAGCTGAGTGACTTGGGAGAGGCCTCTACCCTGATCCACGGACTTGGGACATTCTAGCCTCTACAATCGCATGAGCCGTTTCCTTGATATAATCTCTCTCTCTATATATATATTTATATACTTTACTGGTTTTGCTTCTCTAGAGAACCCAGCCTAAGACAGTTGTCAAAAATGAAATGGAACGTTTGAAGATAAATATCCTAGGCATTAACAAGTGGAAATGGACTGGTATTGGCCATTCTGATTCTGACAATCTTATGGCCTAATATGCCAGAACAAATAATTGAAGACAAATGGTGTTGCACTAATCATCAAAAAGAACATTTTAATGTCTCTCCTAAAGTACAACGCTGTCAGTGATAGGTTAATATCCATATGCCTCCAGTGAAGAGGAGTTAATAAGGCTATTACTCAAATTTACTCATCAACTAGTACAAAGATGAATAAATTGAAGATGTATACCAAGTGCTGCAGTCTGAAATTTAACCAGCATACAATCAAGACGTGTGGATAATTTCTGGGGATTGGAATGCAAAAGTTGGAAACAAAGAAGAAGAAATACTAGTTGGAAAATACGGGTTGGTGACAGGAAGGATGCCGAAGGTAGTATGACAGATGTCCATGAGAACAACTTGTTCATTAGAAACGCTTTTTTTCCAACAATAAAATCAATTGCCTATACACGTGGACCTCACCAGATGTATTACACAAGAATCAAATCAAGTGCATCTGTGGAAAGACATGATGAAAGAAGCTCAATATTATCAGTCAGAAACAAGTCAGACACCAATTGTGGAACAGACCATAAATTCAAGTTGAAGCCAAAGAAAATCAGAGCAACTGCACGAGAGCCAAAGCACGACTTTGAATACATCACACATGACTTTAGAGATCATCTCAAGAACAGATTTGATACAGTGAACACTAATGATCAATGATCAAAGAGTTGCGGGATGACATCGAATATGAAGAATGTAAAAGGTTACTGAAAATACAGGAAAAAAAGACCAAAACGTATGCTAGAGGAGACTCTGAAACTTGCTTGTAAGCACAGAGTAATGACAGTGAACACAGAAAAGATGAAAACAGCAAAACAAATTATTTCAGGAGGACGCTCAAGAAAACAAGGTAAAACATAATAATGACACATGCAAAGGACCTTGAATTAGAAAACCAGAAGAACATGATTGGCAACTCTGAAACTGAAAGAACTGAAGAGAAAATTCATGCTTTGAGTTGCATTACTGGAGAATTCTATGGGCAAAAAATTGATGCAGAAAGCATCCAAAAAAGATGGAAGCAATAAAGAGTTGGTATAGCAAAAGGATTATTGAAAAGTCAAACAGTTCAGGAGATAGCATACGATCAAGAAGTGCTGTTGCCGAAGGAAAAACTTCAAGCTGCACTGAAGGCACTAGTGAAAAAACAAGGCTCCAGGAATTGATGAAATACCAATTGAGATGCTTCAACAAGTCAGTGGAATGGTGGATACACTTACTGGCTATGTGAAGAAATTTGGATAACAGTTCCTGGTCAGCCAACTAATTTGTGCTCCTTCCAAAGCAGGGCGAGCAAATGGAAGTGCGAAATTATCAAAGATCATTAATATCACACGCTAACAAAATTTTGCAGAGGATAATTCAAAATCAGATGCAGGTGTACACTGACAGGGAACTGTCGATGACTTGTGCCTACTGACATAGGTCATAGAAAGGTTGCGCAGACAATGATCAGTAGGGCAGTGTCGTTTTCCTTGTAAGGTGTGACCTAACTTTAGGTGGTTAGGGAAGAGAAAATACCACGAGTGGCTGGTGTCAGAAATGATTAAGAAGTGGGACAGTAGGGATGTGAGTTATCTTCACATTTTGGGAATCAGCCTTAGGTCGATTTTTATTCACATACCCTGTGACTGGTGTCTCAAAGGGGATGATCACTAGTACATTTGATCAATGCTGCCACACTACCTTGAGAGACACTGTGACATTCCACAAAAACCAGAGACACTTTGAAGTGCAATGGGTTTCTCTTATGTATGGCCTTTCTGGCCTTAGGTTTATAATTCTGCCAAAAATGATCGGCTGGTCCACAATCTTACAAGGGATTGGTAACTGGATGACTTTTCTGTGGCTTTTCTTGGCATGGTTTTGTAAATCCCACCCAAGTGACTGCGTGGGACTCTGGAAATAAGGTAATTGTGGCTAGGCTAAAAAGAGAGCCAATTCCAGACCACAGCGAAGACCTCACCACCACCAAGGAAGAAGCCAACAATGCAACATGTCCTTTGGACCTGGGATCCCTGTGCTGAGAAGCTCCTGGAACCAGGAGATGGAGAGACAGAAAAAGAGAGACAGAGAGAGAGAGAGCTGTAACACTGAAGACAGGCAGAAGTGGTGGCAGAGTAACAGTGGCAGGAGACACCAGCACAAGATACTGGCTGAAGAGGCCACAGGAGATGGCACAGTGGGCTTCTTACCCATGGAGTTGAGTGCCTTTAGGCCGAGGCTTACTGGCAGAGTGGGGTTCCTCTGGTCATTTACTGGCACAGCTAAAAGAGCTTTATAACACTTGTCCAAGCAAGGCAGAGGCTGAGGGGCCAGAGAGAGGCATGCCTGCGGCACCACTGGAAGGAAACTGTCCTGGTAGAAGAACTATATCCTGAGTGTTCCTGAACCTGAATTATATCCTGTTATTCCCTAATAAAGCCCATAATCGTGAATATTGTCTGTGAGTTCTGTGTGGCCACTGAAACGAACTATTGAATCCAGCAGAGAAGTAGAGAGTACCATGGGAGGGATGGTTGGTGTCAGAATCAGTAAAGAGGGCAGAGAGAAGAAGCTTGTCTGACCTCTGCTAGGAGTCAGGGCTTGGGCTATTGATCTAGGTCCTCCTTCCCCCTTGAGCGAAGTTAGATGAGGTCAGATGCCGCCCCCATGCCATTTTTACAGTTGGCGTCAGAAGCAGGATTTGTTGCAATGGCTCCAAACTATGGAACCATGGGACTTTGTAAGAGGAAGAATGAAGGGCTTCTGATTCTTAGATGGTTACTTAGATGTTACCTGGAATGGCTGAAAGGAAAGTGATGCGGCAGTTGAGGGGAGAAAATCCACATCTGGAGTGGCCTGGAGCAAAAGCCAGGACAAATAAGCAAAATGATTGATAGGGGGCCTGGGTCTACTGGTTCATCACGTCAGAGGCCCAAGGCCATATACATGAATGGGAAGACAGTCAAGGGGTGGAGAAGAGAACATGAAATTGTAATGTTTCAAAAAGAGTTATTTAAAAAAAAAAAAAAAGGTTACGTGTCTATTTGAATGTACTATGGATATTGAATTTTTCTCCTACCTAGTGTTGTAAAACAGATCTGAATGTATGATAGAAATATTGGGCATTACAGATTATAGAGAGTGTGTAACTCTACCTTCAGCTAATATCTAAAAGGATATGTTTTACCCAAAGAAAAACAGGCTGTTGGTTTGAATGTAGTAGCCCTGTGTATACCTGAGCTCCATCCTGAACCCTTCAGGAGTCAGGAAATTTGTATTTGAAAAGACATGCAGAATCACCTAGAACTGCGGAGAGAACAAGAGACTTGCATTGGAAGGAAGGACCTGCAGGAAAAAGTCAGTGCCCATCAGAAGGAATCACCTTCCAAGACCGGAAATTAAAGGGAGATGGCGAGTAGACAGCTTGGTATGCTTGGCTGTGGTGATCATCTGGGTCCACTCATGAGATGAAGTACAGCAATGAAGAGACGGGATGAGCTTGGACATGTTCCACTGGCACTTGCTGACCTAGCCCATGGGGGCTAGAGATGAGAGAGGAAGGGCTGGCTGGTCAGAAATGAAGGGGGTTGTGTGGACTCCTGAGTTTATGGGTGAAGCTGTTCACCTAGCCCAAGGGGGCTAGGGATAAGACAGAGAGAAGGGGCTTCCCATTGTGACCTAGCTTGGATGGCTAGGAACGAGCTGACCAGAACCCAGCCTAATGAAGAAAAAGATGTTTGACACTGTGAGCTGGTGTAAATTGCTGTAAATTTGATGGCTTGCTGTGGACTGGACTTTGCTTATGGATACAGATGCTTAAAATTCCAACTGGAACGGAAGATTCTTCGAGACCAAGGAACATGCTCATCTCCTCAGAGTACTAGTTCCACAGGGACAGGCAATTTAAATATTGGCTATCTAAAATGGAGGGACATAAAGGCATGAAGTGGCTGGCTTATATGCTTTTGTAGGTGTGCTTACACTCAAAATGAGGAGACAAGGGAGGATCCCCACTGAATAGATTCCTGTTTTCCTGATGGGTCTGGGAAGAGAGAGTTGGGAAACGCTGATAGGATTATATGATTCATTTGTGAGTGTTGATTGTTAACAGGGTTAATTGTGATTGTAAAAACTGTAACTGTAGAACCTGTAAGTGTGAAAGAGTGGACTAAGGGGGAGGCACTGCTGGACTGGAGCACAGCGGCTGAATCTGAAGTCCCTTAAAGGTTTTGCTATGCTGATACCTCATGGGGCTCGGAGGAAGGGAGTCATCTTCTCTCCGTTAAATTTTTATCAGACACCAGGAAGTGTGAAGCCGAGATTATTTTTGGAGAACATAACCAGATCAGATGGACAGCTGCAGCAGGCCTGAATGGCTGGTACCTGAGTAATCTCACCCTGAGGAATCTTTGCCCTTATTGAAGGTCTAATTGTTAATGAAGTAGAGAGCATTGTGGGAGGGATGGCTGATGTCAGAAATGGTAAAGACAGTGCAAAGAGGAGGCATGTCTGATCTATGCCTCATAGGAACCAGCTTTGGGCTGCTGATCTTGGTCCTCCTTCCCCTTTGTGAAGTTACAGGAGGTCAGACACTGCCCCCACGCCATTTTTACAGTCCATTACTATGCAATTTCAGTAATTTGTGGTCTACCGATAGGACTGGTCGGTTTGTGGTCTAGCTAGGACGGCCATGCCTTGTAACGGAATATAAAGGCCAATCCCAGAGGTTGAGGGGGACCTCACTACCATCAAGAAGAATCTGGAGCACAGTATATCCTTTGGACCCAGAGTCCCTGTGCTGAGAATCTCCTAGACCAAGAGACAGAGGCAAATGGGAAAGAGGAAACCTAAAAGAGTTGTAATATGGGTCGAGATGCAATAGAAGTGAAGATGGCATGAGACAGTGTGAGATGGTGGCAGGAACCAGGCTACAGGCGTGTGGTTGCAGTAGCGGGCTTGTCAGCCCCTGGAAGAAAAGAGCTCAGCATTTTTGGGCAGAAGTTTGCTGGCAGAGCTAAAGAGCTGTAACACTTGTACGAGCAGCACAGAGGCCTAGGTGGACTGTTGGCTGGTATGGCCAAGAGAAGGGTGGCCTGCTTGCGTGTACAGCCTAGAGCAGCTGAGAGACCTGTCCTAACTGATGAACTGCATACTCTCTACCCAGTTATTCCTGTTACTTCCAAGTTGATAATGATCCCAAGTTGTAATCTCCTTCTTCCACAATAAACCATGTAACTGTGAGTATGACCTATCAGTTCTGTGTGGCCACTGCAACGAATTATCAGAAGTAGAGTGCCGTAGGGGGGACGGCTGGTGTGAGAAATAGTGAAAAAGTCAGAGTGGTGGTATGTCTGACCTCCACCTCACAGGAATCAGCTTTGTGTTGATTCTGATTTTCATCCCTCTCCTGAATGTCGATAGGCCCTGACGCTAGATTATACACCTAGAACCAACTCTGTCAGGCTCTTGTAACATTTTCTATCTTACGATTCTAGGACTAAATGAATGATTTCTTTTATAAGGATTAGCACAAAGTTGGTTAATATGAGGCGGACATTAAAGACGTCCCAAATGTGCAACTTTTTCAAGCTGTTGTACCACTCCATTATCTCTAACATCAACTATTCCTCCCCTGCTCAGTACTCTCCCTCCTGTCTTTGAGTTCTGTGATTTGCTGCAATGTCTCCACAAACTCACGAACCGTATCAAGGAAATGGCTCACGCAGTTGTGGAGGCTGGCAAGTCCCAAATCCATCATCTGTAGGCTTCTCCCGATGCACATGGCCGCCGGGGCCGCCAAACCTAAATCAGTAGGACAGACAACAGGATGCTAGCTCAGAAGGCTACGAAAACTAGTGAACTGGCAGGTCAGATGGCAGGCCACTGGCTCAAGTTCCAAGAACCAGAGGTCAGACAACAGCAAAGCGGATGCAGAATCCTAATGCAGAGAGAGAGAGAGCCCCAACAGAGTACCCACATATATACATTGGATGCAGGCCACACCCCAGGGAAGCGAGTGACTTCAGTAAGTTTAGGACTTGAGTCACACCGTCTTGTAAGGCTGTAACTCAAGATCCACCCCACAATAATCCTTTCTTACTAACATATACAGATTAGGACTTACAACACATAAAAAGGAGTATAATTACATCAGATCACAAAACAGAGGACACCCATACAAAACTAGGAGTCATGGCCTAGCCAAGATGACACACAACCCCAACCATCACAGGTTCCGTATACTTTATTTGCATAGTCTCAACAAATCACTGTGTGTGAGCCACAAAGACTACGGCTAGAAGAGCCATATTAAGTAACTCATTGCACCGCAGGGACATGGTGACCGCTCTACTCATCACGTTCAAGAGGTACTTCTACACATAGCATACTGATCAAAGTGTTCTCCTCTAAGAATTTTCTGTGACCTGTTAACCCCCCTCTTTGAAGAAGTCCACCTCAAACTTCCCATTACTAAAGAGTATGTTGTTACAGCAGAAGAAGAAGGGTGACATTTCAGACACCAGGAATGTGCGTTTAAAGAGCAAGTTTCAGGAAGAATCATTCAACCTTAGGAGAATACAAATCCAAGAAGAGCCAAGGTTTTTCAGCATTTCCAGACAATGTAGAGAGCGTGAAGAAGTGGAGAGATACAAGATATGGGAGTAAAGTAAGGATGTCAGAACTGGTGGGGTCCTTGAGAAGGGGCTGTATGCTCTGCCCATATTCTCAAACTGAGAATATGAAATAAAGAGGTAATGTTCTTATGTAGGACCAGGGTAGGAAAAGAGGATCTCTCTGTCTACTGTCTTTATAGTACTGCTGAGTAACAATCTCAGAACTTCCCAATTCTCCTGCTATACATACTCCTGAAGTATAGAGAGGCAGGAGTCAAGAAATGTCTGAGGGGCCTGAACACTCAGAGGGGTCTGGTGAAAGTCCTGTGCAATTTCCTGGGGCCTCACGGGAAAAGGAAGAGACAGCAATGCTTTGCCATCTCCTGAGAGGGTCTCTAATGAGCACCGAATCTGGATAGATGCTTCAGGACGAAGGAGGCCTCAGCTTATGACCTATATGAACTGAGAACTGAGGATCACGTGAAACCAAGTACAGAAGGAGAAACCAACAGGGCAAGAACACCCCTTTGAAACAGCCCTCCTCGTCCCTATCAAACTCATGGCACCAAAGATGTCATAGTGACCAGATAATAGCATGTTGCAGGTCATAATAAAGACTTTGCCTTTGTCTCTGCTTGAGCTGCAGCACCACTGGCAGATGAACTTTTACACATCTTAAGAGAGGAATATGTGGGGTGTATGGGAGAGTAGGGAAGAAAAATTTTCCTTTGTGAGCTCACAAGAAATAAACTTGTGTTTTCCTATAGGGTCGCCATAAGTCAGAACTGACTCGACAGCAACAGGCTTGGTTTGGTTTTGGTTTACTTTTGGGGGAAGAGTTTCCCCAAAACATACTTGATAGTGTGGTTTCTTTTCTAACCATCTGATCTCTTATCTATTGTTATGGATTGTGTCCCCCCAAAATTACATGTTTATAAACCCTTACCTTTATACCTGTGGATATATTCCCATTGGGGAATATGGATTTCTTTGTTAGCTTAATGAGGTCACGTCAGTGTGTCTTAAACCGGTCCCTTTTTGAGATATAAATAAACATATCAGGCACAGAAGAAAGCTGGAACGAACAGAGGAGAAGATACACACCAGGTGAAGATCACCAAGGCTCCGAGGAACAGAAGCTGAAGAAACAACGACCTTCACCTAGAGCCGACAGAGACAGAAAGCCTTCTTTTACAGCCAGTGCCCTGAATCTGAACTTCTAGCATCCTAAGCTGTGTGAAAATATATTTCTGCTTGTTAGAGCCACCCACTAGTGGCATTTCTGTTATAGTAGCTCTAAGAAACTAAGACACCTATGTTCACATCTTGATACATTTCCACATACCTGGGTTTTTTGCTAGTTTCGTCTCCTTCTCCACAGTCCAGGGCTCTGTCCCTTTCTTCAAAATGGAGATAATATTTATCTCAGAAGGAGAGATTCCTTTTTATCAGAAAAAAAAAAAAAGCTGTAGCTTTTTTTGCAGAATACAATCCAAGCCATTTGTTCAGCTTAGAACGTCACAGATGTCTCTAGAAAAGTATTTCAAATGTTCATCTATTGACTGCCTACTTTGGAATACTTAGGGAATGTCTTAAGTATGTAGATATCTAGCTCTCTTCCAAGAACTACTCAATCAAAAGCACAGAAGTAAAGCCAGACAACTGGATACATTAAAAGTTGGTCATAAGGTTTTGTGCACACTTAAGGCATGGAACACAGCAGGGACCTAGAGTGAACTGGGCAGATCATCTGAATAAAAGCGAAAGCTAAAATTCAGATGCCGAATTCTGAACCAACTTCCATCTCTGCTGTAAGAACAGAGATTTCTAAGTTCATCCATCAGAGCAGGGATTTCTAAGAGACTCACAGGGAAAATGCAAAAATACACAAGGGCAGATTCCACATCTGGAGGGAAGTTATGCTTACCAAGGGAGACGAGGTTCCTGTAGTTCTCCAACATCACATCTCTGTACAAAGTCCTCTGAGCAGGGTCCAGATAATCCCACTCCTCCTGAGAAAATTCTATGGCCACATCCCTGAATGTCAACAATCTCTGTAAAAAAAAAAATCAAAACAAAACACATCTCACAAGTGGAAAAGGGAGAGTTCTTATTTTCACACAAATGATACAAGGAGAAAGGTATACAAGCAAGTCATCTGATGTGAGAGGTTTGACAGATTCATGTAATACTGGGCAAGTTATATGTCCCAAATTGTGTTTTATTATACTTTTCCATCACCAGATATGAAATCCATTGCATTACTGGGGATTTAATTTTGGTGGACAAATAAAATAAGCGAATGAAAAGAATTCCCAGAGTCATCTATGTATTTATTAAGTGCTAGATGTTATGTTCTGCAGCATCTTGCCAGAATCTTTCAAAACACCAATGCATCACTGAGGTGCAATGAGTTACTTAGTATGGGCTTCTAGCCACAGTCTTTGTGACTCACATACAGTGACTCAGTGAGACTATGCAAATGAGGGGTATGGAACCTGTGGGGGTTGGGGTTATGTGTCGGCTTGGCTAGGCCACGACTCTCAGTATTGTGTGGCTGTCCTCCATTTTATGGTCTGATGTAATTATCCTTCATTTTGTGTGTTGTAAATCCTAATCTCTGTACGTTGGTGAGGAAAGATTAGAGTCGGGTGGGTTTTGAGTCACAGCCTTACAGGAAGGTGTGACTCAAGTCCCACCCTTACTCGCCACGCCCTTCCCTGGGGTGTGGACTGCATTCAGTGGATATATATGGGAGCTCTGGCGGGTCTCCTTCTCAGCATCTGGATCCTGCTTCCAGTTCATCACCGTCTGACCCTGGTTCTTGGGACTTCAGCCAGCAGCCTGCCATCTGACCTGCTGATTCTGGGATTTGCCACCTGCCACAGCCCTATGGACCAGTGGCCTATCATCTGACCTGAATGGTCAAGCTTCTGCAGCCTTGTGAGCTAGCAGCCTGTGGTCTGACCTGCTGGTTTGGGTTTGTTAGCCCCCGTAGCCACACAGGTCGGGAGAAGCCTATGCCTGACCCATGGATTTGGGACTTGCTAGCCTCCTCAACTGCGTGAGCCATCTCCTTGATATGATACATGAGTTCTGTGAGATGTTGCAGTGAATTACAGAACCCAAAGACAGGAGGGAGAAGACTGAGGGGAGGAGGACTAGCTGATATTACAGATGATGGAGTGATACAGCAATTTGGAAAAGTTGGACATTTGGGACGTCTTTAACCTCTACCTCATAGGAGCTAGCTTTTGCTGATCCTTATAAAAAAAAATTACTCATTTAATCATCCTACACACAACTATCACTCTTCAAGTTGCCCAACCTGGAGGATCCCTCAGACATCTGGAAAGAAGTTGGGGTACTCAGAAGTAACCCTGTGACATTCTTTATAACAGAGAAAAATTGTAAACCACCCATATGTGTTGATTATAAGAATGTTCTAATGAGGATCTAAAAGAGCAAGCTATCTCCACATTTATTAACATGAAACAACTCCAAGACATTTGGCATGTAAATTTTCAAAAGCTGAAGAATCAAATATCACAAAAAATTCACTGAAGAATTTCTTCTAAAATCACATCTTTTACGGAGAAGTACACTGAGTCTTGCCACAAAACTGACAAGACTGGTTAATGATGGAGGTGGTGAGTGATGCAGGAGGATATAAGAGGGTAGAGAAGGTTTACATTTTACTCCCTGTCAGCGTTATTGTTTCTAGCTCTACCACAAAATAAATATGTCCATCATATACGTTTTAAAGAAAAGAAACAAAATATTTAATAACAAAGGTGGAACCAGATTTGACTCCACCCCCACCAATAACAAAGTTCTGTTCCTACCTCTCGGCTAAATTAAAACCATTTGTATCGAAAACCGTTGTTTGTCCCTAACAAATACCACAATCTGCAAGGGATGGATGTAGAGTTTACATTAGCTTTACCAAAAAAATTTGGTTTTTATCCAAGATTCTTGAGAGAGAACCTCTAAAATCTTGGGTTTTCACCAATCTAGAGAGTCTTTGGGGTCTCCAGACTTATCTAACAGGTTATTCTAATGAGGCAACTGCTGGGTAGGGGCTGACCAGGATGGACTCATTTTATGATATCAAACTTATGATACTGACCCACCTTGGGGGAGAGGGACTGGATTTTGAGTTATGTAATGAGACTCTCAAGAAAAGCTCTAGATACTGAAGCCGTACGGGCTCCCTGGTTGGTGAAAGACACTGATGCATGTAGGAGGGTAGCAAGTCCTTTGAGATTTGGAAACTCTGAATTGGGAACTCTTCCAGACCTCACCCTAGCAGTCTCTTCACTTATATCTTTTTTGCTATAATAAAACTGTAATCTTAAGGATAGAACTTTCCATGAGTTGTGAGTCATTCTAGCAAATTATCGAACCCAAGGGAGTAGTAGGCGCCAATAGATCAGAAGTGAGGGGAGCTGGGACCCTGAGGTTATAGCTGATATCCTGAGGGTATAGAGCAAACCTTCAATTTGAAGCTAGCAGGTCAGAAGTGAGGGTGCACGGAGGGGTCCCCGAGAGTGCAGCTGGAATCTGAAGTTTTGGGCAGACTTGGCAGTCTGAAGGACTGGGTCCTTAACTTGTGAGATCTGGCCTCACTCCAGGTGGTTAGAGTCACAGGAATAAGTGCTACATGTGCAGCTGATGTCAGAAAAGACATGAAACAGAGGGGAACAGAATTGATAATAGAGTCATTTGAATTGATCAATACACTTGGTAGAGAAGTGAGAACTGGGATTTGATTTTTCCTCAGCTGTCTTGTGAATGGTTTAAAGAAACTCCTACTGTTAGACAGTTACGTTGATCCCATATTTAAAAACTGATTACAGAATAAAGCATCTTCTATCACTGATGTCTGTTACTGAATCCTGTATCACTGACGTCTGTTATTGAACTCTCAATACCAAATCAATTAATATTTTGGAACCAGTAATACAGATTCACTTGTTTAGCTCTGAATGGATTAGTAATCGGGCAGAAAAGATCTGCAATTATAAGTCTTCTTTTCCAGAATTTTCAGCTGTTCCCGCAGATTAACATGGCACATAAATGTGCCGTTGCTTTAATGTTGTTCCACAGAGAAATGATAGGGCATCCAGATGTGGCCCCTAAACTCTCCCTGCTGCCCCCATCACTGCCCCCACAGGGCCCATTCCCTGTCTCCCACTCAGGCCTGGCGTGAAGTCCTTCACATGGTGTTCCCCACATGGAGCCTCTTCACAAGTCCCACGTCACTGGGATGGAATTTGTGTGGAGGTTAGAGGGGACTGAGAGAAGGCCCTGGGTGAGTGTGAGCCAACATGTCAGACAGGACACATCAGAGTCAGGTAAGTTGAGCAAATTCTCAGGACAGCATTTCAGGAAGGAGAGGACAGAGCCACTAGCTGGGAATATGACTGTTACCTGGGACAGAGTCATTCTGAACTCTTTATCTTTTCTTTCTGCGAACTTCTTTCTCAGGCAAGTTCAGTCTTGAGAAGTCAAACCTGAATGTAAAAATTACGCTGTTAAATGCTCAAAATGAACACACCCCTTTCCTGTGCCAGAACCACACACAAGGGGAGGACCTCACCATGGGGACAGACAGTTCTTGTTGACCACTGCCCCAGGTGGTACTCAGGGACAATATACTCCTACATGGAGAACAACAGTTGAGTTCTACACCTTCCTCTCCTGGTGAAGTGCACACACACTGCTTCAGCCCAAGAAATGGAGGACCAAGAGCCTTGGTGCTCAAAGCTGGATAGATTAGAATCAGCTGGGTCATTTTAATTATTCTTTAAGTTGGGCCCCAGCTTGACTATTAGAAGGGGAATCTCTGGGAGGGGGCACAAAGGATGTACTTGCAAAATGTATCAGCAATGAAGTGTGAAGCCAAGGATGAGTCCCAGTCAGTGAAGGCAAGACCAGCACACCTCCCAACCTGTGGCTCTGCTGTCACCTGGGGCTGTGCTGTCAACTGTATCTACCCAGTGGAAGGGGCAGGAGCAGACAGAAATGTGCACTGCAGGCATTATGGGTCAAGGTTGGGAGTGAGGGTGTGGCTGGAATGTTGAATGTGGGGTTATAGAAGACTGCCATGAGAAGGTGATATAAGAACAAACAGCTGAGGAAGTTAGGATATTTCCTAGATGCATGTGAGGGACAAGAGAGTTCCAGGCAGTGGGACCAGCAACGTGAACAACCAGGTCAGCAGAGATTCTGGCCCCCGGAAAATCCTTGTGTGGCTGTAGCAGAGTAAGTGAGCAAGGAGACAAGATGAGTTCAGAGAGACCCTGGGGAAGCAGACAGGAAGGGTCAGAGGTTTCAACTATTTTTCCCCATATCCCAAAATTATGTATTACCTCACCTATTTTAAGATAACATCTATTTCATTTTATCATAACTCAAAACACAAATAATGTACTGTGTTGTGCACTTTTAAAACAGGCCAAGATGCTCACCTGAGCCTCAGGTCTGACCAGCCCTTAACCGAGACCTGGCGGAGTTCAAGGGGAACGCAGGAGGTCAGGGATCATTTTTGTACATTTTCAGGTGAAGATACCTTCTAGAGGCCCCAGGAGAGATGCTGAGCAGCCACGTGGAAACACGAGGCTGGAGTTTAGAGGAGCAGTTTAGACGTCAAGGTGTTCAAAGCTGTGACATGAGATGAGAGGAAAAGGCCATGAGTGTAGACAGACAGAAGAGGTTCAAGGACTGCTCCCTGCGGCTCTAACTGAGAAGCGAAAAATAAAACCAAATACAGAGAGGTAGACATTTAAAGAATACTGTGATGTCCTAAAAGTCAAGAAGAAAGTGTTTCCAGAAAGAGGGAGTGATCAGCTGTGCAACATGCTGTTGATCGAATGAGGGTGCAGCTTCGGTAACAGGCTCTGAACAAGTTTCTTCAGTGATGAAAGTCATTTATGAAAAACCCACAGCTAACATCATACTCAATGAAGAAAGACTGAAAACTTTCCCAGTAAGATCAGGAACAAGACAAGGATGCCGACTCTCAAGACTGCTATATTTAACAATGCACCGGAAGTCCTAGATAGAGCAATTAGGGTAGAAATAAATAAATAAAAGGCATCCAAATCGGGAAGGAGAAAGTAAAACTATCCCTTTTCGCAGATGACTTGATCTGTACTCCTGTAAAGGGAAGAGAGTGAAGCAAAATTAACTGAGACAAGTCGCAGTTTTTCTCTATATGGAAGACGCGAGGACGGGGTCTCAGGAGAGAGGTGGGGTCTCAGAGTCCCAGGGCCAAGAGAGGACGGGCGGCCCGCGCTGCCCTCCAGGGGCGACACTGAGAGGGGAGGGGCGGGATGTCGCCAGAGACTCTTCCGGTGAGGACTTGACCCAGCGCAGGGTGGGTGGGGGTCAGAGAAGGGTTTCAAGCAGAAAAAAAAGACGCGACAGGCGGCGTCTGCGCAGCCCGAGGGCAGAACGGCTGGGGCTGGACCCGCCTGGCCACGATTTTATACCGAAACTGACGCGGCGGAGCGACCAGGGCTCGGAACGTCTCACGGCCGCGCCGGGATCCCTGGGGGTGGGAAGAGCGAGTGCGGGGGCTTTAACGTCTGGAGCGACCTCCGGGCAGGGTGTGGAGGACGGGGACCGAAAAGCACGGATGTAAACCAGAAAGTCGGAAGCTCACCTCACTGTGACTCCACACAACCCACTTCGGCGTCCACCGTAAACTGCGCAGGCGCTCGACTAGAACAGACGCGAAGTCATTGGGCGGGGCCCAGGCGGGGCCCAGTGG
>NW_004444023.1:8350028-8415623 GCF_000243295.1 Trichechus manatus latirostris
GCAAGCCGCAAGGGGCGGGGCGAGGAGGCGGGCCAGGGTTGGGCCCAGAAAGCGGATGATGGGCGGGGACAGGGCGGGGCTGCCCTCCGCCTCAAATGCGGGTCGTTTCCAGTTTTCAAGGTTTGGAAACCGTTGCATGTTTTTAGTGTGGACTGTAGAAGAGTTGCTCTTTGCGTATTTTAAGTTACTGTTTCGGACAGTTTAAGATAAAAGCTTAGAATTGTGTGGGACATGTAGATTGGAAGCTGCAATGTTTTCCTCATGACAATTTACAAACGGTTAAAGTCGAAAGTTATTTTTGGAGTGGGTGAGTGAGGCGTTTGAAACTTGGAGGTCAGGGCGTTGTGCTGAAGTGATTGGATACGGGAACGTCTGCAGTTGGAATTTAAGCAATTAAGAGGAGCTGGAATTTTCTGTGTAGGGGATGTAAACTAAAACGTGAAATGCAAAACTGTTCCTGTACGAATGTGCTGTTCCATGCAGACACCCCTCAGATCATCATTTTCATTTCTATCGTTTATACACCCGAGAGGCAGAAACTCAACCCTGTGTCAGTGGCTGAGACTTTCAGTTCTTGGAGTGTGTAGTTTGGAGGACTAAATATTCGTTAAAAAATGGTCAACTCCAACTCATAGCGAACCTATAGGACAGAGTAGAAGTGCCTCCACAGGGTGCCCAAAGCTGTAAATCTTTGCTGAAGCAGACTGCCACATCTTTCTCCCAGAGTGGCAGGTGGGTTCAAACTGGTGACGTTTCAGTCAGCATAAATTCAATGCCCCCTAAACAAAAAATCCCCCTTTTCCCTCTCTCTCTCACCCATGGTAACCATTAATATTCTTTGGTTTCTATTTATTTACTTACTTCCTATTAGTGAGATCAGGCAGTATCTGTCCTTTGTGACTGACTTACTTCACTCAGCATGATGTTTTCAAAGTTCATCCATGTTGTGGCATGCATCAGGACTTCATTTCTCCTTATGGCTGAGTACTAGTATTCCATTGTGTGTATTTACCACATTTGTTTATCTATTTATCTGTTGATGGACACAAAAGATTCTTAAGGCTGGGAGAGGAAGCTCAAAGGAGACGAACCTATGGCCTCTCCTGTACCTTCTGGTCTATCCGATACTACTACCCATCCTGGCCCAGCTGGATCCTCTACTCTTCTCTGGCCCTATTTCCACCTCCATCCTCTCTCATCCCACCTTAAATATACTTCGGAAAAAGTAGTTATTCCGGGTATGTCATTCCACACATAACCCAAATATCAGCTGTGTCTACCTTCACCTCCTTAGAATTCTGGGGTCTGACCCCCATAATTTCCAAAGCCTGAGATTTTCTTTAATTCCCAGAGATTTACACTCTCAGGACCCCATTTTACTCAATTTAGACTGCCCTGAAAAATCTGTCTCTGCCTTATATCAACTTAATCATAGAACTTAGTCCACTCTTAGCTATCTCCAAAAGAATCCAATTTAAAAAATAAAAGAAACCTTAGTTAGCCATTTGGCCTTTATTAAAGACACTGTAAGATGACACAGGGGAGAGATGACAGGACACCCATAGAGCATCACAAACTCCTAGAGTAATAATAATTCTCCCAAATCCCCTTCTAGTTGGCTCTGTCCATAAGGACTCTCAGCTCCCCTCCCCGCACCCCACCCATGCAGGCTGTGCCCCATCCCACCAGTCAGTCTCTGTTCTCTCCCAGGTGCCTTCCCTGCCCCAGCATTTTACATTCTTTACCATTTTTATACTGATCAATTTGCTCTCCAAGTTTATGCGCCACCTACACATCTAACCCATTGCCGTCAAGTCGGTTCAAATTCATAGCGATCCTGTAGGATGGAGTAGCACTGCCCCATAGGGTTTCCAAGGCTATAAATCTTTAAGGAAGCCGACTTCCACCTCTTTCTCCTGAGGAGTGGCTGGTGCATTCAAACTGGCGACCTTTCAGTTAGCAGCCAAGCATTTAATTACTGTGCCATCAGGGCTCCTTTACACATCTAAACCCATTCTGACTTGGAAAGTGAGTGAGCCTTCCGGTCCTTTCCTTTAGCATAATCCAAACAAGTAAGAGAATATGTACTGTCATGGATTGAGCTGTGTCACCCCCAAAATGTGTGTATCAATTTGGCTAGGCCATGATTCCCAGGGTTGTGTGGTTGTCCTCCATTTTGTGATTGTAATTTTTCGTTAAAGAGGATTAGAGTGGAATTGTAACACCAGCCTTACTCAGGTCACATCCCTGATCCAATGTAAAGGGAGTTTCCCTGGGGTGTGGCCTGCACTACCTTTTATCTCTTGTAAGAGATAAAAGGAAAGGGAAGCAAGCGGAGAGTTGGGGGACCTCATACCACCAAGAAAGAAGCACCTGAAGCAGAGCATGTCCTTTGGACCTGAGGTTCCTGTGCAAAGAAGCTCCTAGACTGGAGGAAGACTGATGATGATGAGGACCTTCTTCCAGAGCCGACAGAGACAGAAAGCCTTCCCCTGGAGCTGATGCCCTGAATTTGGACTTCTAGCCTACTAGACTGTGAGAAAATAACTTTCTCTTTGTGAAAGCCATCCACTCGTGGTATTCATGTTAGAGTAGCACTAGATAACTAAGACATGTATATATATACATCTATATCTCCTCACACACAAAAAAACTCAACATATTGCCATCGAGTCGATTCCAATTCCTGTGAACCCAAGTGTTAGAGTAAAACTACTCCATAGGACTTTCTTGGCTATAATCTTTACGGAAGCAGATCTCCAAGTCTTACTTCTGAGGTGCCACTGGCTGGATATAAACTGCCAACCTTTAGGTTAGTAGTAGAGTATAAACCGTTTGCACCATACATGAATATATATATATATATATATGTATATATATATATATATATATATATGTATATAGTGTGTGTGTGTATATGTATGAACCAAAACTAAATCCATTGTCATCTAGTTGATTCTGATTCATAGGGACCCTATAGGACGGAGCAGAATTAACCCATAGGGTTTCCAAAGCTGTAATCTTTACAGAAGCAGAGTGCCACATATTTCTCCTGTGGAGTAGCTGGTGGGTTCAAACTACCGAACTTTAGGTTAGCAGCCAAGAGCTTTAACCACTGCTCCACCAGGGTTCCGTCTATATATACCTGTTACCATCAAATCAGTTATGACTCATGAAGACACCATGTGGTTTAGAGTAGAACCATGCTCCATAGGGTTTTCAATGGCTGATATTTCAGAAGTAGATCATCAGGCCTTCTTCTAAAGCATCTCTGGGTGGACTTGATATGTATATATATATATTTGAATCACATATGTCATGGATTGAATTGTGTCCTCCAAAAATATGTGTATCAATTTGGTTGGCTAGGCCATGATTCCCAGTATTGTGTGATTGTCCACATTTTGTCATCTGATGATTTTCCTATGTGTTGTGAATCCTCTCTATGATGTTGATGAGATGGAATTAGTGGCAGTTGTGTTAATGAGGCAGGACTCAATCTACAAGATTAGATTGTGTCCTGAGCCAATCTCTTTTGAGATATAAAAGAGAAGCGAGCAGAAACACATGGGGACCTCATATCACCAAGAAAGCAGTGCTGGGAGCAGAGCATGTCCTTTGGACCTGGGATTCCTTCATGGAGAAGCTCCTAGACCAAGGGAAGGTTGATGACAAGGACCTTTTTCCAGAGCTGACAGAAAGAGAAAGCCTTCCCCTGGAGCTGGTGTCCTGAATTTGGACTTCTAGCCTCCTAGACTGTGAGAGAATAAATTTCTTCTTATTAAAGCCATCCACTTGTGGTATTTCTGTTATAGCAACACTAGACGACTAAGACAACAAATATGGCTAATATAAGAAACTCTGAAGATTCAAGATTTTACAAAACTTGAAAACTAACAAGTGAGGCTGCAAAGATTTCATTAATGCAGGTAGAAGACACGAGACTTCTGGGTCAGAGAAAAGGACATTGTTTATTGTAATACTATAGGAGCTTGATATTTACATTGGTTACTGTAGCCCCTCAAGCCTCAAATCTGCCCAGCCTTTGCCTGGTGGGAAACATTATCTTTATTTGTCTGGACAGACAGAAGAAAAATCTCATCTTTGCCTCGGGAGGAGACACTATCTCTACCCTACAAGGATGTTTTCTACACACAGATCTTTGAAAAGATAGTCAGGAAAAAAATCTGTCCATGACTGTGCCCAGAAGACCTGCAGAAACTTGAAAAACCCATGGATATCCACCACTCTTTCCTATAATGTCTTGGATTCTGGTAAAATTTCTCATGATTACACCACTCCATCAATGATTCTGATTAATTTGACAACAGGATCTGAGACCAAATCTGCTCAATTTGTCTCAGGGAACATTTATTTAAATGATTCTAAACAAGACTCCAAGCAGTGAGTTTGGGCCAAGTTGCAGGACTGACAACTTCAATAATGTCCCGGAGGGTCCCTGACTCAACCAATTGAACAAATCCCATAAATCGTCAGGATGTGTCTTAGAAAGACAGGTAGGTTTCCTTAAGTTTCTGTAGTTACCTTTCTACTTGGCTGGAGTCATTAATCCTGGTACAGCAGGATATAGTAGTAATTGTACAAAGAGGAAGTCTATGGCAATTCTATACTCCATGACAATCCAGACCAGAGAGCTGAGACTAACCTGAAGGCCTTCCATGGCCAAGATGGTCTTTCTATAAACACTTGTAGGTCTCTTATGACCATCCCTAAGGTGCAATTCTCCTTGTTTTCATGAGGAAGACACGTCATTAATGATTTTTATGTGGGAAGCAGAACCCCAATGCTGTACATGGTACAGGTAGAGAAAGGGTTTTTTACAAATATTGAGGACCCCCAAGAGGGAACTACATCAGTCAGAGTGCACAGTTTGAGAATACCTACAGCACATCTTCCTGGCAGCCTGTAAACCTCAGAGTTCCCTGTTCAGTTCCAATAGTTGCATTTAGTCCTTGTTTTCAGAGGGACTGCCTAAGACTACTCAGTCCAAACTGTACTCTTTGTCTATGTAACCAGCAGGGTGGCATTCGACCCTAAAGAATGATTGAGAACAGAGGTGGGGAAAACAGCTAGTGATGTTTTGCCTGAGAGTCGCAAGACCTGGGGCCATTTTCTGTTTTGTATTGTTTGGTTTTTAGATAGACTTCTCTGTAAGGTTAAGAAGAATAGCAATTAAATGGTTGTGGTTATGGCTATCTGGTCGGGGAAGGCAGATGAGCAGTCAATTAAATATAAGATGCTTGCAACAGATTAGGAGCAAGGGGTCATGTGACTTTCTTCTGAAGGGAAGCTCCCAGGGTGATTCTTAAAGAGAAGAGAATATTAATGCCCATTCATCCGCAGTACTTCCTGGGGCCTAAGGTGTTCCCTCTTCAGGTTCTGGATTATTGCTCTCACTTCATCTCCACAGAATTGGTGTGTCCCATTACGATACTGATTATTTCACCTTTTTTCCCCAGTCATCCCCTACTTGCTCCCAGACATTTCATCTGTAAAAGCCAAGTGCAAGGGTGTTTATATACAATGTGACCAGAATTAAAGTTGAATTTCATAGGCACCATTTTGGTGGGGCTGACACTCTGGGGGTGTATCCACCAGGCTGGCCTAGGGTTGCTTTTAGCAGAAAGGAAGGCATATCTTACCCAGGACTGGTCACTGTTGATCTCAGATTTAAAAAATAAGTCCATATAACCCCCACTCCTTTCATTCTTGTACTGAAAGAAGCCATAAAGAGATAATGCCTCTTTGGAAATAGCCACATTCTTTCACCAAATTACCTAAACAAGATGTGTGGACAGAAGGGAAAAGAATCATACTGTGAGTCGATTTTTAGCAGCTTTTGTGATAACAGACACACACAGTTCAGAGTGCAAATGATCCAAAATGAAAACCAAACTTGTTGCCGTCAATTTGATTTCGACTCATTGTGGCCCCATGTGTTACAAAGTAGAAGTGCTCTATTCGGTTTTCTTGGCTATAATCTTCATAGAAGCAAATCAACAGGACTTTCTTCCATAGTGTCACTGGAAGTGTTCGAACCACCAACTGTCTGGTTAGTAGTCATTTATCCTGGTACAGCAGGATATAGTAGTAATTGTACAAAGAGGAAGTCTATGGCAATTCTATACTCCATGACAATCCAGACCAGAGAGCTGAGACTAACCTGAAGGCCTTTTGCAGCACCCAGAGATCTTGCAAATAATCCGGAAAGTCTAATACATGACAGATCAGTTTCAAGAGTCACCATGGTGTTGGGGTCAGCAGATAGATTGCTGAAGTTGTCAATAATGATGAGGCAGGATGGGCAGCCTGAAGGTGAGGTCAGAGGTCCATTCGGCCAGGAGTGGTTGAAGGCCTCCCCACCCATGAGACAAACGATCAGTTTCCGGAAGGAGCCACAAGTCTGGCATGCAGTGGTAGCCTCTGCACCAGAAACAGAGTCAGAATCATCCACCAGCTTTCTTACAGTCAGTCTCTTCAGGGAAGGGGCTCTAACTATGGACTTCTAAATGAGTGACCCAGGCACTTAGATTAGCAGCTGAAATTTGTTTCCACAGGTTAAAAAAAAAATGGTTGCCATAGACTCGATTCTGACTCATGGTGACCACATGTGTGCAGAGTAGAACTACTCCATAGGGTTTTCATGGCTGTGACCTTTGGGAGTCAGATTGCCAGACCTTTCTTCTAGTCACCTGTGGATGGGTTCAAGCCACCAACCTTTCAGTCAGTAGCTGAGTACTTAAACTTTTGCACCACCCAGGTACTCCTTCCACAGTTAACAGCCCACAAGTACTATCCTAATTTCACTAGAGTATTATTTTCAAAATGGCACATCAAGTAGCTAGAACATAGGCAAGAGCCCAAAACCCCTAGTTAACCACAGAGTAAATGAAACATACCTGCTTTTGGTTCTGCATAGCTAGCACTGAGGCTAAACAGCCATACCAGCCCTGTGGACACCATAGGTTTCAGCTTAGCGGATCATCAGTGAATCAGGGCCAGGCATTTAGGAGACATTCTAGTGGAGGGCCCCATAGAGACAGTGAATTTTCTTCAAGGGGCAGAGAAAGGCATAAAATTTCCACCAAAGTACACTGCCATACTTTGTAAAGCTGAGATGTAACTGGGGCCAGACTGTTTATTTTGTGTGGGTATGTTTTATTTTGTTTTCCCCTCTTGAATATTCCATTTCTGTAAAAGTGATGTGGTGGCATCAGTCCTCATCATCTAACTTCACAAGGGGGAGGAGAGTGAATCAAGATCAGCGGCCTAAGGCAGGTTCCTATGAAGTAGAGGTCAGACATACCTCCTGTCTCCAACCTATTTACCAATTTGGACACCATCCATGCCTCCCAAAGCACTCTCTACTTCTCTGCTGGGTTTGATAAATCGTTTCAATGGCCACACAGAACTCACAGACCATACTCACAATTATGAGGTTTATTAGAGAAGTAAAAGGTTACAACTCAGGATCAGGATCAGCAGGCTATAACTTGGCATCAGGATCAGGAAGCATGTAGGCAATGTTTCCCTTCTTCAGTTTAGGATACTTCTCTCAGCTCCTTTCATCTGTGAGGGCTCCTCTCGGCCCCCTGAGGATAGGCTTCTCTGGCCCCCTCAGAACAAGCTCTTCTTGGCCCTCTCAGGACAGGCCCCTTTCAGCCCCCTGAGGACAGCCTCCTCTTGACCCCCTCAGGACAGGACCTTCTCTCGGCCATCTGTACCTGCTCAGTCCTAGCCTCTGCCCTGCTCAGTCAAGTATTCCAAAGGTTTTTAGCTCTGCCAATAAGTGCTCAGAGGCACCCCACTCCACCAGCAAGCCTCCTGCCTCAAAGCACTCAGCTGTCTCACTCTGTGGATTGGCACGCCCACTTCAGCCACCTGGCTCCTGGGCTAGGAAGCCCGCCTTGTCATCTTGCACCATTCTCCAGGTTCTGCCACCACTGTTTCTCTGCCACTACTTCTCACTGTCTAGTGCCATCTCCACTGTTACCACTCATTCTGTCTTCTGGGTCTAGGAGATTCCAAAGGACATGCTCCACACTTGGCTCTTCTAACTTGGTGGTAATAAGGACCCCTCATGCCCACCTCTGGGATTTCTCATTTTAATCCTAAAGGGTTGGCAAAACTTACCAATCCCTTCGTTAGGGTTCCATACACCTTATTTGCGTGTTGCCACCCCAAAGGATCCCATGCACCTTGTGTGCATTATTAGTAATGTTGTCTAATCACCTTGGTTGGCCACAAGCACCTTATTTGCATAATCACACCCAATCATGTTGTAGGAGTCACAATACCATACGTGACTAAAAGGGCCATATTAAATAATTCACTTCACTGCAATTTCTTTCTGACAACCTAAGCTTTTTCATCAGTCAGAACAAGGCCAGCGACTGACTGTGGAACAGACCATCAATTGTTCATATGCAAGTTCAAGTTGAAACTGAAGAAAATTAGAACAAGTCCACGAGAGCCAAAGTACAACTTTGAGTATTTCCCACCTGAATTTAGAGACCATCTCAAGAATAGATTTTACATGTTGAACACTAATGACCAAAGACCAGATGAGTTGTAGAATGACATCAAGGACATTATACATGAAGAAAGCAAGAGGTCATTAAAAAGACAGGAAAGAAAGAAAAGACCAAAATGGATTTTAGAAGAGACTCCGAAATTTGCTCTTGAACATCAAGTAGCTAAAGCAAAAGGAAGAAATGATGAAGCAAAAGAGCTGAACAGAATATTTCAAAGGGCTGCTCAAGAAGACAAAGTATTATAATGACAGGTGGAAAGAGCTGGAGATAGAAAACCGAAAGGGAAGAACACGCTTGGCATTTCTCAAGCTGAAAGAACTGATGAAAAAATTCAAGCCTCAAGTTGCAATATTGAAGGATTCTACGGGGAAAATATTAAACCACACAGGAAGCATCAAAAGGAGATGGAAGGACTACAGAGTCACTATAACAAGAACTGGTCAACATTCAACCATTTCAGGAGGTAGCATATGAGCAGGAACAGATAGTACTGAAGGAAGAAGTCCAAGCTGCACTGAAGGCATTGGTGAAAAACAAGGTTCCCGGAATTGACAGAATAGCAATTGAGATGTTTCAACAAATGGATGCAGCACTGGAAGTGCTCATTTGTCTATGCCAAGAAATTTGGAAGGCAGCTACCTGGCTAACCCACGGGAAGAGATCCATATTTATGCCTATTCCAAAGAAAGGTGATCCAACAGAATGCAGAAATTATTGAACAATATTCTACACAAGTAAAATTTTGCTGAAGATCATTCAAAAGCGGCTGCAGCAGTACATCGGCAGGGAACTGCCAGAAATTCAAGCTAATTCAGAAGAGGATGTGGAAACAGGGATATCATTACTGATGTCAGATGCATCCTGGCTGAAAGCAGAGAATACCAGAAAGATGTTTACCTGTGTTTTATTGCTATTGCAAAGGCATTTGACTGTGTGGATCATGAGAAATTAGGGATAACATTGCAAAGAATGGGAATTCCAGAGCAGTTAATTGTGCTCATGAGGAACCTGTACATAGATCAAGAGGCAGTCATTTGAACAGAACAAGGGAATACTGCGTGGCTTAAAGTCAGGAAAGGTGTGCGTCAGGGTTGTATCCTTTCACCATACCTATTCAATCTGTATGCTGAGCAAATAATCTGAGACGGTGGACTATATAAAGAAGAACCAGGCATTAGGATTGGAGGAAAATTTATTAACAACCTGTTTTATGCAGAAGATGCACCTTGCTTGCTGAAAGTGAAGAGGACTTGAAGCACTTACTGATGAAGATCAAAGAAGGCAGCCTTCAGTAAGGATTACACCTCAACATAAAGAAAACAAAAATCCTCACAACTGGACCAATAAGCAACATCATGATAAATGGAGAAAAGATTGAAGTTGTCAAGGATTTCATTTTACTTGGATCCACAATCAGCACCCATGGAAGCACCAGTCAAGAAATCAAAAGATGCATTGCATTGGGCAAATCAGCTGCAAAAGACCTCTTTAAAGTGTTAAAAAGCAAAGGTGTCACCTTGAAGGCTAAGGTGCACTTGACCCAATCCATGGTGTTTTCAGTCACCTCATATGCATGTGAAAGCTGGACGGAAGACCGAAGAAGAGTTGACACCTTTGAATTGTGGTGTTGGTGAAGAATATTGAGTATACCATGGACTGCCAAAAGAACAAACAAATTTGTCTTGGAAGAAGTACAACCAGAATGCTCCTTAGAAACAAAGATAGTGAGACTGTGTCTCACAAACTTTGGATGTTATCAGGAGGGATCAGTCCCTGGAAAAGGACATCATGCTTGGTAAAGTTGAGGGTCAGTGAAAAAGAGGAAGACTCTCAACAAGATGGATTGACACAGTGACTGCAACAATTGGCTCAAGCATAGCAACGATTGTGATGATGGCGCAGAACTGAGCAGTGTTTCGTTCTGTTGTACATAGGGTTGCTATAAGGTGGAATTGACTTGATGGCAACTAATAACAACAAGCTTTGGGGACCCTTGGTACCTTGTTGGGTCCAAGAGGACCCACCTCACAGTGGGAATATCAGGCTGGGGAGTCACAAATCTTTCATGGTTTAAGCCTCAGAGTTGGCAGGAGCTCAGGATCAAGCTAATAGCTGACTTTTAAAAGTCATGTACCTGGTCATTGTGTCAGGTAGCTACAAGTCCCAAACCCCAAGGGACTCCTCCACTTGGAGGCTGCTTCCATTTGCCAGTGGCTCCAAATGACAAAAGCATCAGTCACAGTTTTCCTTGACTGCAGGAAAAATTGAGCATTGTAAATCTGACCACATAGTTCCAATAAACTTTAATTGAAAAATAGAACTCTGACTTTCTTCAGGTTTTACCAGCCACCCCTACTAGCAAAGAAGTGATAACATCCTAACTGGGGCTATTGAGACTGAGGCTTCTAACTTGCCTAGCAAAAACATCATCTATATAGAGAAAGACTTGGACATCAGAAGCTAGGAGCCAATCAACCAACCAGTTGTGTTCGAGTGGATTCTGACTCATGGCGACTCTATGTATGTCAGAGTAGAACTATGCTCCATAGAGTTTTCATGGCTGTGACCTTTCAGAAGCAGATCCCCAGGCCTTTCTTCCAGGCAGCTCTGAGTCTGTTTGAACCTCCAACCTTTCAGTTTGTAGTCAAGTGCTTAACTCTTTGAACCATCCAGGGACTCATGAGTGTAGGGGCCCTCATGCTAAATTCTGACCCATCCACTGGCAGCAAATGGCAGTCAGGTTTGTCTCACTAACTCTCTTCTTCCTGTACCTTACAATTGCACCCCACCAGACCAGCAGGAGTGCCTCCGAATGGCACAGGTCAGATTCTGAAAAATGAGGCAGTAAAAGCCAAGTTGATTAGACAAAGCTTTATTAAGAAACTTATATACAGAGAGCTGAGCAGCAGAAATCTCGTAATGGACAGCACAACATCAAGGGTTACCCGGATAGAGCTGTGTGAATAATAGTGGGGAGTGGGTGTTTTTATACCACACCATCCAATGCTAACATGTATTAAGTCTACGTGCAGCTGAGTCTAAACAATGATTAATGGAATTGTTTTAGTACTAGTTAATGGGTTTCTATTGATGTTTTAATAGGGCACAGGTGCCTCCTTGGGCTGTGGTGATCATATCCAGGGCCATCTGATTTTGTAACACCACTTCCTTCCACATGGCTGCTGTTTCTTCATTTAAGGCAGCCAGTCATGTTCATTGCTGTTCAAGGCCAAGGGGAAAAATTTCTGCAAAATCTCAGTCATAATATGAATATTTTCAATCAGCGGGAGGGCAGAGAAGAAAAGGCCAATTAATCTTTTAGTGGAAAGAAAGAAGCTTATTAGGTACATAAGTAGGACACTCATACTTTTCTATTAAAATGTAACTAGTATTATTTCCTCTGTTTGTTACTACTTCTGTAGCTTGCATCGCTTTCCCTTGGCTTTGTGTACCAAACATTGTGCCCAGGAGTTCTTGTTTGGCAGTGTTAATTACCTAAGGAGGGGAAAGATCCGTATCATTGTTGTGGCCAGTGTCCCCCATGCTATAGGTTGATGTCCATGCCATTGTCATCTGCCTTCTTCCAGTGTCATTCCATTGAGAAACAAGGAGCTGAAGGTCAGGGCGGGGGAATCCTCCTGCCTTATCAGCAGCAGGAGTCCTACACATTCCCTCCGGACCTGTCATTTGATGCCACAGCTGATTGTCCCCTGTGCAGGGGTGATGCTTACTGGTGTCGAGAGTGACAGTACATGTCCATGGCGTCTAACTCAGGCATGAGCGCTTCTGCTGCTGTCTTTTGTATCCTTATACTTGACCTGTGGGCAGCTCACTATCTAACTGCTAAAATGAGGACCTCCCTCCCACAGTGGGAGCTTCATTTAATGCTCTTATAGACTTAGGAAAAACAACCAGCAAGTGGCACAAGTTTGGCAAATCAGTCAGTGTTTTTATTTGTTCTTCAAAGAGGCCAGTTTTCCTTTCAATTAATCCTGCCCCCTGAGGGGTATAAGGTAGGTGAAAGTGCCAGTTTAGACCTTGTTTCTTGGCTCTTTGCCGCACAAGGGCCCCTGTAAAGTGAGAACTCTGATCACTGTTAATTTCTTTAGGAGTGCTGTACATGGATATTAGTTTCCCAGCCAGAAATGGTGGCAGTAGGATTGGGTTTTATAGTACGGAAAGCTTGGTGTAATCCACTGTAGGTATCCACACAAGTGAGAGCAAATTGATATCACTTACTTTAGGGAGAGGGCCTATATAATCAATTTGCTAAATCTGTAAGAGACCCTTTTAATGTGCCATGTCTTTTACTTAAGTGGAGCACAGAGTTTGGAGCAACATACTGGATGCAAAGCCCCACCTTTCTTATGTATCCACATAGCTATATCTAGATTATCAGTAGGGACAGTGGCCTTCACATTGCTGCTAGGCAGCTGCTTCTATGTTGCCCATTGGGGAATTCTCAGGTATGCTGTGACGTGATATACAGTTTCTTGAGATCCAGATCATGCAGTTTGTTCCTGATATCTTGCCATAGTTCTTGCCCCCACAGAAGTCTTCGATTAATTTCTCCAACACCTCTTCTCATTGACATATCCACAGAGTGAGGCCTTTTATTACTGCCCAAGAGTCAGTAAAAATAGTTAAGGGATGGGGCTCTTGGGTGATTCTATCCAGGCTGCCCTTAATATGGCCCATTGACTATTGCACGCAGTACCTGTTTCCATCCAGGTGGAGTCAGTAGCAGGCCTGCTAGCAACAGCTCACCATTCAGGGGGCCAGCCTGCACTAGAACCACCTGTGTAGCAGATCTCCTCTGGGGGTGTGCCTGCCCCCTTCTTGACATGCCTGTTTAATTGTTGCCTCCCAGCTGCAGTCTTTTTTAGGTACCGTCTGATTTTTTTACACTTTTTAAAATTGTGATAAGTTTATATATGTAACAAACATTTGCCATTTCAACATATGTACCACTCAGTGACATTAATTATGATAATCAAGTTGTTAAACACTAGCCACTGTTTCTAAATTCTTTCATCATCCTTAGCAGAAGCTCAGTTCCCCCAAGTAATGACTCTCTCTTTTCCCTTCCCTCATACCCCTGGTAACCATGAATAACCTTTGGTCTTTACATATGTACCTATTCTAGACATTTCATATAAGTGGAATCATACAATATTTGTGACTGACTTATTTTACTCACCATATTTTTTTAAATTCAGTGCACACATCTTATGTTTTTCTTTCTTTCATGTCCTGCATTTTATTTTTCCAGTGTTTACCTGAGAATAGTTTTAATGCCGGCAGTCACTGGGTTATGAATGTCCAACTTAGGGACAACTTCTACTTAAGAAAGGACTTCCATAAAGCCTATCATATTAAAAACTTGAGTTAAATACAATGGTTCATAATAATGAACACATACAGTACTTTGTGATACTCATGACAACATTGTGCGGTTTAGAAGTGTTTCTTGAGGGTTTTATATGCACAGAAAGGTTAAATATATAGTATATACTAAGGGAAACATTTGACTAACTGACGCTAAATAAGAACTGTATGTACCTGTTTAGACTTACCTACAAATTCAACTTAAAGACAGACTTAGGAACTGATCTTGTTTGTAACTTGGGGACTGCCTGTATACTAACCTATCTGCTGGGGCATGATTATATTTGAAATAGCTACTGTCATGGATTGAATTGTGTCCCCCCAAAAATGTGTGTAGCACCTTGGCTAGGTCATGATTCTCAGTATTGTATGATTGTGTTATCTGCTGTGATTTCCTTATGTGTTGTAAACTCTACCACTATGATGAGATTATATGTGATCTCTTGTGTTATAAATTCTATCACTCTGATGAGGTTATACTGATGAGGTTGACAAGATCAGTGTCTTAATGCAATCTCTTTTGAGATATAAAAGAGAGAAGCGAGCAGAGACACATAGGAACCTCATACCACCAAGAAAGCAGTGCCGGGAGCAGAGCGCGTCCTTTGGACCTGAGGTTCCTGCGCAGAGATGCTCCCAGACCAAAGGAAGATTGATGACATGGACCCTCCTCCAGAGCCGATGAAGAAAGCATTCCCCTGGTGCTGATGCCCTGAATTTGGACTTGTAGCCTACTGGACTATGAGAGAATAAATTTCTCTTTGTTAAAACCATCCTCTTGTGGTATTCCTGCTGGAGCAGCACCAGATGACTGAGACAGCTACTGTTTCTCTTAGGATGTAAGGTACAAAATTCAGAACCTGGCCTCCAATTCATTCAATAACATTTATCTAATTTTTCCTTTAATTTATACAGGTCACTTACTTACAATATTATAATATAGGACTATACCCCCCCCCCCCGGATACCAGTTTCCCAAAGATCCATCCCAGGTGATACTCCTATTTTATGAAACTGACCTTAAATTTTCATGTCCAGTTAAATTTTTGGAAAATATTATAGTTTAGATTAAAAATACATACTCAAAGACAGTTCTAGTAATTCCACATGATTTCATCAGTCTTAGAGGAAGTGCAGCCAGAATGCTCCTTAGAAGAAAGGATGGGCAGACTTGGTCTCACTTTCATTGGATACATCATCAGGAGGGACCAATCGATGAAGAAGGATTTCATGCTTGGTAAGGTAGTGGGTCAGCGAAAAAGAGGGAGACCCTCAATGAGATGGATTGACATAGTGACTAAAACAGTGGGCTCAAACATACCAATAATTGTGAGCATGGTGTAGGACCAGGCAGCTTCTCATTCTGTTATACATAAGGTCATTATGAATTGAGGCTGACTCGACAGCAACTAACAAGAACAACGACCACATTATTTCGGGACTGTTTTATTATTGCACAGAATGTAAATGTCTCCATTGCAACCATTAATAAAATACAACTCTATAAGTACTTACATAACACTGACATCGGATTTCAGTTACTACTGCTACTATTATTTAACTATTTATCATTGAGGCATAATCTTAGTCTGCCTAGGTCACCACTCTCTCTGCAATGACTGGCCTGTAATTGTTCTTAAGATTCTGTGGGTGATGAGTTCATCAATGACCGAACATGGTGCAAAATGTAGGGATTATATTTTTCGTATGAAAGATGGAAATTGTATATTCCTTCCACAGCAGACACAGCAAAGTCTCAGTACACAGGGGTCACTGCTCATGAGAACAAAGGGGCTGACTGTCGGGAAACACGAAGTGATTAATGCAGACGTGTTCACCAGTCACCAACTAGGATTATTAAAGAGAACTAAATAAGCATAAATAATGGAGGAGAGGGCATAAAATGATACAAAGGTGCTCACCAGGACAAGGATGGTTTGATTTGCTCTGGTCTCAGCAGAGGATCTGGGGGAAATGTTGTTCCTATGAATGTGTTGGACCTGCTTCTTGTGTCTGTACAGGATGAAAACCATGGAACCACTGGCCCAGGACATGAATCCCAAACATAAAACATCATGGGAGGATATCAAGGCTGCATAGAGTGAGAATGTGATGCTGTAATTTTGTACAGTAGAGAAGTATTCCAACACATTTTTCTTTATGATAGAATTGTTGCTCCATTTGTCAGATGCATGAACAGGAAAAATGGTGTTGACCAGCATGTGTAGTATCCAGCAGAGGATATTGGAGGGACCAATGTACTTTAGGGCTTTTAGTTTAATCTCTGCCCATCTGGAGTGTATGGGGCTGATGGTGATGGTCTGGAAGACACTCAAGAGGCAGGTGGTGCAAATGGACATACCCCTGGCCACCCTTTGAAGATATAAAACAAGCTTACATCCAGAATCATTGAGGAAATGTTTTAACCCAAAAGCAAGCAATGTCTGGGGGACTCCTATAGAGAGAATGGCCAAGGAATTGGCTACAGTCAGGTGCTTGAGAATTGAGTCTGTAGACCGTGACCTGCATCCACGGAAGTGAGGCAAGATGTAATGAATTATGAGCAAGAAATTCCCCAGGATTCCAACGACTATCTGGAATAGGAGAATCATTGCTATTTTCAAATCCCTGGAGGTTATTCTGTCATTTTCCAGGGCTTGAGATTCACATTCACAGACAGAGGGTTATGCATAGAAACATGAGTGGTGGCCTAAATTTTTCATGAAAAAATAAAATAGAAAATTTTCTACTTAACATTACTTCACTCTGAGAATTAATTTCTAAAAGTATTTTCTTTTGTTGAGAGATTCCCAATATTTTCTGTTTCTTTTTGTATCACTCACAAAGTTTTGGTCAATGTTTTGGATGCTTCACCTGTAGTAAATTATTTAATATTCACAACTCTATATGACTTTGAAGCTAATATTATTCTTCTTTGTCAGACAAAGAGAATTTAGCCACAGGGAGGTTAAGGGACTCATAGAAACAGACATAGAGTCAGCATTTGAATCTGGATAACCTGGTTGCTAGAGCCCGGGTGGCCCAGTGGTTAACAGCCCTCCTGCTAACCAAAAGCAGCAGTTCAAATCCACCAGCGGCTCCTTGGAAACCATATGGGGCAGTTCTACTCTGTCTTATAGGGCAGCTATGAGTCTGAATTGACTTGACAGCAATGGGTAACCTGGTTGCAATGACACTGGTTTTACTACTGTGCTATTCTATCACAGCTATCTTGTTGTGTAGTTCAAATAATCCAAATACCTGTCATATTTTAAATATATTTTGTGAGTTTAGTTGTGATAATTTCCCATTTTGTCTAGGTATTCCATAGACCAATAGCACTTAAAAATCAATTTAGAGGTCTTAGTAAATTATAGATGTCCTGACTAATTTTCCATGACTGAACTGGATTTATTCAATAAATATTAACATGATTACAGAATCGTTCAGTTTTTTTTTTTTTTGGCCAGGAATTAAAGTACAATTACTCCCAAAACAGATATTATTGTATAAAACTATGCTGTGGTCCAAATTATAGGACATGAACATAAATAAGCAATAAAGTATTTTTTGGATAAAAACTAATCCTCATGAAAGAAGGTGTATCCCCACATATTTGTTGTTTTTGAAAATTGAACAGAAACTATAATTAATTTTTGTTTTGGAAACGATCAAGACATAAGACAAATACGCAAAATTACTGAAAAATAATTCTATTTTTACCAATTGCCACCAGATACACAGTTTCTGATGAGAATTAGATAATTCAATTAGCTCCATCATACCCATCGCTACATTGCAGAGTGTTTACAGAAAAAACTGTAGTACTCCAGAATATTTCTTTGTGATTTTCACACACCATATTGAATGGCAGACTAAATTTAACATTATAACATTGAAGCACCATAAATTTGAGGTTTTTGATACCATTTGAATCAAATACCAAGAACCATCTTTCTTGAGGATTTAATGAAACTTCCTTAGGAGCAGCCAGGGATTGGTGTCACATCTCCAAAAGCTAATTCATGCGTCAGGAATTGTCATCCTTCCTGTGACACTAGCACTGGACCAGTCTCTACCCAGAGAAATCCCTTTTCTAGACATTATCACTCACGCTGTTCCTGATCCTCCTCTTTTCCTTCATGAACCTGCTTTCCAGGCTGAAATAGAAAATACCCACCTGACTTCTACCTACTGCCAGGAGAATGGGCTCAGTGATGGTCACAACAGCCAAAACAGGTGTGAAAGAGAGACAGACAGACCCTGATATACGGATTAGATTCTGTGACCTCACCTCCCCAAGAACTGCAATTATCACCTCACCTGTAGCAGCCATGACCGTCCACTGCTGGGGAGATGAAAAGACTTCTGAAATACTTTATCCCCTTTTTAATTTCCGGAACTCAAGTGTCTGGTGACCATCACCAAAGAGATCATTGGAGCATCTTGGAAAGCTGATGAATAAGAAACATCATCTGACTGATATGCATACACACTGACGTACACACAATTTATATACATACAAATGTATGCATGTCTGTGTGCCACAGCTCTCTTGTAATATGACTGCTTTATATGTGCTTGGATTCCTGTGAAGAATAAACAAACACTGAACTTTGTGCAAAAGCATACAATTGACCTATTTCTGGTAAGATTAGGGGTTTTCTGTTACTTATTCAGGCAAAGCATAACACCGGGACAGTGGAGTCAGTGCTTATAAGAAAAAAGGCCTGTTGAAAATATGTGTTGAATAGTGCCCAGATGTTTACCAGCCATCCGGGAACCACACAAATCTGGGAGCTTTCACCCTAAGTGTTGCCCACCTGGCATTCTGGGGGCTGATGGTGATGGCCTGGAAGACTCTCCAGAGGCAGGCGCTGCCAGTGGACACTCCCCTGCCCGCTCTGACGAGATAGAAAAGAAGTTTACAACCAAAATCATTGATCAAATCTTCTACCCAAACGCTGCCATGATCCCTGTGATTCCTCCTGAGAGAATGACCAAGGTGTTGGCTACAGCCAGGTGCTTGAGAATCAAGTCTGTAGACTTTAACCTACGTTTAGTGAAGTAAAGGAAGATATATTGGAAAAGAAGAGAAAAATTCTCTAGGATACCAACTGTGTTCTGTAATAATAAAGTCATTCTTATTGTCAAATCCCTGGAGGACATTCTCTCAGTTCCCAGTGACTAATATTTGTCTGCAGCGCCAGAGGGTCCTGCATGGGAAGATGAGACATGGGCCACATGTATCATGTCAACTGAAATCCACTGCGCTCCGCCTACCCTTAATTCCGACTTAGAAATATTGACTTAGTTTTTCTTTCATTAAGAGGTTTCCAGGAGTTGGATGTATAACCTTTAAAGAGTACTTGTTATGTAAGAATCACTGCTATGAAGACTGTGCATGTGGTAACTTCTTTATTCTTCACAAATCTCCAAGGCAGGCACTACTATTATTTTCATTATAAAGAGAAGGAGAATTTAGGCACAGAGAGGTTAAGAGATTTGTCTAAATTCATGTGCTGGTTAGGGGCAGAGTGGGGACTTGAACCTGGCTAAGCTGGTTACAAAGACAGTGCATTTAACCACCATGCTCTACTAACCAAGCTAGTTAGCTGTGTTCTTCCAATAATCCAGATCTGTCCAGATCTGTCACCGTATCATTTTATTTTACATTGGTGATATTTTATTTTTAATGTTGATTATGACGAGTTTCCATTGATAAAAATTTATTCCATAGGCTAATATCAATTATGGATAATGATTTAAAGATCTTAACAAAATACAGATTTACTGATTGCAGTAGAATACTCTAGGAACCTGGCTCATGACCAGGTTGAATTTCATGAATGCATGATAGGCTCGATACTAGAATGGCAACAGAATGACACATTTGCTTCTATGCCAGGAACAAAATACACTGGCACCTACCACAGGAATTGTTGAACAACTCATATCATTCCCTAAACTATGGGGCATGAAACACTAATATGTGATAAACTAATGGACAGTGGAAACTCAGTCATTACTATTTTCACTTCATATACTCATCAATTAACTCATACATTAGTTAAGTAAAAGTATTAGCAATGAGGTGAGATTTGTGAAAGATAATAACATATAAGACACATATGGAAAGTGAAATCTATAAGGCATGACATCTAGTACATTTTATAAATGGAAATGATTTTTTAAAATTAATATTAGAATGTTTTTCAACCATAGAAAATAGCCTGATACACTTGAGCCTGGCAGCTGATGGGTGAAACCCATTATTACAAAGAGGCCTTGTCCTTAAGTAATGCTTCCCTAACTTCAGGAGGGAAAACAGGCTCAATAATCAACAGACCATGGATGTTTTCAGGAGACACAGTTAATGTCTTCATTAGTGCATCATACACCACAGTTAGAGAAAACACTTCTGTTAGAGCAACAGCCATTCAGATACACCATTTCTGCACAGGATTAGAGGATTCAATTAGATTCATCCTGATCTGAATTACAAATGTGGAAGTGATACAGGCACATCTCTAGTGATCCTGGAAATCTTATGATTTCTGTATAGTAGGCTGAAGAGCAGATTGATTTCACAACTACAGCCTTTGGAGCATCTTAAAAATCAGGTTTCATGATCACTAGAATTAAAAAAGCAAGCTGTGGTGCAGTGGTTTAGCAGTCGGATGCTAACCAAAAGGTAGTGGTTGGACCCACCAGCCACAGAGAAAGTGGTGGCATTTGACTTCTGTAAGGATTTATAGCCTTGGAAACCCTATGGGGCAGTTCTACTCTGTCCTGTAGGGTCACATGAGTTTCAGTTCAACTCGACAGCAATGGGTTTGGTTTTTGGTTTGGTTTGGAATAAAACCAAAAATCACAATTCTTGAGGATGCTACTAAATGACATTAGGAGCCATCAGGGATTGAGCTAGGGGCTGGGACCCATCTCTCTGTTCTAACTCAGCTCAAGCTCAGGACATAGTCCTCCTTCCTGTGGGCCCTGGACCAGTGTCTAACCCAGAAGTTTTCCTTATTCCAGTATGATGCCTTACCCAGACCCTGATATGCCTCTTCCCCTTACAGACTCTGCCTCTCAGACTGAAATAGGAAATACTCACCCAACAATTTCCTGTTTCCAATACAGTGGGCTCAGTGTGATGGTTGTGACATCTGGAACAAATGTCTGAGGGAGGCAGCCAGATCCTGAGGTCCAGGTTTTTATTCTGTGTTCTCTCCTCCCCGTAGAACTGAAGTTATCATTTCACTTCCAGTGGCATTGACAGCACAGGCTTGGGGAGCTGAGAACATCTCTGGAAAATGTTTCCCCAGTTGCTAATTACCTAAACCAATTACAAGTTTCCAGTTAGTATCTCCAAAGAGACCATGGGAGAGGCTCTTCCTTGTCCAGGATCCTGGAGACAGACAGGGCCTCCCTTGGAGGGAGCAGGAAATGCTGAGGCCTAACACATGGGGGACATGAGTCTCTCTGGATTCTCTGCTCCCCTGAGAAGTTCTCCTACCCTAAATCTTTTCTCATCTTCAGCCCATGAGCTGTACCATCATTTAAGCTGTGAACAGAGAAATGGAATCAGACAAAATACCTAAGAAGGATTTTTAAAGAGATACAAATAAAGAACATGATGCCAGTAATTTACATGAGAAATCACTGGACTCACTCACACAACTCAATGCCAATGAATAGGGACATTTTACAAGAAAATATGCTTTACCATTATTGACTCCTCCAGTAGTGATAGGAGGCCTAAACCAAATAATATCCTTGGAAAGAGGGGTTATGAGTACCTCAAAATAAAAGCTTCAGGATCGAATGGTTAAACAGGTAGTTTGTGTAATTATTTAATTATCAGGAAGTCCAGTGTCACTTAATTCAAATGATTAGCACAGTCCTGTACACTTTTTTTCATTGAATTGCCAGTGATGAACACTGATTGCTTTTTGTTGTTGTTAATTTTATTGTAGTGAAAATATACATAACAAAACATATACCATGTTAACAATGTCTACCTGTACAATTCAACAACATTGATTACATTCTTCAATTCAATTCTACAACATTCATAAGTTGTGCAACCGATCTCGCTATCCTTTTCCAGATCATTCCACCACTACCAGCATAATCTTAATGGCCCCTAAGCAAAAACTCCCCCTTTTCCCTCTGTCTCCCACTCCAGGTAACCAATAATAATCTTTGGTTTCTATATATTTACTTATTTCGTATCAGTGTGATCAGCAGTATTTGTCCTTTGTGACTGACTTATTTCACTCAGCATGATGTTTTCAAGGTTCATCCATGTGGCATGCATCAAGACTTCATTTCTCCTTATGGCTGAGTAGTAGTATTCCATTGTGTGTATTTACCACGTATTGTTTATCTATTCATCTGTTGATGGACACAAAGGCTTCTTAAGGCTGAGAGAGGAAGCAAAAAGGAGATGAACCCATGGTCTCTCCTGTACCTTCTGGTCTATCTGATACTACCGCCTATCCTGGCATAGCTGGATCCTCTACTCTTCTCTGGGCCTCTCTATTTCCACCTTCATCCTGTCAACCCACCTTAAATATACTTCGGAAAAATTAGTTATTCCAGGTATGTCATTCCACATATAACTCAAATATCAGCTGTGTCTATCTTTACCTCCTTAAAATCCTGGGTTCTGACCCCCCCTTAATTTCCAAGGCCTGGGAAGTTTTAAGTCTTCCAGGATTTAATTCTAATTCCCTGGGATTTATACTCTCAACACCCCATTTTACACAATTTAGACTGCCCTGAAAAATCTGTCTGTGCCTCATGTCAACTCAGTCATAGAACTCAGTCACCCTTTAGTTATCTCCCAAAATATCCAGTTTAAAAAATAAAAGAAGACTCAGTTAACCACGTGGACTTTATTAAAGATACCATAAGATGACACGGGAGAGATGGCAGGACATCCATGGATCATCACAAACTCTAGAGTAATGATTCTTCTCCCAAATCTCCTTCTAGGCTGCTCTGTCCATGAGGACTGTCAGCTCTCCTCTGCCACACACCCATGCAGGCAGTGCCCCACCCCACCAGTCACTCTCTGTTCTCTTCCAGGTCCCCTCCCTTCCCCAACATTTTACATTCTCTCCCATTTTTATACTGATCAATTTGCTCTCCAATTTATGCCCTACCTACACATCTAACCGATTGCTGTTAAGTCAATTCCAAATCCTAGTGACCCTGTAGGACAGAGTAGAACTGCCCCATCAGGTTTCCCAGACGGTAAATCTTTAAGGAAGCCGACTGCCACATCTTTCTCCTCCAGAGTGGCTGGTGGGTTCAAACTGGCAACCTTTCAGTTAGCAGCTGCGCCCTTGACCACTGTGCCACCAGGGCTCCTTTACACATCTAAACCCAATCTGATTTGGAGACTAGGTGAGCCTTTCCTTTAGCTCATATATATATATATGGAGCCTTGGTGATGCAGTGCTTAAGTGTTCGGCTGCTAACCAAAAGGTCAGCAGTTCAAATCCACCAGCTGCTCCTTGGAAACCCTATGGTGCAGTTCTACTCTGTCTTATAGGGTCACTATGAGTCGGAATTGACTGGACAGCAAAGGGTTTGGTGTTTTGTTTTAATCTTTATGGAAGGAGCCCTGATGACGAAGTGATTAAAGCACTCAGTTGCTAACCAAAAGGTTGGCAATTCCAACTCACCACTGCTCTTCAGGAGGAAGATGGGGCAGTCTGCTCCCACAAAGATTTACATCCTGTAAATCCTATAGGGCAGTTCTACTCTGTCCTATAGGGTCACTATGACTCAGAATTGACTGGACTGCTGTGGGTTTGGTTTGTTTTAGGAATCTTTACAGAAGTAGACTGCTATATCTTTTTCCCACAGAGCAACTGGTGGGTTCAAATCACTGACTTTTTTAGTTCCTTTCAATTAGCAGCGAGGTCTTAATCGCTGTACCACCAGTCTTCTTAAAGGAGTAAGGTATGTGGTATTTTAGGTCACAAAACTTTGCTTAAAAATAGCAATAACTTTTTTTTACCAATAACTTTAAAAAATAGGTATAAATTGCATTTGTGTTTTATGAATAATGAACTCAAACACCATTGAGCTAAATTTGGGTAACATCGTGTTTTGCTTAAATCTTTCATTTTTAAATATAATTACAAATTTACTTCACATTTATTCTGAGAGTAACTAGAAAGCATATTTTTTTACATTAAAAATTGTTATCTCTTTTACCTATTTTATTTATTTTTTGAAATATTCTGTCAGGTCTGAATAACAAAGCCTGAGAAAATGCATTTGTATTCCTTTTCACCTACCAAACCAAACCTGCTGCCGTCGAGTTGATTCCAATTCATAGCCACCCTGCAGGACAGAGTAGAACTCCGCTATAGGGTTTCCAAGGACTGCCTGGTGGATTCGAACTGCTGACCTTTTGGTTAGCAGCCATAGCTCTTCATGACTACACCACCTAAAGAATAATTAATTTTACAATATTACTAAAAGACTTGGATAGGGAGGCCTATTCTTCTTTATACAAATCTTAAAGAAAATAAAAGTAGATTATCAAGTTTCCAGTGGCCTCATTTCTACCCTCAATAGTTTGTAAGGCATGAACTGTGAATTAACATCTAGTATGATGTATGTGGAGCCCTGGTGGCACAGTGGTTAAGGGCTTGGCTGCTAACCAAAAGGTCAGCAGTTCAAATCCACCAGTTGCTCCTTGGAAACCCTATAGAGGGCAGTTATACTCTGTCCTGTAGGGTCTCTATGAGTCAGAATCAACTCGATGGCAACAGGTATGATGTATGTGTTAAATTCAAGTCCATACATGTGGTGAATTTCTCTCAGTAAGACCTCTTTGATGAGGTAAAGGTATTTTGAATAAAAATCCTATTTACATACATAGGTAGTCCCTTACTTACAACATACTCGAGTTATGATGAGCTGCACTTACAACCGTCCTTTTTTTCTGTACATCTTATCTTTAGTAATATGCACAATATACAATGTTGCAGCACATAATTTGCTGATGTTATATTCTCAGATGATCACTAGCAGATGTTCAGTTTTACGATTTACTGTTCAAAACACAGCCACAGTCTGTGCCAACGCTGTCCAACTTTTATTCCTCACTGTGGTAAATTTTTATGATTTATGTATTTTTATGTATGTATGTATGTATTAAAATGTATCTGTAAGTTTATATGTAATGTTTCCAACCCCAAAAGACAAATAAAGATCGGATTTATAAAGATACTGATAATAAAAGGCAATAATAATGAAAACTGAGGGGAAAAAAAGAGGTATTCGACTTCCATCAGAACCATCTTATGGTGGAGTCGTCAGAATGGAACCCCGTCATAAATCAGGGACTACCTGTATTACATTTATAAGGTCTCACAGCAGTATACATTTTGTGATGGTTCATAAGCTTGAAGCATTGGTTGTAGTCTTTGTGATGTTTATCACATTTGAACTACTTGATATATAGTAAGACTTGAACATCATTAAAGGCTTTGCCACAGTCATAAAATCTGTAAGACTTCATCCAGAAGTTAATGTTCTGATGATCCCCAAGGACTGAATTTTGTATGATAACCTTGCCACACACATTCTATTTTTAATGTTTCTCTCAGGTATTTATCAGGGCTTCGAACCGGTTCGAAATAGTTCAGTCATGGTCATTGAAGAGAAATCAGAACAACACTGAATTTTAGAAATTGAATGAAGCAGAATGATTACTGGAACAGGAAAAATGACAGGTCAAAGCCCTGGAATGGGAGACTTGGGAGAGACACAGTGAGCCCTTTCAGGAGCCTGATGTGTGAGACTGGGTTATTGCTAGGTATAAAAATGGCATGGGGGTGGTGCCTGACATCCTCTAACTTCACCTAGGGGAAGGAGAATCAAGATAAGAGTTCAAGGCTGATTCCTATGAGGCAGAGGTCAGGCATGCCTCTTCTCCCCGTCATCATTACCAATTCTGACATGAACCATCCCTCCTAGGCACTTTCTACTCTGCTGGGTTCTATAATTCATTGCAATGGCCACACAGAACTCACAGACAATACTCATGATTACGGGGTTTATGAAGGAAGTAATAGGTTAAACCTCTGCCTAAAGTTGCTCATCACTAGCCCTGTGGGTCACCAAACCTAGCTCCACCAAGTGCCCGGAGGAACTCTTCTCTGACAACAGGGCTCCTGCCCAAAGGCACTAAGCTTTCTCACTCTGTGGGCCAGGAAGCCTGCCGCGCAGTCTCCTGCCGCTGTTCCTCTGCCATTGCTTCTCGACATCTTCAGTGTTACAGCTGTCTCTCTTGGTCTCCTGGTTCCAGGAGCTTCTCAGCACAGGGGTCCCAGGTCCAAAGGATGGGCTCTGCTCTTGGCCCTTCTTCCTTGATAATGGTGAGATCCTCTCTTTCCTGCCTCTGGGATGGCTCATTCTAAGCCTAGCGGAATGGCAAAACTAACCAATCCCTTTGGTGAGCCACCATCACCTTATTTTCACTGTCCCACTCGATAACTTGGGTGGGAGTTACAAGACGATGGCAAGAAAAGCCATACAAAAAAGATCCATCACATCGTACCAGGACTGTGGAGAGCAACATACATTTATAGTGGTGCGTCAGCCACCATCTTTGAGTCGTGCACCACTGTTTCCAACTCTGCCGGTCATGATATTTGGTTGCTATGTGAAAGGGAAAACAGGCTTCGTGCAGCCAAACATGGCTGCCCTCATGCTTTCCATTAGTTCATTGCTGTTTCTGTTAGTTCACTGCTGTTTTCCAAGTCCCTGTTATGTGACCTTGGTGAGGCAGTCTTATGTAACTCCTTGGCATGTAGCACTTTTGTCCTTGACCACTATAAAACTTCTGTCTCCCTACTGCTGGGTATGGAGATCTGCTTTGATCCTGCTGCCACCAGGGGATCACTGCTTCGTACATAAGTCTCCCTAATAAAAACTCCTCCACTACCACATTGGGGTTACACTCCTCTTACTTTGGTCTCTCAGCATCCTCCAATTTTGGAGGCAGTTACTGGTCCATGCCTGGACAATTGGCAAGCCATCCAGGATACTGAAGAAATGGCAAGTGGGAGTGATTTATCCATGGGGAAAATCTCAGATTGGCCAGTAACCTCCATGTGGGGAGATCTGGACTTTATGCTTGATGTGTGTGGTCTACTGCATGAGTATGGGGACACCCTGAAAATGCCAAGAGGCATAGCACAGCTGTAGGAAGATGCACTCCTTCATAAGTGTGGAAAAGAAGCTAGGAGAGCAGTAGTGGCTGTGGAATGACCACTGCTCTGGGCTCTTTAGCTGGTCACCGAAGCCCAGAGAGCAATTAGAGATGCTCATCTGCAGGTTTGTAAAGATGGAGGGAAGTGCCAAAGTGCAGAGGTGATGGGGATGTGAAAATGTGGAATCTGTGGGAGAGCAGATTGAGTAGTGAATTGGACATGGAAGTGATAGTGGAGGAGTCTGACAGTGCAGAGCACCCCCCCCCCAGGCATGGCCACTCATTACTTATAAGATGAAAGCTACCCAAGAACCTGATGACCCCAGACACAAAATCCTGCCAGCCAGTTCCATGACAATGTGGGAGTACACCCATACGGAGCTGATTGAGTTGTGTGTGAAATTCCAGCAGAAAGGGAAGGAAACTATTACAGCTTGGTTACTACGTCTATGGGATATTGGGGGAGATGGTGTCTCTTTAAATGCAGCCAAGGCAGAGAAAATGAGCAGTATAACCACCGCCTCCCAGCAATGTTTACCTGCAACTCAGAACACAGAGGGCGTACACACCTTCACAGATTGGATCATCTTGTGTTGCAGAAGGGCGTGGCCAAATGACAGGGATCTTCCTGGCACAGTTGGGAAATAGTCTTTCATAGAGGAGTTACAGCAGCTAATTCAGGAGTTAGGCATGTGCCACACCATTTATGCCGAGCACTTCTGTGCAGCCAGACAATGAACTTTTTACTGCAGGAATGAAAGCAAGAATCCTGCAGGTGGATCCTCCCTTTTGGTACGGCACACTGGTGGCTATTGTTAGTCCTTTAGTGGGCCAGACAGTGTACTAGGTGGAACAAGCCAAAGCTGATTTGGGTGAAACCCAAGAAAGCTAGAGAGAAGGGGTGCAAGCTGTGGGAAAAGAGAAAAGAACGAGAAACCTGCAAGACGGCCTTGAAAGTGACCCAAAGGCTGTTGCAGGTGGACTTATAGCAGTGCACACAAGACAGATAATAAACCGAATGAGGTTTTCTTTAATCTTTGGGAGGATCTGAAGCCAGGGCAACAGTATCTCAACAGTGAAACTATTTTGGAATAAAAAGAGTGGGTATCCTCCGGGAAGCCCACAGAGCTTTTAACAGCCCTGTGGGGCCTTGAAGAAACCAGATGGGTCCTGGCATATAATTGTGGACTATAGGGAACTTAACAAAGTGATCCATCCTATACGTGCTGCAGTCCCAAACATAACTTCCTTGTTAGAAATCCTTAGTAGAGATCTGGGCATGTATCATGCTGTGTTAGAGTTGGCCAATGCATTCTTTAGCATCCCTCTAGCGCTGTCCACCCCAGACCAGTTTGCCTTCACCTAGGATGAGCAGCAATGGACATTTCAACTACTCCCCCACTGATATGTACATGTTGTTCTTAGGTGTCATCAAGTTAGTTCTGACTCATAGCGGACCCTATGTACAACAGAATGAAACACTGCCCAGTCCTGCACCATCCTCACAATCGTTGTTACATTTGAGCCCATTGTTGCAGACACTGTGTCAATCCATCTCATTGAGGGTCTTCCTCTTTTTAGCTGACCCTCTACTTTACCAAGTGTTATGGATTGAATTGTGTCTCCCAAAAATATGTGTCAACTTGGTTAGGCCATGATTCCTAGTATTGTGTGGTTATCCTCCATTTTGTGATTGTAATTTTATGTTAAAGAAGATTAGGGTGGGATTGTACCACCCTTATTAAGGTCTCATCCCTGATCCAATGTAAAGGGAGTTTCCCTGGAGTGTGGCTTGCACCACCTTTTATCTTACAAGAGATAAAAAGAAAGGGAAGCAAGCAGAGAGTTGGGGACCTCATACCACCAAGAAAGCACTGCTGGGAGCAGAGTGTGTCCTTTGGACTCAGGGTTCCTGCATGGAGAAGCTCCTAGTCCAGGGGAAGATTGATGACAAGGACCTTCCTCCAGAGCTGACAGAAAAAGCTTTTCTCTGGTGCTGATGCCCTGAATTTGGACTTCTAGCCTACTACACTGTGAGAAAATAAATTTCTTTTTGTTGAAGCTAGCCACTGGTGGTATTTCTGTTACAGCAGCACTAGGTGACTAAGACACTAAGCATGATGTCCTCCAGAGACTAGTTCCTCCTGATAACAAGTCCAAAGTACGTGAGATGAAGTCTCGCCATCCTCACTTCGAAGGTGCACTCTGGCTCACAGGCAATACTCACAATTATGGGGTTTATTAGGGAAGTAACAGGTTAAAATTCAGGTTCAGGAACACTCAAGATACACTTCTTCAACCAGGACAGCCTCTTCTTAGCTGTGTCTACAGGCATGCCTCTCTCCGGCCCCTCAGCCTCTGCCCTGCTCGGCCAAGTGTTGCAAATGTCTTTGAGCTCTGCTGATAAGTGTCCCGAGGCACCTCACTCTGCCAATAAGCCTGGGCCCGAAGGCGCTCAGCTCCAGCTCCGTGGATCAGTAAACCCAGCTCCACCAAGTACCCGAAGGCACCCTATTCCAGCAGCAAGCCTTCTGCTCAAAGGCTCTCAGCTTTCTCACTCTGTGGGCCAGGAAGCCCACCTCACCATCTCTTACTGGTCTGCTGCCAGCCTGCTGCCAGTCTCCTGACTCTGCTGCAAGTCTGCTGCTGCTGTTTCTTTGCCGCAGCTTTTCACAGTCTTTGGTGTTACATTCACTCTCTCTAGGTCTCCTGGTTCCAGGAGCTTCTCAGCACAGGGATCCTGGGTCCAAAGGATGTGCTCCATTCCTGGCTCTTCTTTGTTGTTGCTGGTGAGATCTTCCCCTCCCCATCTCCGGGATGGCTCATTCTAAGCCTAGCGGAATGGCAAAACTGACCAATCCCTACTTTCGGGTTCTATATACCTTATTTGCATAGGCCCGCTCAATCATTGTGTTTGAGTCACAAAGACTATGCCTAGAAGGGCCATATTAAGTAGTTAATTGCACTGCAGTAAGACATCTAGAGAAAGTGATTCAGATTGATACTGAAAAACAAAATAGTGGAATTATTGTATTGGAATGAATGTATTGGAATAAATAATTCCATAAATGAAGATCAGTGAAATATAATGCCTGCCTTTAAAACCAGGTGACTCATTTTATTTATTCACTGATTGATTAAAAAGTAAAATAGAATCAACCTAGGTATAAATATAGAGGGTTCATGAAGTAATCCATGCCTCAATCAGGCAACTGAAAGGCAGTTATATATTTAGTAACTTTGCCATAGCATTCATTATAACAAAAAATGCTGTTTTAGTACCAATTTTTGAAAAGATTATCCTGTCTTCATTGAATTGCCAGTGCTTCTTTGTCAAAGATCAGTTGAATATATTGGTATGTTTTTACTTCTGGGCTCTCAAATCTGTTCCACTGATCTATTTGTCTTTGCTTTCCCCTATACTATTTTTATCATTGTACATTTATAATTAATCTTGAAGTCCGGTAGTGGCAGTTCTCCAGCTCTGATTTTCTTCAGAATTGTGTTGGCTATTCTGGGTCTTTTGCCTTTCCATACATACAGTTTCCATATAGCAGATTTACTTGTGACAATGCTGCTTTTAGGAGAAATGCTTCACAATTAGACCCTTATTATGATATTTGCTGGAAGATTCTTGTACAAAAATGTTTTTTCCTATTTGCCATAGGTTTTTGTTTCATCATTTTTACCAGCATACATTTCTGTGATTCCATTATTTTTATATTTCAATCTATGAATATAGATTATTTTAATAATCCACTGTCAATATATATCAACAAAAATAAAAATCCAACTTTTCTGCCACTTTCGTCCTGACATGAGCTGCACAAGCAACACTTCTTTCTCTGACTCTAACTACCTGGAGCTAGGTCCTATCTCACAAGTTAAAGGGCACATCCCTCCAGCCTGCCAGGTCAGCACAAGACTTCAGATGCCATCTAGTAGTCCTCATGACACTCTCACTTCTGACATTCTGGCTACAAATTCCCAGGTTCCCTCTACCTTCTTAGGATACTAGCTTTCACCTCATGGGGTTCTCAGCTCCCCTCATTTCTGACCTGCCAGTTTCCATTACTCTCTTGGGTTTGATAATTCATGGAATGACTCACAGAATTCATGGAATGTGCTATATACATGATTACAGTTTTATTCCAACAAAAAGGATACAAATGAAGAGACACATACGGCAAGGTCTGAGAGGGTTCCCAACATGGAACTTTAATGTCCCAAAAAGAGATGTGCTACCCTCCCACATGCATCAATGTCTTTCATCAACCAGGAAGCCAATGGAGCCTCTGTGTCCAGAGCCTTTACTGGGACTTCATTTTGTAGGCATGATTGATAGAATCATGTCCTCCACTGCACACCAAGTTGGCTAATATCACAAGGTGGCCTTTATGGCCTGGCTAGACCCCACCTTTGTCACCTGATTTCTACAATCTATAAAGTATAGAGGCTTATCAATACGAAAGACACCTTAATTACTCAGGAAATTCCAAGGGTATAGCGCTATCTGTCAGGAGCCAAGGACAAAGACCAAATTACTTTGAGTAAAGTGAAATTCCTCACCCCACAGCCACTTAATTTAATCATCCTCACATTGGTAGAAAAACTCCACTTAGTAATTTTATGTCTTAAGCATTGTTATTGTTAGATGCTGTCGAGTCAATTCTGACTCATAGTGACCCTATGTACAATAGAATGAAACACTGACCATTCCTGTGCCATCCTCACAATCGTTATGCTTGAGCCCATTGTTGCAGCCGCTGTGTCAGTCCATCTCATTGAGGGTCTTCCTCTTTTTCGCTGACCTTCTACTTTACCAGGCATGATGTCCTTCTCCTGTGACTGGCCCCTCCTGATAACATGTCCAAAGTATGTGAGACGAAGTCTTGTCATCCTTGCTTATAACTTATAGAAGGACAGAGACCTTCTACCTTGTGACCTAGTACTAGGGAGTACAGACGGGAAGACCAACTGGACTGAAGTGCAGGTAGTTGTGCAGAATACCTGATCCTATGGTTGGTTCCTGATAACCTGGCCCTGGGTGCCCAGGGATGTTTTCTCCTGTCTCAGCTAGCCAGGGATGGGGTCTGGTCCAACTCTGGGCAGTTAGGGTCAGAGAGCAGATTTGCCATGGAAGCGATTGGTGACAAGCAGTGGAGATGTAGGATGGTGCAGTACAATGGATTTCTCTTATAGATGGCCTTTCTAGCACTAGGTTTGTTGCAGTCTGCTCTGTGATTGGTCTATTTTATGCACCTGGAAGGATTGGTCAATTTGCTATTCAAACAGTGGTTTGAAAATCCACTCAATGGGATTGACTGACTTGAAGTCCACTGAGGGGACTGGTCAGTTCATAGCCCTGCTGGGAGGTCCATATCTGGAAATCGACAAGAAGTTTGCTTATATAAATGGCCAGCCTCACAGAGGTGGAGGAAGACCTCACTACCATTAAGACAAATCTGGAGTGGAGTTAGTTTTTTGGACACAGGATTCCGGCGCTGAGAACTTTCTAGAATCAGAAGAGATAGCTGTACCACTGAAGATGGCAAGAGTCCCCAAAAGGGGCCCAGCAGCAGAGAAACAGTGATAAGCACAGCAGAGGCAAGTGGCAGAGAAATGGCAGCAGCAATATGAGTGGTAGGAACCACGAGATCGGCAGAAGGTAGTGGTGGGCTTGTTGGCCCATGTTGAGAGAGATGGCATGGTGGGCTTGTCAGCTCACAAAGAGATGGCACAGTGGCATGTTGGCCCATGGAGAGAGAAAGCTGGTGCACGCCTCCAGACAGAAGGATTACAGGGGCAGCTAAAGAGCTGTAACATATGTCCAAGCAGCGCAGAGGCCTGATGTGCCCTGTGCAAGGGTTGCAAAGCCCTCCCCCTCCCTGTATCCAGAGAGAGAAACACAGGCCCATGTAGCGTAGTGGAACCCAGTGACAGAGAGGCCTGGTAGCACCCAGAGAGGCCTGCTCACATGGCAGTGAGCAGCTGAGACAGCTGTCCTGGTCTGAAACTGCCCTGCAATGAAGAAGGGAGGGATGTACTCTCACCTCGTGGCAGCCTTCCAAACCTTGTCTGTTTCCTGATTCTGACCCTGAATTGTTCCTGTTACTTCCAAGTGCATCCAGATCCTGAGGTCATAGCCTGTTATTTCCCTAATAAGCCACATAACTGTGAGTATAGTCTGTGAGTCTGTGTTGCCATTGCAGTGAATTAGCAAACCCAGTAGAGAAGTAGAGAGTGCCATGGAGGGAATGGCTAGTGTCAGAAGTGATGAATTGAAGAGTAGAGGTATAACTGACCTCCACCTCATAGGAATCAGCTCTGTGCTGATCGTGATTCTTATCCCTCAGGAAGTTATATGAATTCAGACACTAGATTACAGACGGTGAAACCTGAATCCACTCCTACCTGGGAATTGGATTCATGCTGATCTTTTCCACTCAGTGATAATGGTAGGGTTTGCCCACCTTGCCCTTTTTTTTAAAATGCAGTCGTGGCAATATAGAATCCAACAGTGTATGAAAAGCACAACACATCATGACCAAGTGGTATTTAATCCAGGCATTGCAAGGCTGATTCATTATGTGCTAGTAATGCAATCTAGAACAGCAACAGGATAAGTTAAAAAAATCACATGGACATACCAATTGATGCAGAAAAATTGAAAAAACCCAAGGTCCTTCTGGTGAAATGAGTTTATTTATGGGGCCTTCTGCCTTGGTTCTTTGGAAAAAGCTTGGGAGGTTTTTCCTTCTAAGCCCTGAAGAGTGACAAAGTTGGAAAAATAACTTGGCAGGAGGTGGGAAGGGAGTGCTCCTAGGTTGTTCTGTATCCCAGAAGTTTTGTTACTTTTACCGAGGGTATTTTGTGGGTGACTGTCTTTCCTGGGAAAGCTGTAAACAACTTGGTTTGACATTTTTGTCTGGCCCTGAGCAGCAGTGTGCCCTGTGATTGGTCTATTATATTCACCTTAATGGGATTGGTTGATTTAGTAGTCAGAAAGGTGGTGTATAAAATCACTCAATGAGATTGAGACTTGCAGTCCACCAAGGGGATTAGTCGGTTCGTAGTCTTGCTGGGAGGACTTGAAATTGACGAGTTTGCTTATATAAGTGGTCAACCCCACAGAGGTAGAGTGGTACAGTGAATTACTTACTATGGTCCTTTTAGCTATGCATAGTCTTGTAACTCCCAATGATTGGGTGAGACTACACAAATAAGGTGTTTCTGGCCCACCAACAGGATTGGATAGCCTGCTAAGAATGCAAATAAGGTGTATGGAATCCCTGTGGGGGGTGGGACCATGCAAATAAGGTGTATGGAACTCTAACAAGGGGATTGGTCAGTTTTGCCATCTCACTAGTCTTAAAAAGAGAGCCAATTCCAGAGCAGAGAGAGGACCTCACTACCATTAAGAAGAACCGGGAGTGGAGCACACCCTTTGGACCTGGGGTCCCTGTACTGAGAACCTCCTAGACTCAGGAGACAGAGAGAGACAGAGAGCTGTTAACACTGGAGGTGGCGTGAGATGGCGGTAAGTGTGGCAGAGACACAGCAGCAGCAGAACAAGGAGACCAGCACAAGACAGTATGGTGGGTTTCCCTGTCCACTGTGCAAGGTGGCTACAGTGGGTGTGCTGACCCACGGAGTTAGAGAGCTGAGCACCTTTGGGTAGGAGGCTTCCTGGTGAAGTGGGGTGCCTCCAGGAACTTACTGGAGGAGCTAAAAGGTGTTGTAACACTTGCCTGAGCAGGGCAGGTGCTGAATGGCTGAGGAGTCAAGGGGAGAGAAAGAGACCTGCTTGCAGACACAGCTGAGTTGATGTCCTTACTGAAGAACTGTATCCTGAGTCATTCCTGATCCTTAATTGTAACCTGTTACTTCCCTAGTAAATGCCCTGTGAGTGTGGTCTGTGAGTTCTGTGTAGTCACTGCAATGAGTTATTGAACCCAGTAGAGAAGCAGAGAGTGCCATGGGAGGGACAGCTGGTGTCAGAATGGGTAAAAAGGGAGATGTCTGACCTCCAGCTCATGGGAATCAGCCTTGGGCTGATCTTGATCTTGACTCTCTCCTTCCCCTTGTGAAGTTAGACAAAGGAGGTCTGATGCCACAACGCTATTTTCACAGGTAGAGAGAGGGGAGAGGGAAACTCAAGAACAAGAGCCAGTGTCAGGGCAGATGGCAAGGCCTGTAAGGGGCCTGGTGGCAGAGTTGGCTGCTGAGAGGACTGGGTGCAGAGCTGATGGTGAGAGGTCTAGAAGGGGCTTGCGGCAAGATAGCAGTGCTGAGAGGGCCTGCACAGTTGAGCAGGCTGCTACACTGACCACGATCTGGGCCGCTTAGCAACAAAGAGGCTAGATGGCAGAAAGCAGCCAAGAGAGCTGAGTGGGCTGCTAAACCGGGTATTAGCTGGGCCACTCAGCAGCAGAGTGGCTTGCTAACCAAGACAGCTGCCAGCAGAGAGCCCCTGTGAAACACGTCCTGGTTGGAAGCTGTTCTGCACTGAATAATGGAGGGATGTGCTCTCCAGTTTGTGGGAGCCTTCCAAACCTTGCCTATGTGCTTCCTGATCCTGTGTTGTGGGCTCTTACTTCCTAAAATACCACATCATTTTGAGTATGGTCTGTGAGCTCTGTGTAGTCAATGTAATGAATTATAGAACCCAACAGAGAAAAAGAGGGCCATTGGGGGTATGGCTGGTGTCAGAAATGGTGAAGAAGTTGGAGAGTGGAGGTGTGTCTGAGCTCCACCTCATAGGAACCAGCTCTGTGCTGATCCTGGTTAACCATCATGAATTTAGACAGTTCCTTCCACTCCAACACAGTCCCTCTCAGAGTCTGCCAGAAGGAACCATCACTGTTGATATCTTGATTTTGCACTTCTGGCCTCCAAAACTGAGAATAGTTTCAGGACACCCAGTTTGTGGTATTTTGTTATGACAGTCCTAGGAAAATAGAGAATCCATTTTGTTCCTGTAGACTGGCTAGCAGTGGAAATTAATAAAAATGTTTTGGGTGGTGAGTACGTTGTTTGTTTATCTAGAAGACCACCATTCTGTACCTTCGCTCTTAGGGGAAAACTCATTAAATTGATCTTTTCAAATTATTTCAGTGAGTGCTCCAAGGACAATAAAATTATTCTCACCCTTGTTTTTGATATTTTATTATCTAACATTTTCCATATGCTTAATACATTTTCATTTTTCACCACATGGAAATCAAAGCCAATGCAAGCCATAGGTCCTATTTAGGTACAAACAAACAAAAAAAAAAACGGGCATGTATATTTATAATCATGCAGTCCATATCGATGAATAGTGAAGCTGGATTTAGGGACTCAGAGTATGACAAAGTGGCACAAACAGTTTGTGGTTAGCTACTAACTGTAAGGTTGGTGGTGTCATAGGGGGAAAAGACCCTAGACTCAAATTTAATTAAAAGAGATTTTTATTAAGCCGAGACAAAGATGATAATTGTAATGAGGATTCTGCTAGTGTGCAGTAGGCACAGGAGGCTAGCAGAGTCCACTGAATTACAGTTAGGAAGCAGCTAATATACTGTTACAGAAGGAAGTCAAGATACATCATTGTCAAAGGCAGAATAACAAACTATACTTTAATGATTGGTTTACACGTTTTGTTGATGAGTTACCTACCTACTGACATTACATTGATTGGTAGTGGTTACAAGTTTTATTTTAGGACTGTTTGGGAACAAATGGTAGAGATGATTTGTTTGTGTTAAGGCTCCTTTGGAAACAAGCTAATAAAATTCTGACTGGTGCTTGGTGAGGTATGATAGCTACTACTTAGTGATATGGGTGCTTTGTTGGTTAGTTGCCACTTAGTTACCATAAAGAGTTCACAGAGTGGTCATAGCTACATAAAAGCCCCTTGGAAATAAACCGGCAACATTAGGTTTTGGCTTAGTTACAAGGAAAAAAACATTTTCTTAACATGCAGACCTGGTTTCACAACTTTTCTTACATAGAATAGATTTCAAACCTGAACCCTATTTTAGCTTCATTTACTCTGGTCAGATATTTCTTTAGTTTTTAGGGTCTCCATATCAGTGGTATGAATCCACCCAGCAGCACCAAGGAACAAAGCCCTGGAAATCAACTTTGGTAAGAATACAGCTACTGAAAACCCATAGAGTGACTTTCTACTGTGAAACACATGGGGCCGCCATGAGTCAGAACTGGTGCAATGGCAGTGGGTTGTTTTTGCTTTGTATTTTTATTATAGTCACATATATAAGCAGGGACAGAATGCAGAGATTATAATAACTCAAGTGCAAATTAAAAGTACATATTCCTAGAATTGTATACGGTTTAATTCTACCATGGAAAGAAATTGTTATATATGCCATTTAAGTGTGACAGTCTAATGGTGCATTGTTAATGTCTGTTATGAAATATCCTACTGAGGTGAGATGATTTTGTTGGTAGAAGGAATGTGATTCATTCAGGGTCAGAAGAAAAAAAAACAATTAAAGCTTATTAATGAAGACAACAGCACCTATGATAACCAAAAGTAAAAAGACCAAACCTGTAGCCGTTAATTGATTCTAACTCATGGTAACCTCACGATCTTCAGCATAGAACTGTACCCTATAGTGTTTCTTTGGCTCTACTCTTATGGTAGTAGATCCCCAGGCCTTTCTCCCATGGCATCACTGGGTGGATCTGAACCACCAACCTTTCAGTTAGTAGCCAAGGGCAAATTGTTTGCACCAGGAACCTTAACATCTATGATACATTCTGAATAAAACTGTAGCAAAATGCAATGCTAGTGGTTAAATGTGAAGTCAACACATATACACTGTATTTTGGTTCTTTTGATTAAACCCTCCCCAATAATGGCTCTCATTTCAGTTTCCAAGAACAAGACTAATTTTTCATTCATCTTTCATATACAGCAGCTACTGCAATGCAAATGAGTTGATCATCAATAGCCTTCCAGTATTTCTACCACATGAACTGTCCTAATAATTTATCAATCTGCTCCCATGAAAATGTCAGACCCTCAATGTCTTGGCCTGCTCTATTTCATGGTCTCTTGGTAGAATAATCCTTTCCTGTAACTCACAAGGGCACTCTGTTAAAGGTGGCTCTGAACACATTTATCATGATGATTTAAATTGTTTTATATTGATTCTTCACCCCTCTCCATACTCTTATTCAAATTATCATCACAATGTATGTTAAAGGGAGTCCCTGAGTGGCACAAATAGTTAAGCATTCCACTACTAGCCGATAGGTTGGTGGTTTCAAACCACCCAGCGCCACCTTGGAAGACAGGTCTGATGGTTTTCTTCTGAAAGGCCACAGCCTTCAAAACCCTGTGGAGCAGTTCTACTCTGTATACATGGGGTCACCATGAGTCAGAATTGACTTGACTGCAACTAACAACGACAATGCATGTTAAAATTCAGGCTTCCTGTTCTTTTAAGGAACATGGAGATGAATGATCCCCACTTAATGAAGAAGACCTTTCATCTCCTTCATCACTCCCCGGAGACTATCATGGTAACATGTAAAAGGCCAGTAATGAAGGCATAATGGCAAGATTTAAAACCTTAGGGAGAAAGTTATGAATAGTAATGTAGCCTTTTTAAGAAACCTCAAATAACTGAAGAAAAATATTTTATTAAGATGGATCTTTCCATATATCATTGCTCCTTTGGACACACATCTCATGAGTTTGAAGAGAATTCAACCTTTAATTACACTGTAGAATGTAACTGAGGCTGATTTATCTTTATAGAGATTTATTTATCCCTAGTACGAACTGATGTGCAATAAACTGTGAAATAAGAAAAATGATTTACCACATTGTTTACACTTATTTCTCTCCAGTATGAATTCTCTTCAGACCTCAAACGTGAACATTTGATAAAAGCATACCAAATATATTTATAAGTTTTATCTCCAGAATGAATTCTCAGATGATTTGCAAGCTGTGAATTTTAAGTAACAACTTGCCTTATAGATTGATTTGATTTCACTCCCTTATAAATTTTCTGTTGTTTAGTGAGGACTGAGCCCCATTTAAAGGTTTTGCCACTTATTACATTCGTAAGGTTTGTCTCTACCATGAAGTGTCTGATGTTCGGCAAATCTGATCTTTAGGTAAAAGCCTTACCACATTTATAATGCTGTTAAGGTTTCTCCCCAATATGAATTTTATAATGAGTTGCAAGTCTTTTACCTTGAGTAAAGACCTTGCCACATATATTACATTTATATGGTTTCTCTCCAGAACAGATTCTCTGATGTGTAGTAAGATTTGGGCCACAGTTAAAGGCTTTTCCACGCTCTTTACCTTTGTAATTTTTCTCTCTAGCATGACTTCTCTCATTACCCCGGAGGACTGATTGATTGCTAAAAGCCTTGTCATATTCATTACATTCGTAAGGTTTCTTTCCCATATGGATTCTTGTATGAATTATAAGATTTGAATTTTGACTAAAGTCCATGCCACATATGTAACATTTATATGGTTTCTTTCTAGTATGGATTCTCTGATGTCTAGTGAGGTGTGAAGCAGAGTTAAAGGCTTTGCCACACTCATTACATTTGTAAGGTCTCTGCATCAAATGTATTCTCTGATGTTCTATAAGGTTTGCTCTTTGGGTAAAAGCTTTCCCACATTCATTACATTTGTAAGGTTTCTCTCCAGAATGAATTCTCCAATGTTCCACAAGTTTTGTTCTTCGGATAAATGCCTTACCACATTCTATACACTTGTAAGGTCTCTCTCCAGTATGAATTCTCTGATGATTTGTAAGGCCTGAAGGTCGACTAAGGTCCTTGCCACAAACATTACATTTATATGGTTTCTCACCAGTATGGATTCTCTGATGTCTAGTTAAGTTTGAGCCACAGTAAAAGGCTTTGCAACATACATTACATTTGTAAGGTTTCTCTCCTGTATGAATTCTCAGATGAACTGCAAGGTGTCCTTTTTGACTAAAGACTTTGCCACACACATTACATTTATATGGTTTCTTTCCAGTATGGGTTCTTTGATGTTTAGTAAAGTTTGAGCCACAGTAAAAAGCTCTGACACTCTCATTACATTCATAAGGCATCTGCACAGAATGAATTCTCTGATGATTTGTAAAGATTGCCCTTTGGCTAAAGGCCTTCCCACAGTCATTACATTTGTAAGGTTCTTCTCTAATGTGTATTTTCTGGTGTTGTGCATGCAATGAAGTATGCATGAAAACATCCCCATATGCATTACAAATGTTGGTTTTCACACTAAGAGGAATATTTTGAAGTGGTGTAATTGAAGAACCATTGATAGAGTTCTCTACTTGATTGCATTCATACATTTCCCTTCCAGACTGAAATTTCGGCATTTCAGTCAGATTTGAATGAAAGCTTAATTCAATGTTTTTTTCAATACATATCATGTACTTGTTTCCTACATCTCTTCTTACATGTTGATCTCTTCTATCAGTGAGAATTTTTTTATGGGTTGTAATTACTCCTTTGTTATTCCTTTCATCATCTCCACACTGACTCTCAAACTCATGCATATTTTCCCTGACTTGCCTGAAGTCAAAATCCTCGGTGCCATGACTTTCATGTCTTTCCAACATCATTCTCTGGAATAATTCTCCTTTATTAATGATCTCTTTTGGTGACAATTCCTTGATTACACATGTAGAAGAGACATCTAAAAGATATAAAGAATCACAGGCTCCCTATCAACAAGTTGGAAAATACTTCATATTGAAAAACATAATTTTACATCAGAAAAATAGAAATATTTAAAATGAAGAGTTATGAAATTTTCCCACTATGGCCTTCAAATGTTTAGGAACACAAAGTTAATACAATTCCTCAATAAAGAAAAGATGATTACAATGGAAGAACCAGAACACAATTAAAGAGAAAGCTGACATACTGTGTAGAATGTAATGAATATCACTGAAAAATTTGTATAGAAATTTTCAAACAGGAACATAATTTACTGCGTAAACTTTCAACAAAAACACAGTAAAGTATTATTAGAAGACAGGAAAAAAAAATGAAAGAAAGGATGATTACATGTATTGCAAATCATTTTCAGGGAAGTTGAGTTTCAAATGCCCTATGACCATACCACTCATGCTATGGAAATACATGTAAGCCCTAAGAGAAGGTGTATTTTTTTTTTACCACCATCTTAAAGCACACACCAGGTGGCATAGGTATGTGGCTGCCTCATATTTGAAAACAAATATTATATTAATGCATGCTGATGCAGAATTATTGTACACAAACAAATGCTAAAGAAGAGACTTACATAACTTAATAGTAAATAATCCAGAATAAAGTTATCTAATGAATAAGATATTGCAAACCAGAAAAAGATATTGCAAATAAAATATGATACTGAAAATCAGAATTGCAAACCAAGAAAAAGCACAAACAAAATCAGGAAAAATTTAAGAAAACATCTTTGTCAGAATAACAAAATATTCTTCTGAAGATGTGTTTATAAAACTATCTGTACCTATGCAGAATAGGCATTTTGTAATAATAACTGGTACATGGCAACTATCTTCCATAATAATAATTAAAAACAAACAAACAAAAAAAGCCATTGCCGTCTAATCGACTCCAACTCATAGTGACTTACAGGACAGAGCAGAACTGCCCTATAGGGTTTCCAAGGAGCAGCTGGTGGATTTGAACTGCCAGCCTTTGGTCAGCAGCCAAACTCTTAACCGCTACATCACCAGGGCTCCATATTCCATAACAGATACTGAAAAACCAAGATCTGAAAGTCACAATGACACCGATACATAAAACAATCTAGTAAACCATAATAAATCAGCAGGTACTTAATAAATAAACACAAAAATACAAAATCACAGTGCGTGGAATCATAAAGAATTCTCCGTTAAAAGAAAGAACTTCTAATCCAGAGGGAGGAAACAGAATAAGAAAGAGAAAATATGTCGTGAATAACTGATTTTTAAATATTATATTCAGCTAAATGAATAACATTAAAAGAATGAAAACTGAGTGTTAGTAATAGCAGTTAAGTATAGAAACATTTTTTGGGTGTTCCACAGAGACCCATGGAGGAGTTCGCTGTACTGAGAGGTGGTCAGCAACATAAGCAGCCAAAAATGGTCAGAAAATATCAGGATAGCACTGAGCTCTGAATCAACAAAGAATACTAAATTTGGAATATATATATATATATATACTAAATACTAAATTTGGAAACCCTAGTGGCATAGTGGTTAAGAGCTATGGTTGCTAACTAAAAGGTCAGCAGTTTGAATCCACCAGGCACTCTTTGGAAACCCTATGGGGCAGTTCTGCTCTGTCCTTTAGGGTCGCTATGATTTGGAATCGACTTGATGGCAATGTGGTTTTTTTTTTTTTTTTTGGTATACTAAATTTAGCTTTAAAGGAAGATGGGGAACAAATCAGTCTTCAAATCTTAACTGAAGAATGTAATTTCCAGATCTTCAGCAGTTTTTTTGAAAATCGAGGTGTCATAAGCAACAACGGTGAAGTACACAAAGTGCAAAAAATTGGTAAGTTTCTTGTTTTAATTATCAGTCTGACATACCAAGCTGACCATGATATAGACGGCAAGAATAATTAATAAAGCATTTGTAGCAAAAAATATAACTCATTAAAATGTAAACAAAAGTCAACAAGCTATGTTTTGAGAATTTACAATACACAATAGAAAAAGCAAAGTATTTTATATAACAAGTTATGGCATGTCAATTCTATGGTATCTCTCAGATTAAGACAGTAATTTAATGTAAAAAGTATATTCTGAGGATAATCAAAATTCCTAATGTAAAAATTCAATTAACTTAAGTGGAAAAAGTGAACTTTGAGAGAAGGTACTAAGTCTGGTGGAAAAAAGTAAAAGGAGTAAGTAAGACTATGTTTAAACAAAATTCTGGAGGTTTCATAGGTTTTGGGGAAATGGATGGTGACTCATAACACTCCACTTTCACCTAGGAAATCTTCTTGCAAAATAGATTAAACAAACAAACAAACAAAAACTTACTCTTCAATCCCACAGCCCCACAAACTGCAGGTATAACACACAGAACACTAACAGTATCATGAAAAATAGGTAACCGATGATTAAATAAAAAACAAGTTTATTCATAAAACATGAAATTGTGCAAGACGAATGTAAGAGTTGCTTAAGGGGGTAAAAGAAAATAAATTACAGGAGAGTTAAAAAAATGGAGGCATCATTTAACTGCATAAGTTCCCTCAGTATTATGCATCCAAAGGGTATTTGTTGAAGGAAAATGAATAAAGGCACACACATGGGATGAACAAATCGGCATGAACAATAGTTGGTCAAAAGCCTCATAGCTAGGAGGTTGTGAACATGGACAATGCTACCCCTAAGATAAACTCATCTAACTGTGATTGGAGTCTCAAAGGAGATGATCATTATTAGTATTACTATTTCATCAATGCTGCCACACTGCCCTTGAGAGACACTGCGACACTCTGCAAAAACCAGAGACACCTGGGAGCACTTATCAGTCTGGCTCTTGTGATACTTTCTATTCCAGCTTTCTGGGATATGCTGACACTTCTACTCACTGACTTCAGGAGGTACTTCTGTATTTAGCAGGATAATATTGTTACATACTGATTGTACCCAGTAAGCCCCCTCTTTGGGGAAGTTCACCTCAAACTGTCTATCACCTAAAGAATAAGGTATCACAGCAGAAAAGCAGGGTGAAATTTCAGAATCTAGGAATGTGTACTTCAAAAGCAAGTTTCAGAGGAAAAATCATACAAAGTGAGAAGAGTACAATATCAAGAAGAGCCAAGGTTATTAAAAATTCCTAGTCTATGTAGAGAGCTGGAAGAAAGAGAAAAGTACAAGACATGAGAGTAAAAGTAAGGTGGGGTCCTTGAGAAGGGGCTGTGTGCTCTGCCCATAGAGCACAGACTTAGAATCTGAAAGACAAAGAGATATGGCTGCCACGTAGGACTAGGATTTTAAAAGAGTATCTGTCTACTGCCTTTACAGTACCGCTGAGTAAAAATCTCAGAATATCTGACCTACTCTCTTATCACATACATTCCTTAAATAGCACAGAAAACCAAAAGAGAAGAAATGATTGAGGGTCTGAACAGACAAGACAGGTCTTGAGAAAGTCTTGTGCAATATCCTAGGGTTCATCTGCAATGGAAGGGCTGGCAATGTTTTGCCATCTCCTGAGAAGGTCTCCCAAGTATGTGGAATGATAAGAGAACCTGGACAGGTGGTTCAGGATAATGGAGGCCTCAGCTCTGACCCGCAAGAACTGAGAACTGAGAATGAGATGAAATCAAGTACAGAAGGAGAAACCAAGGGGGCGAGAGGACCCCTTTGAAATAGCCCTCCTCATCCCTCTCAAAGCCATGGCACCAAAGACCTCACAGGGACCACCTAACAGTCTGCTGTGGGTCATAATAAAGACTGCGTCTTTGTCTTCGCTTCAGTTGGAACACCACTGGAGGATGAACTTTACACGTCTGAAGAGAGTGATAACTGAGGGAGTGGGAAGAGTAGGGAAGAAAAACTTGAGAGCTCACAAGAAATTAACTTGTGTTTTCCCATTTGGGAAGAGTTGTGCCAAACAATCTTTAATGGGTTTTCTTCTCTAACCATCTGACCTCTTACACATCTAACCACTTGTTAACATCTTGATACATTCCCCACTACCTGAGTTTTTTCCTATTTTCGTCTAGAGCTCTGTCCCTTTCTTCAAAATGGAGATAATATTCATCTCAGAAGGAGAGATTCCTGCTTATACAACAAAAGGAAAATGATGTTAAGGTAGCTTTTGCAGAATACTAACCAAGCCATTTGTTAAGCTTAGAACATAACAGGTGTCTCTAGAAAACTATTTCAGAAACTCATCCACTGTTGCCTCCTTCTTAATGCTTAGGGAATGTATTAAATAAGCAGATAATGAAGCTCTCCTGCAACAACTACTCAAACAAAAGCACAGAAGTAAAGCCAGAGAATCAGATATATTAAAAGTTGGCCGTAAGCTTGTGTGGTTACTTAAGGTCTACAACCAGCAATGACATAGTGTGAACCAAGCAGATCATACGAAGATCATTCAGAAGCTTTTGATTTCTGAACCAACCTCCATCTCTGCCTTAATAACACAGATTACAAACTCCATCAAGCAGAGGAAGGGTTTACAAGAAACTCACAAGGAAAAATGCAAAGATACACAGGGCAGATCCCTACTTCTGCAAGGAAGTTATGCTCACCCAGGGAGATCAGGTTCCTGTAGTTCTCCAACATCACGTCCCTGTACAAAGCCTTCTGAGCAGGATCCAGGCATTCCCACTCCTCCTGAGAGAATTCTATGGCCACATCCTTGAATGTCAACAGTCCCTGAAATGAGAAACACATCTCAACAAGTGGACAAGGAAGAGCTCTTATTTTCACACAAAATAAAATAAGAAAAGTATGCATATCAATTCAATTGATTTGAGAGTTTTGACAGGCCAGGATAAGATAATGTTGAGCAACTTATGTGCCCCTAATTGTGTTTTATTATATTTTCCATTAGAGGATATGAAATCCATTAAAGCTCTGGGGATTTCATTTTTGTGGATAATAAAATATATATACAAATGAAAAGAACTCCCACAAGGTGGTCTATGTAGAAGTGCTAGATTTTATGTTGTGCATACCAAATAACATTCAGCTTCTCAGCTGAGCTACAGCAGGAGTGGTGTTTTTAGTGACGACAAAGCTCACTGTGGCATTAAAGAAATTCAGAATAGAAAAACTGTGGTGATGAAGATAATAGCAAAAGCTAAAAATTTTTGGACACTTACCATTTGCTAAGTATTATCCTAAAGGCTTGACATGAATTAACTTATATACAACAACATAACACCCATGAGAAATAGATGTGTTCTCACTTCCCAGGGGAGACAACTCTGTCACAGACACTCTAAAAACCTCTCCTCAGGTCAAACAGCTAATCAGTGTCAGAGCCAGAATCCAGGTGAATGGGTTTTAGAAATGAATCTAAACAACTCAACAGTGAAGTAACTTATACAGCATTAAAAGGATAGTGACAGAGAGATTCCAAACAGAAAATCTGAAAGAAGTTCAAAGCCAGTAACACAGAATTGGGTAAAAGGTCGTTAAATATGCACGTACAGACATGCAAGCAAATAATGAGTTACTATTCTTTGTACTATTAACTTGTTAACATTGTATTTTACAAAGGCCACAGAAAATATTTACAACACATTTTCAAGTGTTAAAAAAATACAAATTACTTATAAAATTATGTGTGTTTTACAAAAACCATAGTCTCGTGCATATAAGCTAGTGCTCATACACACACAAATATTTACAGTAACTGAAATAAGAATAGAGACCCTCCCAGACCTTGCTCTTTTGTTCTTCTTTATTCTGATCCTGACTTGTATCCTTCATAATAAAGCAGTAATCGTAAGTATAGCATTTTCTGTGAGTTCTGTGAGTCGTTCTAGCAAATTATCGAACCCAAGGGAATAGTAGGAGCCAGTAGGTCAGAAGTGAGGGGAGCTGGAACCCCCTGAGATACGACTGATATCCTGACGGTGTAAAGAGAATCCTCAGACTTGTAGCCAGCAGATCAGAAGTGAGGGAGCCCACAGAGGCTCTCAGGTTTCTGCCTGGCATCTAAAGTTTAGGGCAGACCTGGCAGTCTGGAGGACTGTGTCCTTAACTTGTGAGATCTGGCCTCGTCTTGGTGGTTAGGGTCACAAGAATAAGTGCTACATATGCAGCTGGTGTCAGAAAAGAAGTGAAACAGAGGGGAACAGAATAGATTAAAGCTTCATTTGCATTGATCAACACACTTGATATCAGAGAAGTAAGAACTGGGATTTGATTTTCCAGCAAACGTATTGTGAATGATTTAAAGAGCTTCCTACTGTTAGACATGTAGGTTGATTCCGTATTTTAAAACTGATTATGGAATAAAGCATCCTCTACCCCTGATTTCTGTTACAGAACTTTCCATTCCATTTTAAATCATTAATATTTTGGAATCAGTAACACAGATTCACTGGCTTAGCTTCAAATGTATTATAAAATAAGGCAGAGTAGTTTCCTATTATAAATCTTCTTTTCCAGAACTTTCAGCTGTTCCTGCAGATTAATACAGCACGTAAATGTGCATTTGCTTTAATGCTGGGCCAGAAAGCTGACAGGACATGTGGATGCCATAACCCCTTTCTACTGCCCACCATCACTTCCCCCACGGGGCCCACTCCCCATCTCCCACATAGGTCTGGTGTGAAGCCCTTCCCATGATGTTCCCCAAATGGAGCCTCTTCACAAGTCCATGTCACTGGGACACGGTGAGATGGAATCTGTGTGGAAGTAAGAGGGGACTGAGGGAAGGCCCTCAGTGAGTGTGAGCGAGTCAGAGGGGATGAGCAAATTGTCAGGACAGCATTTCAGGAAGAAGACAGAGCTACCAACTGAGAATATGACTGTTACCTGGGAAAGAGCCATTCTGGATGCCTCTTTTTTTCCTCTTCCTCCGGGCTTCATTCTCAGGTAAGATCAGTCTTGACAAGTCAATCCTGAGTGTCAACAATGTGCTGTTAAATGCTTAGAATGAACACACTCCCTTCCCATACCACAACCACACACACAGGGAGGACCTCACCATGGGAAAAGACGGTCCCTGCTGTCCACTGTCCCAGGAGGGACTCGGACAATAACCTCCTACATGGAGACCAACAGATGAGTTTATCGCCCTCTCTCCTGGTGAAGCCCACACTCTGCTGCAGCAGGGGGATTTGGGCTGGACTGACCTCCTCTTCATATCACAGACCTGGCCCAGACACCAACGCCAAGCAGAACAGATCCCCTCCCACACCCCTCACTTCCCCTGGAACAGGGACTGGTCTCAGACACAGAAATGGAGGACCCAGAGCCTTAGTGCTCAAAGCTGGATCCAGAATATAATGGCCTGGGGCGCTGTTAATCATTCTTGAGGCTAGGTCACACCTAGACTATTTAGAGAGACTCTCTGGGGGACAGGAAAGTGAACTAGCGATGTATTTGCAAAATGCCTCAGCAGTACAGTGTGCAGCCAGGGCTGAGCCTGCTCAGAGGAGCTAGGCCAAGCACATCTTCCACCTATGACTCTGCTATCCCCTGGGGCTGTGCTGTCACCTGGATTCAGTCATTGCAAGGGGCAGGAGCAGAGAGAAAAATGCAGAGCAGGCATTATGGGCCAGGGGTGGGGGTGAAGGTGTGGCTGGAATGTTAAATAGTGGCCAGAGAAGATTACCCTGAGAATGTGATATCAGAACAAAAAGCTGAGGGAGGAAGGGTATATGTCACATGTGAGGGACCACAGAGTTCCAGGCAGAGAAACTAGCCATGTCAAAGCCCTGAGGAGTTAGGGATTCTGGCTCCAGGAAGAGGGAAAGAGGCCTGATGGCTCCAGCAGAGTAAGTGAACAAGGAGGCAAGAAGGATATGAGGTCAGAGAGGTCCTGGGATTAAGAGATCAGGAAGGGTCCATGTCTTCCACTATTTTTTGCCCATACCCCAAATGAATTTTGGAAACCATGTGCAGTGCAATAGTTTTCTATTTATATATGGCCTTGGGCTTTATAAGTCTGCCAAAAATGACTGGTTGGACAACAGTTTGCCCTATTTTATGCATCTTGCAGGGATCGGTCGATTTCCTATGCAAAAAAAAAAAAAAAACCCATTACATCTAGTTGATTCCGACTCACAGCGACCCTATAGTACAGAGGAGAATTGCCCCACAGGGTTTCCAAGGAGCGGCTGGTGGATTCAAACTGCCGACCTTTTGGTTAGCAGCTGTAGTTCTTAACCACTGCGCCACCAGGGCTCTAAATGCAAATAGAGGTGCGTAAAACCACGGAGTAGGACTGAGTGATTTGCGGGATTGGTCAGTTTGTGATTCTGATGGGTGATGGGAAAGCCATGCTTTGAATTGATAAGGAACTTGCTTACATAAGCAGCAAAACCCACAGAGGTTTTTAGAGGTAAGGAGAGAGAGAAGAGCAGAGAACCTCCAAAGGAGCTGTAATACGGGTCAAGAGAGCTGTTAACAGTGGTGACAGCATGGTGGACTGGCGGGGAGAAGGAGAGAGAAAGCAGGGCAGAGGTATAGAGGGGCCCAGCAACAGAAAGGGACAAAAGGGTCCAGTCGCAGAGTCGGTGGCGAGAAGCCCAGCAGCAGAGCCGCTTGTGCCGGCAGTAAGCTGCTGATAGGAGGGCAGCAGCTAAGTGGGCTTTACATGTAAGAAGACGCGAGGTCCGGGTCTCCGGAGAGGGGTGGGGTCTCAGAGTTCCAGGACCAGGAGAGGACGGAAGGCACGCGCTGCCCTCCAGGGGCGACACTGAGAGGGAGGGGCGGGATGTCGCCAGAGGCTCCCGGTGAGGACTTGACCCGGAGCAGGCGGGCGGGGGTCAGGGAAGGGTTTTAAGCTGGAAAACGACGCGGCAGGCGGCGTATGCACGGCCCGAGGGCAGAAAGGCAGGGGCGAGGACCCGCCTCAGCGCGATTTTACCCCGAAACTGACGCGAATCCCCGGCGGGCGGCGGAGCGACCAGGGGTCGGAACGTCTTACGGTCGCGCCGTGATCTCTGGGGGTGGGAAGGACGGGTGGGGGGACTTCAGCGTCCGGAGAGACCCCCGGGCACGCGTGTGGAGGACCGGGACCGCGACGCGCAGATTTAAACCAGAAAGTCTGAAGCTCACCTCACCGTGACATTCCCTCCACACAACCTGCTTCTGCGTCTGCGGTAAACTGCGCAGGCGCCTGGCGGTTAGAGACGCAACAGCGTGGGGCGGGGCCACGTTGTAAGGGAGCGGGCAAGTAGACTGGCCAGCTTGGAAGGGACCAAGAGCAGTGGGCAGGCGGGGCGGTGCTTCCCTCCTCCTAAACTGTTGTCATCAAGTTGTCTGGACTCAAAGTGTGATCTTACAGGACAGAGTAGAACTGCCCCCATAGGGTTTCCAAGGCTGTAATCTTTATAGAAGCAGACTGCAACATCTTTCTTCCTTGGAGGGAACCGCTGACCTTTCGGTTAATAGCCGAGCGCTCAACCACGGTGCCACCAGGGCTTCTTGCTTAGATTCCTAGATATCTCCTTTTCCGAGGTTTGGAACCCCCTGAATGTCTTTAGTGTGGCGTGGAGAAGGATTGTTTTCTGCCTATTTTAAGTTAGTGTTTCAGACAATTTAAGGTACTAAAGAAAGGTAAGAGTTGTGTGGGACTTACAATTCACATTGGAAACTACAATGTTTTCCTCATAATAACTTAAAAACGGTTTAAGTCGGAAGTATTTTTTGGAGCGGGTGAGGCGGTTTTGAGTCGGGAGTCAGGGCCCTGAGACCTCGGTGGGGTCGATATGCGGAAGTGGTTGGATCAGGAACGTCTTCAGAAATTGGAATTTAATTTAAGCAATTTAATTAAGAACGGCTGGAGTTGTCCGTGTACTTGTTGCCGTCGAGTCGATCCAACTCATAGTCACCCTACAGGACAAAGTAGAATGCCCCATAGGACTTCCAAGGAACGGCTGGTGGCTTGGGACTGCTGACCTTTTTTTCGTTTGCAGCCACAGCTCTTAACACAGTTATCTGTATAGGGGATGCAGACTAAAATGTGAAATGCAAAACTGTGCCTGTACGAATGTGCAGTTCCATTCTGACCGCCCACTGATTATTTTCATTTCTCTTCTTCATGCACCCTGTAGGCAGAAACTCAACCCTACCTTCAGTTGCTGAGATGTTTCAATTCATGGGGTGTGTAGCCTGGAGGGCTAAGGCATGTGGTATTTAGGTCACCAACTTTTGCTTAAAAATCACAGTAACTTTTTTTTTAACCAATAACTTTTAAAAATAGATATAAATTACATTGTACTTCTCCATTTTATTTGAAAGGAGCTGAATAATGAACTCGAACACCATTGAGCTAATTTTGGGTGACATCATATTTTGCTTAAATCTTTCATTTGTATAATTTCAAATTTACTTGACATTTATTTTGAGAGTAACTAGAAAGCATATTTTTAACTTAAAATTTGTATCTATTTTGTTTGATTTATATTTTGAAATATTCTGTCAGATCTGAATAACAAAGCCTGTAAAATGCATTTGTATTCTTTTTCACCTAAAGAATAATTAATTTTACAATATTTCTAAAATAATTTGATATGGAGGCCCATTCTTCTTTATACAAACCTTAAAGAAAGTAAAAGTAGATTATCAAGTTTCCAATCTCCCACGCATCTGTCAGTTTGTCCTACAGGGTGGCTTACATGTTGCTGTGATGCTGAAAGCTATGCCACTGGTATTTCAAATACCAACAGGCTCACGTATGGTAGACAGGTTTCAGCTGAGCTTCAGCTTCCAGACTAAGACAGACTAAGGAGAAGGACCTGGCAGTATACTTCTGAAAAATTAGCAAGTGAAAACCTTAGGAATAGCAGCAGAACATTGTCTGATATAATTTCGGAAGATGAGCCCCTCGGATTGGAAGGCACTCAAAATACGACTGGGGAAGAGCTGCCTCCTCAAAGTAGAGTCAACCTTAATGATGCAGATGGAGTTAAGCTTTCAGGACCTTCATTTGCTGATGTGGCACGACTCAAAATGAGAAGAAACAGCTGCAAACATCCATTAATAATCAGAACATGGAATGTACGAAGTATGAATCTAGGAAAATTGGAAACTGTTAAAAATGAAATGGAACACATAAAGAATCGATATCCTAGGTATAAATGCACTGAAATGGACTGGTATTGTCAATTTTGAATCAGACAATCATGGTCTACTATGCCAGGAATGACAAATTGAAGAGGAATGGTGTTAGGGCACTCATCATCAAAAAGAACATTTCGAGATCTATCCTGACGTACAACTCTGCAGTGATAGGATAGTATCGATACACCTACAAGGAATACCAGTTAATACGACTATTATTCAAACTGACGTACCAACCACTGAGGCCAAAGATGAAGAAATTGAAGATTTTTACTAACTTCGGCAGTCTGACATTGATCAAACGTTCAGTCAAGATGCATTGATAATTACTGGTAGTTGGAAAGCAAAAGTTGGAAACAACGAAGGATCGGTAATTGGAAAATATGGCCTTGGTGATAGAAATGATGCTGGAGATCGCATGATAGAATTTACAAGACCAATGACTTCTTCATTGCAAATACCTTCTTTTAGCAACATAAACAGCAACTATACATGTGGACCTCGCTGGATGGAATACACAGGAATCAAATTGACTACATCTGTGGAAAGAGACGATACAAGAGCTCAATATCATCAGTCAGAACAAGGCTAGGGGCTGACTATGAAACAGACCATCGATTGGTCCTATGCAAGTTCAAGTTGAAATTGAAGAAAATTAGAACAGATCCACGAGAGCCACAGTACAACCTTGAATATATCCCACCTGAAGTTAGAGACCATCTCAATAACACATTTGACACATTGAGCACTAATGACCAAAGACCAGACAAACTGTGGAATGACATCAAGTACACCATACATGAAGAAAGCAAGAGGTCGTTAAAAAGACAGAAAAGAAAGAAAAGACCAAAATGGATGTTAGAAGAGACTCTGAAACTTGCTCTTGAATGTAGCGTAGCTAAAACGAATGGAAGAAATGATGAAGTAAAACAGCCGAACAGATTTCAAAGGGTGGCTCAAGAAGACAAAGTAAAGTATTATAATGACATGTGCAAACACCTGGAGTTAGAAGACTAAAAGGGAAGAACACACTCGGCGTTTCTCAAGCTGAAACATCTGAAGAAAAAATTCAAGCCTCGAGTTGCAATACTGAAGGATTCTACAGGGAAAATATTAAACAACGCAGGAAGCATCAAAAGAAGATGGAAGGAATACACAGAGTCACTGTACCAAAAAGAACTGGACAACGTTCAACCATTTCAGGAGGCAGCATATGATTAAGAACCAATGGTACCGAAGGAAGAAGTGTAAGCTGCACTGAAGGCAATGGTAAAAAACAAGGCTCCAGGAACTGACAGAATACCAATTGAGATGTTTCAACAAATGGATGCAGCACAGGAAGTGCTCTCTCGTCTATGCCAAGAAATTTGGAGGATGGCTCCCTGGCCAACTCACTGGAAGAGATCCATATTTTTGCCTATTCCAAAGAAAGTGATCCAAAAAATGTGGAATTTTTCTAACAATATCATTAATGTCACACACAAGTAAAATTTTGCTGAAGATCATTTAAAAGCAATTGCAGCAGTACACAGACAGGGAACTGCCAGAAATTCAAGCCAGATTCAGAAAAGGATGTGGAATGAAGGGTATCATTGCTGAAGTGAGATGGATCCTGGCTGAAGACACAGAATACCAGAAAGATGTTTACCTGTGTTTTATTGACTATGCACAGGCATTTGACTGTGTGGATCGTAACAAATCATGGATAGCATTGCAAAAAATGGAAATTCCAGAACACGTAATTGTGCCCATGAGTAACCTGTACATGGACCAAAGGCAGTCGTTATAACAGAACAAGGGGATACTGCATAGTTTAAAGCCAAGAAGGGTGTGTGTCAGGGTTGTATCCTTTCACTATACTTAGTCAATCTGTATGCTGAGCAAATAATCCGACAAGTTGGACTTTATGAAGAAAAATGCAGCATCAGGATTGGAGGGAGACTCATTAACAACCTGCGATATGCAGATGACACAACCTTGCTTGCTGAAAGTGAAGAGGACTTGAAGCACTTTACTGATGAAGATCAAAGACCATAGCCTTCAGTATGGATTATACCTCAACATGAAGAAAACAAAAATCCTCACAACGGGACCAATAAGCAACATGATAAACGGAGAAAAGATTGAAGTTGTCAAAGATTTCATTTTACTTGCATCCACAATCAACGCCCATGGAAGCAGCAGTCAAGAAATCCAAGGACGCATTGCATTGGGCAAACCTGCTGCGAAAGACCTCTTTAAAGTGTTAAAAGCAAAGATGCCACTTTAAGGACTAAGGTGTGCCTGATCCAAGCCATGATGTTTCAATCACCTCATATGCGTGCAAAAGCTGGACAATGAATAAGGAAGACAGAAAAAGAATTGATGCCTTTGAATTATAGTGTTGGCAAAGAATACTGAGTATACCACGGACTGCCAGAATGGACAAATCTGTCTTGGAGGAAGTAAAACCAGAATGCTCCTTTGAAGCAAGGATGGCAAGACTTCTTCTTGGACACGTCATCAGGAGGGACCAATCTCTGGAAGAGGACATCATGCTTGGTAGAGGGTCAGCGAAAGAGAGGAAAACCTTTAATGGGATGGATTGATACAGTGGCTGCAGCAGTGGGCTCAAGCGTAACAATGATTATGAGAATGGTGCGAGATCGGGCAGTGTTTCCTTCTGTTGTACACAGTGTCCCTATGAATCAGAACTGATTCGACAGCACCTAAGAACAACTCCACCTTCTCAGGATACCAGCTTTCATGTCACGGGGTTCTCAGCTCCCCTCATTTCTGACCTGTTGGCCATGACCCTCGAAAACCAAGTAAACCTGTGACAGAGACAGAAGCTGTGACAGCATCAGAAATGGAGATAATGAGCAGGCCTAAACAGTGGCAGCAGAATGTAAACACATCACCATAGCTGAGGCAGAGAGGACTGACGAATAGCTGAGCCCACCAAGTGAAGTCACTGATTTTCCTCTTTGATACTCTACTGATGAGTGAGAATGAATCTCGGTTTTCCAGAAGGCTAAGCGGGTCCCCTTTGTGAAGTAAGTGGGTCTCCTTTCGGACATTGAGGCCCCATCCTGGGACCAATCCTGAACCTCACCCCTTGCATATCTTTCTGTGTATATCCTTTGTTTATATCTTCCTGTTATTAAAATTGTTATTGCAGTTATGTTGTTCCCACGAGTTCTCTGTTATGGTTTCAATAAATTATCAAACCCAATAGAGAAAGAGTGCCGTGGTGAGAACAGCTGATGTCAGAAATGGTGGAGAAGTTGGAGAAAGGGGACATATTTGATCTCCACGTCATGGAAACCAGGTTTGTGCTGATTCTTGTGGTTAGGGTTGTCCTTTCAGTTGGTGTTCAAGAAGTTTTACAGCTATACGTATGATTACAGTTTTATTCCTGCAAAAAGGATACAAATGAAGAGACACATAGGTCAAGGTCTGGGAGGGTTTCCAACCTGGAACTTTAATATCCTAAAAAGAGATGTGCTACTCTCCCACGTGCATCAATGTGTTTCATCGACCAGGAAGCCAATGGTGCTTCTGTATCCAGAGCCTTTATTGGGATCTCATTTTGTAGGCATGATTGAGAGAATCATGTCCTCCACTGGACATCAGGTTGGCTGATATCACAAGGTGGTCTTTCTGGCCTGGCCAGCCCCCACCTTTGTCACAGGATTACCACAATCTACAAAATACGGAAGTTTATAGATGAGAAATGTACCACAGTTACTCAGGAAATTCCAAGAGTTTAGAGTTCTCTCTCAGGAGCCAACGACGAAAACCAAATTGCTTTGAGCAAAGTTAAATTCTTCACCCCACAGCCACCTAACTGAACTATTCTCACACTGGCAGAATAAACTCTGCTGTGCAATTTTGTGTCTTTTCTGGAAGACTATACCATACCAGTGTATTAAAATTGCTAATGTTTAGCTTATATTGCTCTTTATATGTGTTTGATATAAATATGAATTTATTCTAAATTTCATTTTTCCTGTTTTATTTTTTAAATCTTATTATATAAACTAGACAGAATGCTGGAGATTGTCTTAATTCTTTAACAAATAGTCATAGAGATTACAGAGTTTGGTAGCTACTTGTTGCTGGAAATGTTTACGTAATTTGCCCTTAAAATAAATCACTTTCTTGCAGTATCTGGGATATATTTTTACTACCTTATAATTTCAAAGTAAAATTGAGTTATTGAGTGTTATTTTTTTTCTCAATATATGTCACAATTTTTTTTCCTAGAAAATAAGCAGTTTATCCTAAATACACAAATGTAGGCATGAAGTTACATATTCTCCTTTGTGATTTAATATTTCTTCTAAATATGAAGCAGGTTTTCATAAATTTCCAGTGGTTCTACTTTTCTTGATTAACCTGACAGCGTTATGTTCATTTTACTGTTGTTCTCAAATTTATATTTATTTGTAAAGTTTACTGTTGCTTATCGTATCTGATAACTTATAGAATGACAGAGTCCTTCTACCTTGCAACCTAGTACTGGGGGATAGAAGGGGAGACGAGCTGGGCTGAATTGCACGGAGTTGTGCAGACTCCTAAGTCTATGCCTGGTCCATGATACCCTGGCCCTGGGTGGCCAGGGATGTTTTGACCTGGTCTAAGGTAGCCGGGGGTAAAGTCTGATCAAACTCTTAGTGGTAAGTAAGGGTCAGAGAGAGGAATGACCACAGAAGTGGCTGGGAACAGGGAATCAAGACGTGGGATGGTGCAGTGAAATGGGTTTTTCTTATATATGGCCTTTCTGGTCCTGGGTTTGTAATTCTGTCACAAATGATTGTTTGGGTAACAGTCTGCCCTGTGATTGTTCTATGTTACCCACCTAGCTGGGACTGGTCTATTTGCTATTTAAATAGTGGTGTGAAAATCCACCCAAAAGGATTGTCTGACTTGTGATTTTCAAGGGGGCCTGCTGGGAGGGCCACACCTTGAAATTGACAAGGAGTTTGCTTATAAGTGGCCAACCCCACAAAGGTTGAGGGGGACCCCATTATCATCAAGAAGAGTCTGGAACAAGCTAGTCCTTTGGACCTGGGGTTCCTGTGCTGAGAACCTCATAGACCCAGAAGAGAGAGCTGTAACACTGAAGACAGCATCAGGCCCAGAACGGGGCCTAGTGGCAGAGAAACAATGACAAATCAGAAGAGCTGAGCAGTAGGGAAATGGCGGCGGTGTAAGGGTGACAAGCGAGAAACTCTGAAATATATTTTTTCAGCTTCTGATCTTCCTGGAAAATCCCTGCCTAGGTTAGAAACTACTGGCTAAAACCTGTGAAGACCAGCTGTGGACTGCAATGCATGCACAGGACAGACAACGTGTGTCCTCCAGATGACTTCTCCAGAAAAGTGCCATTAAAAGCCTGGAAGGAACCAAAGTGCTGCAGTACAAAACTGAGGGAAAACATCCGACACCAGCATCTGACCCAGAGATCTTCCCCCGCCTCACTGTTATTATGCATGATTCCCCATAAATTTAAAGAATATGTATAATGTCCTTATTCTGCCGCCCCAGAAATGTGTAGCACACCCCTTGAGGAGGAAGCCTGATCTGAGAAAATTTCTCCTGGCTCTTTGCTTGCCAGCGCGCAACACATGTTGCTTTCAATTTCCCAAAGGCCGGTGTCTTGGTCACTGGCTTTCCTTGCACACCAGGCAAGGCCCGCATTTGGCCCGCTTAAAGCAGCAGTAGGAGTGGCAGAAACCATGAGACAGGATTAATGTAGGGTGTATCTTGAGTCAATCTTTTGAGATATAAAAGAGATTAAGCAAGCAAGTGAGCAAGTGGAGATAGAGGAAGATAAATGCCAAGCCACATAGTGATCTCCAAGGAACCAAGCTGACACGGCAACAACCTTTCCCCAAAGCCAAGAGAAAGCTTTCCCTAATGCTGGCATCCTGATTTCGGACTTCTAGCCTCCTACACTGTGATAATATACATTTCTGTTTGTGAAAACCACCTACTTGTGGTATTTCTGTTATAGCAGCACTAGATAACTAAGATAAACTTTGGTACCTAGAAGTAAGGGTGCTGCTCTACCTACTATGTAGAAGTGGTTATGAATTGAGTAATGGGTGGAGACCAGAATAGTTTTAAGATGCCTAATAATAAAAGCCTAGATTGTCTTGGAGAGACTGTTGGTAGAATAGTAGCACTAGATAACTAAGACAACCACCAATCTTTTGGTTAGTAATCAAGGGTAAACTGTTTGCACTACCCAGAAACCTTAACACCTATGATACATTATGAATAAAACAGTAGCAAAATGCAGTGCTAGTGGTTAAATGTGAAGTCAACACATACATTTTGGTTCTTTTGATTAAACTCTCCCCCAATAACTGCTTTCACTTCAGTTTCCAAGACTAATTTTTCATTCAACTTCGATATACAACAGCTATTGCAATCCACATGAGGTAACCATCAATAGCCTTCCAGTATTTCTACATGAACTGTCTTTATTAACTTATCTGCTCCCATGAAAATGTCTGACCCTCAATGTCCTGGCCTGCTTTATTTCATGGTCTTTTGGTAGAATAATCCTTTCCTATTACTCATAACAACAGTCTGTTGAAGGTGGCTCTGAACACACTTATTGTGATGATTTAGTCATTGTTTTACATCGATTCTTCACCCCTCCCCATACTCTCATTCAAATTATCATCGTAATGTATGCTACAGAGTCCTTGGTGGCAGTTAAGCATTCCACTATTAACCGAAAGGTTGGCAGTTTGAAACCACCCAGCGGCACCTTGGAAGACAGGACTGGCTGTCTGCTTTCTAAAGGTCACAGCCTTCAAAACTCTATAACCAGTTCTACTCTGCATACATGGGGTCACCATGTGTCAGAATTGACTTGATGGCAACTAACAACAATGTATGTTAAAAATCGAGGTCCTTGTTCTTTTAGGGTACATGGATATGAATGATCCCTACTGTAAAAAATAGTTTAGCGGAGTCTGACCTCCATCACTATCAGTGTGAGCCCAAGGTGGATTCCTATAAGATGGAGGTCAGACATATCTAAGTTATTCACTGCACTGCACACACCTAATGAAGGAGACCTGTAATCTCATTCATCACTTATCAGAGACCATCATGGTGACATGCAAAAGGTTAGTAATGAAGCCACAATGGCAAGATTTGAAACCTTAGGTAGAAAGTCATGAATAGTAATGTAGCCTTGTCAAGAAACCTCAAATAACTGAAAATATTTTATTGAATTAAGATAAATGGATCTTTCCACATCATTGTTCCATTGACACACACCTCCTGAGTTTGAAGAGATTTTGACCTTTAATTATAATCTGGAATATAACATCTGAGGCTGATTTATATTTAGAGACTTAGTTCTCCCTAGTATAAATTATGATGTATATCATATCTTTATGCAAATAACACACATATTATACATTTTTTTATTTGCCAACTGTGCAATCCTGCCCATGCATTATTTTTGTAAGTGGACTATGCCAATTTTTTTTTTTTTTTTTTTTTTTTACCATGGTGCTGACTTCAATTTCTATTTCTGATCACATGGAAACTTCACTTAAGGTAGATATTGATTTTATACCACTTGAAATTCAACCAAAAGTATTTACCAGTAGGTCAAAAGTGATATAAAATTTAACTTTTGTAATTTCCTGATAAAACACTGTCATCATTCTTGTGAATGGACCAGTGGGATGCCATGTTGAAACCAAAGAGTATGAATGCACAAAGAACCACAAATTCCTAAGTAAGAAATGATCCTAGGCCTAAAACTGAAAAACAAGATGTTTTTAATATTTTACTGCTTTCATAAACTGAAACACAATTTAGAATAATCAGTCTCTGAATTCAACAAATAAGTCTCCAGGAAAAACTGAGTTTTCATCTTAAAATAGGCCATTTTAGTTTATTCATTATCATCATCATCCAACTCCTGGAAGCCTTCAAAGTCAGATCCCTCATCACTATCACCACTGAAGTATCGTGAGCTGCCAGCAGATGCTCTTCTGTGACTTCTGAACTGATGCCATCATTGTTGCTGCCTTTGGCATCTTTATCTTTGTCATCGGTATTCAGTTGTTCTTCATTCTGCTGGTATACAATCCCAGCCCTTCTGAAGCTGTTGCAGATGGTTTCTGGAGTTATTTTCCCCCAGATGCCACCCACTTGCAGACTTGTAAATGGTTCCTACTGCAGTTATCCTGATGGTGTGAACTTGTAAGCCCCAGATTGCATCCATCCATTCCACTCTCTTCTGATGAAAGTCTTGAATGGATGGTTAATGGCTGGGGCTTGCAGGTAAGGCCACTAGATATGATTGATAGTGGGCACCAGTTAATATAATTGTGAACATTTTTTTCTTTGTGGGCGGCCATGGAATCAAAAATTAGTAAAGACTTCTTCAAAAAGAATCCACCCTGCCTAGCCTTACAACATTTATCTACCCATACTCTCATAATGTCACAGTCTATCTATCCCTTGTTATTACAATGAACAGCCACACCGGTGGGAAGTTTTGTGAGGGGCATGGTAATTCTCTTAAAAATCACTGCTGGCTTTAATTTCACCACACTTACAGTGCAACTAAGGACTACAGTGAAGCAAGCCCCCTTGTGCCCAGTGATTATATGTAATGGCTACAGTTTTTGTACTTGAAGCAGCTACAGTCATGGTGGCCAAAATGTGGAAAGACAGCAGAACCTTGTCCATATTAATTATGTCCATTGCAGAGATACCTACTTCACAGATTTTATTTGGTGACAAATCCACCGAAGTCAACCATCTTTTGCTCCCAGTCATCTGGAAGCCACTGGCCTACAGTGGTTCTCACTCTCACAGAAAGGCCATTCCTTTTCATGAATTTAGAAATCCAGGTGAAACTCACACTGAAATCTGGGATTCCTCTTTCATTTGCCAGAACTTTTGCTTTGATCTGAGCTGCAACCGTAGAGACAGCTTGATCTTGTTCTTGAGAAAGAATCCACTCTTTCAAGTCACTCTCCAGCTAAGGCCATTTTGCTTTGGGCCCATGATGTGCACATTTTTGCAAATGCATTTTTCTCCAGCTCCTCTTTCTTTTTTGCATTTGGGAATGGATGACTTTCCAACCTTGAATTCTCCCTCTGCTGCCCTGTTGCACATTCCTTCTGCCCTCGCAACAACTTCCAGTTTGAAGTCAATGGTGTAAGACTTGCATTTAATTCCTGGCATGATCTTAAAGAGTTCAGGAAACAAAACATGGGCCCATGTTAGTTTGGAGCCCTGGTGGTGCAGTAGTTAAGAGCGCAGTTGCTAAGCAAAAGGTCAGCAGTTCAAACCTACCAGCCGTTCCTTGGAAATACTAATCTGTCCTATAGGGTCGCTATGAGTCACAATTCACTAGATGGAAAAGAGTTTGGTTTTGTGTGTGTTAATTTAGCCTATGCAGAAAACTTAGGAAAGGTTGTGTACCTATGGTTAATCAGTTCATTTTAGAATAAGACCTGTATCACAACTATAAAACAAGGCAGTTAAGAGATCTTACCCTCAACTTTGGAAAATTTACTAAAGCTGAGATGGCATTGTTTTTCTCAGAAAACTAAGATTTAGGCATATAAACTGAAAAAATACGCACAATATGTTATCAGAAACTGATTCTAGCAGAGATTGGAAAATTCAAATGTGAGGTATACAAGACGCAAGAGTCCTTTTATATAGGTTAGTGCTCCCAAACATGTGATTAAGGTGATTTATTATCATTGATCAAAGACACTGATACTGAGAAGATATAATTAAACTATGAAATAAGCAGACCTAACATAACCTAAAGGAGGCTTGGTGGAGCAGTGGTTAAAGCCCTCAGCTGTGAACTGAAAGGTCGGTGGTTCAAATCCACAAGCCACCCCGCGAGAGAAAGATGTGGCAGTCTGCTTCTGTAAAGATTATAGCCTTGGGAACCCTATGGGGCGTTTCTACTAAGTCCTACAGGGTTGCTATGAGTCTGCATCGACTTGATGACAACAGGTTTTGGAACGCAACCTAAAGCAATCTGATAATGTTTTCACATTCAGCTGTCGAGTTAATTCAATATAATATCAACTTAAAATTTATAAAAACACACACACAGTTCCAATTGCTTATTCTCCTATTACCAGTGGACTACCAAACATGATCCATAAGTTCTTGATCATGCCTTATAGGATTATTATACAATTATGATCAAAAGTAACATTTTTGGACTATTTTTATACGCATAAGCAGGAGATTAAAGAAAATGAACAGAATAATATGATTTATCAGTAATATGGCAGGACTGGTGATTAGGACAAAATTCACTTCTGGAAATGTCATCAGAAATGCACAGTATATGCATGAGTGTGCTATTCCAGAATTACTGTACTTAATTTCATCATTTCCGCTCATTATATGTGTACGCCCTTCATTTATGAAAAAATACAGTAATTGTGAGATTGGAAAAATGATTTACCAAATTGTTTATAAGGCTTGTCTCCAATATGAATTCTCTCTGGACCTCAAACGTGTAAATGCTTGATAAAAGCTTACCTGATATAAAACATCTGCAAGTTTCCAAAATGAATTCTCTATTTACAAGCTGCAAACTTTAAATAATGACCTTGCATTACAGACTGCATTTACGATTTCACTCCCATATAAATTTTCTGGTGTTGGGGCAGTTCTACTCTGTCCTATAGGGTTGCTATGAGTCAGAATCGACTTGGCAACTTTTTTTTTTTTTAGTGAGGACTGAGCCCCAGTTAAAAGCTTTTGCTACTTAATACATTTGTAAGGTTTCTCTGCCATATGGATTCTCAAATGAATTGTAAGATTTGAATTCTGACTAAAGTTTATGCCACATACATTACATTTATATGGTTGCTTACCAGTACAAATTCTCTGATGTGTAGTGAGGAGTGAGGCAGAGTTAAAGGCTTTGCCACACACATTACATTTGTAAGATTTCTGCACCAAACGAATTCTCTGATGTTCTGTAAGGTTTGCTCTTTGGGTAAAAGCCTTCCCACATTCATTACATTGGTAAGGTTTCTCTCCAGTATGAATTCTCTCATGTTGCACAAGGTGTGTTCTCTGGATAAACGCCTTACCACATTCAATACATTTGTAGGGCCTTTCTCCAGTATGAATTCTCTCATGAGTTATAAGGCCTGAATTTCGACTAAAGACCTTGCCACATACATTACATTTATATGGTTTCTCACCAGTATGGATTCTCTGATGTCTGGTTAAGCTTGAGCCTTTAGTTAAGGATATTCCACATACATTACATGTGTAAAGTTTCTCTCCAGCATGAGCTTTCCGATGTTCTACTAGTTTTGATCTTCGGATAAAAGCATTACCACATTCAATACATCTGTAAGGTCTCTCTCCAGTATGAATTCTCTGATGAGCTGTAAGGCCTGAATGTCGACTAAAGGTCTTGCCACATGTATTACATTTATGTGGTTTTTCACCAGTATGTATTTTCTGATGTCTAGTCAGGTTTGAGCCAAAGTTAAAGGCTTTGCTACAAACATTACACCTGTCAGGTTTCTCTCCAATATGTATTCTCAAATGAGCTTCAAGATGTTCATTTAGACTGAAGACCTTCCCACATACATTACATTTATATAGTTTCTTTCTAGTATGGATTCTTTGATGTTTAGTGAGGTTTGAACCACTGTAAAAGGCATTGAGAGTTCTGTTATGGGTTATAATCACTGCTTTGTCATTTCTTTCATCATCTCCCCACTGACTTTCAAACTCAAGTATATTTTCTTTGACGTGCCTGAAGTCAAAATCCTCAGCACCATGATTTTCATGTCTTTCCAACATCACTCTCTGGAATAATTCTCTTTTATTAGTGATCTCTTTTGGTAATAATTCCTTGATTACAGACGTAGAAAAGACATCTAAAAGATATAAAGAACCATAAGCTTCCTATTAACATCAGTTGGAAAATATTTTACACTGAAAAACATAATTTTCCGTTAACAAGAATATTTATAATTAACAGTTTTGAAACTTCTACCCAAAGGACTTCTAATGATTAGGAACACAAAATTAATACCATTCCTCAATAAAGAAAGGATGATTACATGTAATTCAAATGATTTTCACAGAAGCTAAGTTTCAAATACTCTATGACCATACCACTTACACTATGTAAAAATGTAAGCCCTAAGAGAAGGCCACAATCCTAAAGCACACACTAGTTGGCAAAGGTATGTAGCTGGCCCATATTAAAAAAAAAAAAAAAAAAATTAAAGCATACTGAAGCATAAATATTGTTTAAAATGTTAAAGCACAGACCTATGCAGTGTAATGGTAAGTAATCCTAAATACAGTTTTCTAATGAAGAAGATAAGTGGCAATTCAGAATTGCAAAATAAAAAATCATGAGTAAGGAAGAATTTGAGTAAATGCTACTGTAAGAATAACAAAACTATCTGTACCCATGTAGAACAGGCATTTTCAACATTAACATCTGGTGCATGGCAGTTATATTCCATAACAGATATTGAAAAACAATCATCTGTAAATCATAATGAAAGTTAATCCACAACACAGTCTAGTAAAACATGAACAATCCAGCAAGTACATAAGTAACTGTAAAAACACAAAATCATAGATGTGGAATTGTCAAGAATTCTCCCTTAAGAGGATTAAAGGAGAATTCCAGAGGGAAGATATAGTAAGAGAAAGACAACATATGTTGAGAATTACCTGAATTTGAAATATTATGCTCATATAAATGTATAATATTAAAATAATAAATACAGTGATTTTCCCTTAAGGGTAAAAAATAAACCAAAGCACAGAATGGCTTATATAGAACAGTGGTGTTAGTAGTAGTAGTAAAGAGTAGAAACATTTCCTGGCAGTTCCACTGAAACTCATAGATGAATTCATTGTACAGAGAGGTGGTCTGCAACCTTAGCAGCCAGCAATAACCAGAGAACAACAACAGGACAGCACCAGGATGTGAATCAATAAGGAAACGATGAATGCTATAGTACACTGAGTTGTAAAGAAAGACAGGAACATATTGACTTGTCAAATGTTAAGCAAAGAATGTAATTTCAAACCTTTATTAATTTTTTGGAAAATTCAGGCATTACAAGGGGACGGGGTGAAGAAAAATATAAAGTGCAAGAAATTGGGTAAGTTTCTTGTAAAATACAAGATATTTAAATATTAGTTTGATATACAAAGATGTATATGATGAATCTAGACAGCAAGAACTGATAAGGCATTTGCACCAAAAAAAACTTTATTAAAATGTAAACAAAATCTAAGAAGCTACGTTTAGGAAATTTAAACTATACCACAGAAAAATCAACATATTTTTTTTTTTTTTTTTCTGGGTAATAAGATGTTTAATCAACTTTCTATATGAAAAAAATCAACAAAATACAAAAGTCTGCTTAAAATTGAATTTAAAGAGTGGTTTAGGTGGACTTTGCCAGTTTTTGCAATGGGTTAGATACATTTTCATTTCAATAGGTGCTGGGGTTCAGGGTCCCAAAACTTCATCATCTATTGAATAGCAAACAGAAGGAGGTCACTGTCTTGTCCTGCTCCAGAAAGTTCTTCCACATATTTACACTTTATCATCTTTTTTTTTTTTTTTA
>NW_004444023.1:8417159-8439188 GCF_000243295.1 Trichechus manatus latirostris
ATGTTCTAGGGTTTCAGGATTGTTGATTCTCTGTTTGGCTTAGTTTTTCGGATCTTTGTTGTGGAGGGACGGCGTGGTGCTTCTGCCTAGACCACCATCTTGCCGGAGTCCTCTCAACATATTTTTTGTAACAAATTATGACATGTTAATTTTATGGTATTTGTCAGATTAAGACAGTCACTTAATACAAAGGGTATACTCCAAAGATACACAAAATTCCTAATGTAAAAAATTCAACTAATTTTAAATGGGAAAAGCAAACTTTGATAGTGCAGTGCTGTGAACTGCTATTGTATGGTCCTTCTAGTCATGGTCTTGTAACTCCCACAAAATGACTGGGTGGGACTATGTAAATAAGGTGCTTATGGCCCACCAAAACGATCAGACAGTTCTCTAATGCAAATAAGGTACACGGAAACTTTGAGGGGGTGGGACTATGGAAATAAGATGCATGGAACCCTTGTGGGGAATTGGTCAGTTTTGCTATTTTGCTAGGCTTACAAGGAGCCCATCCCAGAGGTTGTGGGAAGGCGGACTTCAATAGCATCAAGAAGAGGAGCTGAGTTTGTCCTTCGGACCTAGAGTCCCTGCTGAGAACCTCCTACACCCAAGAGACAAAGAGAACTATAACACTGGAGACAGCACAAAACGGCGAGAAGTGGTGGCAAACATGGGAGAGACCGGCAGTAGAGAAACACCAACAGCAGAACCAGGAGACTAGTGTGAGAAGGCGCAGTGTTGTTCTGGCCCACAGAGTGAGGCAGCTGCAGTGGGCGTGCTGACTTACTGAGCAAAAGAGCTGAGCATCTTCAGACAGGAGGCTTGCTGGAGGCGTAGGGTGCCTCTGGGCACTTATCGGTAGAGGTAAAGAGCTTTGTAACACTTGCCCAAGCAGGTCAGAGGCCAGGCCTGAGTTGGCTCTGCAACCAAGAGTGAGAACTCAGGTCAAAAGCAAGGTCCCAGTCCAAGAGTGCATGCCTGACGACAGCAGCCAAGAAGAAATTGTCCTAATTGAAGAACTGTATCCTGAGTTGCTCCTGTTAACTCCAAGTTGATCCTGATCCTGGATTGTAACCTGTTTCCTTCCTAATAAACTTATAACTGTGAGTACGGTCTGTGAGTTCTCTATGGCCATGCAATGAATTACTGAACCCATCAGAGAAATAGAGATTGCGGTGGGAGGGACTGCTGTTGTCAGAATTGGTAAAAAGGTTGGAAACTGGAAATATGTCTGACCTCCACCTCATAGGAATCAGCTTTTTAGGGTGCTGGCGGAGTGGGGTGTTTCTGGGCACTTGTCTGCGGAGCTAAAAGAGCTGTAACACTTGCCAAGCAGGACAGGGGCCAACAGGGGGACTGTCTTGAGATGCCCGAGAGAAACATGTCCTGAGAGGGCCGAGAGGAAGCCTATCCTCAAGGGGTTGAGAGGAAGCCTGTCCTCAGGTGGCTGAGAGGGCTGCACTGCCAAAAGGGGGTGTGCACAGCAGAGAGAAGGACCTGCTTGCTTGCATGGCTGGGAGGAGCTGAGAGAGCTGCCCTAAAGAAGGGAGACTCTGCCTACATATTTTCTGATCCTGATCCCATGTTACTTTCTTAATAAACCATTTATCTGTGAGCATGGCCTGTGAGTTCTGTGTGGCCACTCCCATGAATTATCGAACCTGGCAGAGAAGCAGAGAGTGTCGTGGGGGAAACAGATGGTGTCAGAATTGGTAAAAAAAAGAGTGGAGTGGAGGTATGTCTAACGTACACCTCACAGGAATCTGCTTTTAGCTGATTCTGATGGTGATACTCATTCTTCCTGAAGTTAGACGAGGTCTGACACTATTGCCACCATACCACTTGCATTGCAAACAAGAAAGGACAGAAATGAACAGACGTATAGGAACAGGTCTAGGAGGGGTCCTGAACTAACCTCAGAAAGGCAGTCGTCCCTGTATGAGGCTTCGATGTCCGCAGGGACTGTCCCAGGGAATCACAATCATCTCAAGAACAGATGTTCTCAAGAACCAGCATGTCCCCAGAACTTCCGAGTTCAAAGTCTTTAATTGGCTTCACTGAGCTTGGCTGGTGCAGTGGTTAAGAGCTCAGCCGCTAACCAAAAGGTCAGCAGTTGTAATCCACCAGCTGCTCCTTGGAAACCCTATGGGGCAGTTCTACTCTGTTCTATAAGGTCACTATGAATTGGAATCGAATCAATGGCACTGGGTTTGGTTTTTTTGGTTTTGTATAGTCATGCTTAAGGCCTCATTGCATAGTCATGACTGACAGATTCATGCATTACTGTCTAAGGATACCTGATAGGGTGGGGTTTGTGTAGCCCCCAACTCATTTGCACAAATTTTAAAGTGTTGCCAGGCATTTGATAACAAAGACACCTTGCCTACTTAGGAAATTCCAACGGTTATCTTTTTGGAACCAAAGACAAAGGCTAAATCGAGTTCTCTAACAGGGGCAAAACAGAACAAGGAGGTCTTGTAAAAGCCTTATGCAATTTCCTGAGCCTCATATGCAATGGAAGAGCTAACAATGCTTTGCTGTCTCCTGAGAAGGTCTCCCAAGAGTGTGGAATGAGAATGAAAGGTGGATGGGTCTTTCAGGTCAATGGATGCCTCAGCTCTGACCTGTATGAACTGGAAACTGGGGATCATATGGAATCAAGTACAGAAGCAGAAAACAAGACAGCAAGAGGACCCCTTTGAAACAGCCCTGCTTGTCCCTCTCAAAGCCAAGCCACCAAAGACCTCACAAAGACCATATAATAGGGTGCTGTAGGTCATAATAGACTTTGCCTTTATCTGTGCTTGAGCTGGAACAACACTGGAGGATGAACTCTTACATGTCTGAAGGGAGTGTTAAGTGGATGGGCAGGCAAGAGAATGAAGAAGAAAAATTTACTTTGAGACATTACTAGAAATAAACTTGTGTGTTTCTATTTAGGGGGTCTGCCAAAGAATATTTAATGCTGTGGTTTCTTCTCTGAGACCTTATCTATGTTCACATCTTGATACATTCCCACCTACCTGGGTAGTTTGCTTTATCCATCTTCTTGACCACAGTCCAGGGCTCCGTCCTTTCCTTCAAAATGGGGATAATATTCATCCCAGAAGGAGAGATTCCTGCTTATGAGAAAAGAAACATGATATGCTGTAGCTCCTCCAGAACAAAATCCAAGTCATTTGTTCAGCTTAGAACATCACAGATGACTTTTGAAAATCATTTTAAAAGTTCACCCACTGACTGCCCCCTTCAAAATGCTGAATCAAAAGCACAGAAGGAAAGTCATAGAATTGGATACATTAAAGGTAAGCCATAAGGTACATGTAGAAATCTGAATTAGTGTATGTTTTTCCTATGTATATTCTCAACAACAACATAAAATAAACTACATTAAAAAAAAGCTTCTAGTAGAAAAAAGCCATTTAGCTGTTTACTCATGCTTGCATTTTAACTATTGTTCTTTGATTTATGTAATCAAAATTTTAAGCTTTTGGAAAAATGTATAATTAACTGTTTTAATATAAAAGAGATTAAAAACATTACTCATTAGGCAAGAGAAAGGAAAACAAGTAATTCATCCTTTCACCAGCATCAGTTAACATGTATTATAAAGTTTATCATAAAATACTACTTTCAACAATAAAATAAATTAATAAAATATATTTTAAAAAAATAAAGTAAGCCATAAGGTTTTGTGCTTACTCAAGCCCCGGAAACAGCAATGTTCTAGCATGAAGTGGGCAGATCATCTGAAGAAGAGGAAGACTAAAGTCCAGATATTGCATTATGAAGCTTTTCATTTCTGAATCAACTTCAGTGACTGTCTTAAGAATAGGGCATCAAGCAGGGTAGGGGTTTCCAAGACACTCACAAGGGAAAATACAAAGATACACAAGGGCAGATTCCAACATCTGGAGGGAAGATATGCTCACCCAGGGAGACCAGGTTCCTGAAGTTCTCCAACATCACATCCCTGTACAAAGCCCTCTGAGCAGGGTCCAGGCAATCCCACTCCTCCTGAGAGAATTCTATGGCCACATCCCTGCACGTCAACAGTCCCTGAAATGAAAAACACATCTCACCAAGTGCACAAGGGAATGTTTTAATTTTCAAGAAAATGGTAGGAGAAATGTATACAAATCAATTCTGTTGATGTGAGCATTTTGACAGATCCACATAAGATAACATTACATAAGTTTTATGTCCCTAATTTTGTTCTGCCACATTTTTCCAGCAGAGTATATGAAATCCTTTCAGTCATGTTTTGTGGACAATAAAAAAAAGAAACTCGCCTCAGTTCAAACTGCTAGTAAGTGGCAGACACAGCACCTAAAGAGGTGGACAGGCTTCAGCAGTGAATCTAAAGAATCAGTCAAGTAACAGATACAGCATTAAAAGGATGTTCAAAAAGGGATTTCAAACAACCCTATGAAAATCTGTGAGATGCATTATGTAGGACATGTCCATACCCATGAGAAGAACCCTCTTTCAGGACTGGCAATTAACTGGAGCTTGAGATATCTTGATACGCTTGTTTGAGGTGACTACCTGGGTCCAGGAGATGCATGAAAATGGGGGTGGTGCAGCAATGCAGAGATGGACTGAATCTAGACATAGTCCTCTTTTACCGATAGATACAAAATGCCAATAAAAACTGTTCTGTGTGCCAGCAAGAGAGATATAGACTGGAGATGGCTGTGGGGCAGATTCCTAGGGGAAGGCCCTACACGTAGTTGGCATGTCAGACTGATGCTGATAGTCCTGGGATGCTTCACTTACTCCGGACTGGGCTTTGCTTACCCTGTGGTAGATGCAAATGCTCAGAGTACCATTAAAGAACCAGAAGACTCTGCATCAATCTGGACTGCTGAGTCATATTTCTTCAAAGGAACATGCTTTTATTCTCAGAGTAGTAGTCTGATACCAAATTAGAACAGGGAATTTAAACATTGCTTCTCTAAAATAGAGAGATAAAGGTATAAAGAGCTGGCTTACACACCTTCAAAAGTGTGTGCTCACATTCAATGAAGAGGGAGAGGGAGAATCTCCAATGGATAGATTCCTCTGACTTCTCTGGATCTGGGGAAGAAATGATGGGGGAGGATGCTAGTATGACTACACAATTCTTCCCCATATCACTTTAATTTTTGTCTCTTTTCCCCACATAGCCTCAAATATTTTTTCCCCTTGTCTGATGCTGTGGTCCAGGACCTGGGCTGCAACCAGGGTGAGTAATGGAAGCAGGGATAATTCCTAAGCAAAAACTCTAACTGTGAGTGGACTGACAGGGAGGCACTTTCCGGAGCAGCACTGTGCTGGCAATCTAGACCAGTACAGTGGCCGCACATCTAAAGTCCCTTCCGAAGGTAGAAAGGTTTGTATATAAATAGAAAAAAAGGAAAAAGAGTAGCTGTGTGTAATGAATGAATGGGTTATACAATGAGGGAAATCCAAAAAATTACATTAACGCTTTGAAAAAGGCTTAGGATAAAAAACGACTTATTTTCCCTTAGCTCAATTATATGATGCCTGAAAGGGTGATGAGACCACTCTTACTTTTGGAACCTGACAAGATCAGATGGAAATGTGTTCCAAACCTGAGTGGCCTGGGAGTAGTTTTACAACACGAAGTGATGATGGACTGAGGCTAATGACTGACTGGGACTCCAGCAGTATGTCAGTCTGACTCATTTTTCAGATTAAGGTATAACACTAGCACTGTCGAATACCAATATTGGTGGTTAAAATGTATTGGGAAATTGAGTTAAAGCCTCCTCCAGATATAATAAGTAACTTGCCTGAGGAAGAACTGGATCTAGATAACCATATAAATAACAGCATAATGAAGGGAGGGGAAAAGTAATCCTCCAAATGTTAGGCATAAAAAAGAAATCCATAGCCAAAGGCCAGCTGGTAGTTGTGCGATAATGAATCAACTTCTTGTTGTGTGCCAAGTGGATTCCAACTCATAGTGACTGTATATGAGAGAGGAGAACTACCCCATCGGGTTTCCTACGTTATAATCTTTTGGAAGATCTGTCACGTCATTTCTGTCATGCAGCTGCTGGTGGGTTCAGCTGACCTTTTAGTTAGCAGCTCAGCATTTAACCATTGTGGCACCAAGACTCCCTAATGAATCACCTTACAGAGAGCTATACGGCCTTTGTCCTTGCTTCCTGATAGATGTTGCTGTTGGGTACTGTCAAGTCAATTCCAACTCACAGCAACCCCATGTGACAAGAGTAGAAATGCCCCATAGGGTTTTCTTGGCTATAATATTTACAGAAGCAGATTACCAGGTCTTTCTCCTTCGGAATCGCTGGGTGTGTCTGCTGTGCAATGAACTGCTTAATATGGCCCTTCTAGCCATAGTCTTTGTGATTCATACACAATGATTGAGTGGGACTATGCAAATAAAGTATACGGAACCCTAACGAAGGGATTGCCTGCCATCCCAATAGGCTTAAAATGAGCCACTCCAGAGGTGGGAGGAGAGGATCTCACCACCACCAAGAAAGAAGAGCCAGGAGTGGAGTGCATCTTCTGTTCCCAGGATCTCTGAGCTGAGAAGCTGCTGGAAGCAGGAGACCAAGAAAGAGAGAGATGCACAACAATGAAGATGGTACGAAGCGGCAGCAGAGAAACAGTGTCAGCAGAACCAGGAAGTCGGCAGGAGATGGCCTGGCCATGGAGCGAGAAAGCTGAGTGCCTTTGGGCAAGAGGCATGCTGGTGGAGTAGGGTGCTTCTGGGCACTTAAGAGAGCTAGGTTTGCCGATCAAACAAGCTACAGAAAAACATCTTCAGGCCGAGACCTAGTGGCGGTGTGAGGTGTCTCAAGGCACTTATCAGCAGAGCTGAAAGAGCTTTGTAACACTTGCCTGAAGACGGCAGAGGCTGAGGGGCCAGAGATAGGCATGCTTGCTGGCTCTGCTGAGATGAGGCTGTTCTGATCAAAAAACTGCATCCTGGTATTCCTGAACCTGAACTGTAACCTGTTACTTCCCTAATAAACCTTATAACTGTATTGTGAGCTCTGTGTGGTCACTGCAACCAATTATCAAACTTCATAGAGAAGTAGAGGGTGGCTTTGGTAGAAGGCGCTGGTGAGAGGAAGTATGTCTGATCTTTGCTTCACAGCAATCAGCCTTGGGCTGTTGATCTTGATTCTCCCTCCCCCTTGTGAAGTTAGAGGAGGTCAGACGCCTCTGCCACACCATTTTTACAGGGTTTGAATCACCAACTTTTTGGTTATCAGCTGAGCGCTTCACCACTGCACTACCAGGGCTCCTTTTTCCTGACAGATATACCCATTCAATCTCCTGAATAACTGAGGTGCTTTTATTATCTAAAACCTGAGGAGGTTGCTGCTGGCATCTGATGTGTCAGGCAGGCTTGGCAGTTGGACATGTCTTTAACTTGTGAGACGTGGCCTAGCTCCAGGTGGCTGGGATCAGAGTAAGAAGTGCCAGATGTGCAGAAGTGAAACAAAGAAACAGAATTGATAAGACTGCTTTACACTGATCAACACACGGCCTATCAGAGAAGTGAGAACTGGGATTTGATTTTCCCAGCAGATGTGCTGTGAATGATTTAAAGAACCTTCTACTGTAGACTTTTAGGTGGATTCTGTATTTTAAAACTGATTTTGCAATGAAGCATCATTGATGTCTGTTAAAAACTTTCCATTCCATTCCACGTCATTAATATTTTGGTACCGGAAACATACTGATTCACTTCTTGAGGTTCAAATTTCTTATAAAATCTGGCAGGGCAGGTTTCCCATTATAAATCTTCTTTTCTGAAATTTCAGCTGTTCCCACAGATTAATATAGCACATAAGCGTGTGGTTTCTTTAATGCTGGTTCACAGATGCAACCCCTAAAGCCTCTCTGCTACCCCGTCTCACTGCCCCTACGGGGGCCCAGCCCCTATCTCCCACCCAGGACTGGTATGAAGCCCTTTCCATGACTCCCCAAATGGAGCCTCTTCACAAGTCCCATGTCACTGGGTCATCGTGAGATGCAATCTGCCTGCAGGTGAGAGGGGACTGCGGGAAGGCCTTGGATGAGTGTGAGCGAACTTGTCAAGTAGGACATGTCAGAGTCAGAGGAGATGAGCAAATTGCCGGACAGCATTTCAGGAAGGAGAAGACAGAGCCGTCAACAAAGAATATGACTTACCTGGGAAAGAGCCATTCTGCACCTGTCTTTCTTTCCTCCTCTTCCTCCTGGTTTCATTCTCAGGCAAGATCACTACTGAGATGTCAATGTAAGTGTCGAAAATATGCTGTTAAATTCTTAGAATCAGCATACCCCTTCCTGTGCCACAACCACACACACAGGGAGGACCTCACTTGGGGAAAGATGGTCCCTGTTGCCCACTGCCCCAGGAGGAACTCAGGGACAATAACCTTCTACATGGAGACCAACAGGTGAGTTTATCTCCCTCCCCTCCCGGTGAAGCCCACACTCCGCTGCAGCAGAGGGATCTGTGCTGGACTGACCCTTCCCTTCAGTTCCAGACCAGCCCTGACACCACACCCTATGCACAGCAGAGCCTCCTCACCTCCCCTGGATCAGGGACAGAAATGGAGGGCCCAGAGCCTTGGTGCTCACAGCTGCATGCAGATTAGAATCACCTGGGGCACTTTAAACATTCTTGAGCCTGTACATCACCCAGAGTATCTGAAGAGCAACCTCTGAGGAGGGGCACAAGTGATGTATTTGCAAAATGCCTGAGCAATCCAGTGGGAAGCCAGGGTTGAGCCAGCTCAGAGGAGGCAAGGCCAGCACACCCACCTTCCACCTGTGGCTCTGCTCTGCCCAGGGACCATGATGTCACACGGATCCAGCCAGTGCAACGGAAAGAGCACAGAGAATCTTGCAGAATGCATATCATGGGCCAGGGGTTGGGGGTGAGGGTGTGACTGAAATGTTAAATGGGGGTCAGAGAAGACTGCCCTGAGAAGGTGATAATAGCACAAAGAACTAAAGAATGAAGGGTGTGTACCAGGTGCATGTGAGGGACAAGGGAGATACAGGCAGAGGGACTGTCCGCCTGGAAGCCCCGAAGCAGTAGGGATTCTGGTCCCAGGAAGAAGTGTGTGTGGCTAGAGCAGAGGAGTGAGCAAGGAGTCAAGGAGGACATGAAGTCACAGAGTTGCTAATGAAGCAGATCAGGAAGGGGCTGAAGTCTTCAGCTGTTTTTCTTCCACACCCCGAAAGAATTTTGGAAACTATGTATTCCTTCACTCATTTTAAGATAACATCTCTTTTTTTTCTTCATTTTATCCTAAATTATATACAAATAATGCACTATCTTGTCTATTTAGAAAAAATTCCAAGATATTTATCGGAGCTCCAGGAGGTCGGAGCTGCCCTTAACTGAGACCTGGAGGAGGGCAGGGGAAACACATTTAGGGTTTAAGGTGGAGAAGATGCCTGTGAGAAGCCTTGCAGACATGTCCAGGAGCCGGCTAGACACATGAGTTTGGAGTTCAGGGGAGAGGTCTGGCTGGAGGTGAAACTGGGAGACGTCAGGGTGTTTAAAGCCGTGAGATAACATGGGAAGTCCGCGGGTGTACACAGAGAAGAGGGGCAAGAACTGCACCCTGGAGTGCTCCCTCCTTCAGAAACCAGGCGGTCCAGGAAAAACCAGAGGAGGAACCTGAGGCATGATCAGGAAGAAAAGTCAAAAATGAAAGAAATACACAGACAGGTAGATATTTAAAGAATACTGTGATGTCCTGAAAAGCAAGAAAAACGTTTTTCCCAAGAAAGGGAGTGATCAACTGTGTAACATGCTGCTGACTGAATCAGGGTTCAGCTTAGGAAAGAATCTCTGAGCAAATTTCTTCATTGTGAATACATGGGCTTTGCTGGAACAAGGTTCAAAGTCAATCCAGCACAGCCTCTGACATCTGCACAGAAAGGACAAGAGGGACGAGAGGGGAACGTCTACTTGTAGCTCAGAGCTCACTATTTTAACAGATCACACAAGGGAAGAAAATTGAGTATTAGATTACTGCTTAAGCTAGGTTTTCTCTATCAATACAAAAGATAATTGACATAAACAGTCTAACATTATTTACTAGGTACCAAAGAATGTTCCCAATATGTAATGAAAAGTAGAAAGCATGTAGTTCTAATAATTTGAACCTGACCTAGTAAATTTAAAAGGAAAAACAATTTTGGAAAAAAAAGTTATGACATCTAGCGTCAAAGTTAGGAGACTTGGTGGAGCAATGATTAAGCATTCAGCTGCTAACCAAAAGGTTGGTGGTGGTGAAGGGAAAGACATCACACAATATAAGAGAAATCAGCACAACTTAACTAAGGCAAAGCCATAGAAATTTCCTAGACATATACAAACCCAGCAACTGAGGAACCGAGTTGCTGGGGCTGAGGGCTGGAGACCACAGTCTCGGGCAACATCTAGGTCAACTGGCATAACATAGTTCATAAAGAAAATATTCTACATCCTACTTTGGTGAGTAGCATCTGGGGTCTCAAAAGCTTGCAAGCAGACATCTAAAATACATCTATTGGTTCCATCCCGTCCAGAGCAAAGGAGAATGAAGAAAACAAGACACAAGGACGATATTAGCCCAAAGGGCCACATGAACCACAGCCTCCACCAGCCTGAGCCCAGAAGAACCAGGTGGTGCCCAGCTACCACCACCAACTGCTCTGTCAGGGATCACAACAGAGTCCCGGATAGAGTGGGAGAAAAATGTTGCAGAAATTCAAATTCACGAAAAAAGACCAGACTGACTGGTCTGACATAGACTGGAGGAACCTCTGAGACTATGGTCCTCAGACACTCTGTTAACTTAGAACTGAAACCACTCCTGAAGCTCATTTTTCAGACAAAGATTAGACACACCTATGAAACAAACAGGAGCAGTGGTTAAGAGCTCGGCTGCTAACCAAAAGGTGGGCATTTTGAATCTACTAACTACTCCTTGGAAACCCTACTGGGCAGTTCTACTCCGTCCTATAGGGTCGATATGAGACAAAACCCACTTGACAGCAATGGGTTTGGTTATTGTGGTTTATGAAACAGACAAACGACACAGGTTAGGAACGTGCTTCTTAGTTCAATCAAATACCCAAGACCACATGGGTAACTCCTGCCCAAAAGCAAGATGAGAAGGCACGAAGGGACAGGCACTGGACCAATGGACACACGGAACCAAGGTGGAAAGGGGGAAAGTGCTGTCACATTGGTGGGATTGCAACAAATGTCACAAAACAACGTATATAAATTTTTGAATGCGAAACTAACTTGAGCTGTAAACTTTCACCTAAAGCACAATAAAGTTAAAAAATAAAATAAAAGATGAGAATGTAAGGGGGCAGGAAAACTAGATGAATGGAAACGTAACAACCGGAACAGAAACAACGAGAATGTTCATGCACTGTGAAGAATGTAATCAGCGTCAATGGACAACTTGGTAGAAATTGCTGAATGGGAACCTAAACTGCTGTGTAAACCTTCACCCAAAACACAGTGAAATATTACTTTAAAAAAAAACATCGGCAGTTTGAACCCACACAGCAGCTCTGTGGGAGAAAGACCTGGTGATCTGCTTCCATAAAGATTACAGCCAAGAAAACCCTATGGGGCAGTTCTACTCTCTCACAAGCGGTCACTATGAATCAGAATTGATTAAACAGAACAGTTATTATTTAGAGAAAAGTTGAAATTGACTAACATTAATCTCAATAATGCTGAAAAAGAACAATTAATTATGAAGATAAAAGTAAATCTCTTAAACAAACAAAAAACTTCTAATGTTCCTTTGAAAAGGCACCCTGTACAAAGAGTCTCCTGAAGGCAGAGGTTGAAGCCAAAATGAGACAAGTCACCGCCCTCCAGCTGAATAGCACTTATGATGGAGGTTATCTTCTGATGCAAATAATGATAAAATAAACAAGTCCTAAAGACAGGAGTTTTTGTCCTTTTCATTCTCATGTGTATGATTTAAACAAATTTTATGTTATAAAGCCACAAATATATTACAACTTAATCACCCATATCCCATCAACTCACCACTCTTGGATCTGAGTCCCCTCTTTTTCCATGACTGCGTGTTTTCCACTCTCACTATGAATGCCATCTGTCTTACCGGCTTTGCTTTTCTCTTGCTCCTGTCTTTTTTATGTTGTGTTTCCTCCTCAGTTTCTGCTCATTTTGTTGTCCACTATCTCCTCTCCTGCTGTTTCTCCCCTTCTCTCTAGTCCTCCTCTTAGACCTGTTCAGACCCACTCCTGCCCTGTTTTACCTCTTTGCTTTTTCTCCCCAACCTCTCGGATTGTCCCTCATCTTCATACATTTCTCCTCTCTCCCCGAGATACCCTCCAGGGGCGACACTGAGCGGGGAGCGGCGGGAATATCCCTAGAGACTTGAAGCTGCCCAAGGCGGACCGAGTTCAGGGAAGGGTTTTAAGCAAGAAAACGACGCGGCAGGCGGCATATGCACCGGCCGAGGGCAGAAAGGCCGGGGCGGGGACCCGCGTCAGCGCCGATTTTACACCGAAACTGACGCAGATACCCTGCCGGCGGCGGAGCCCCAGGGCCGGAACCTCTCACGGCCGTGCGGGGATTTCCAGGCGTGGGTGCGGCGGCTTTAACGTCGGGAACGACCTCCAGGCCCGAGAATGCAGAACGAGGACCGCGAACAACCGGCTTAAACCAGAAAGACTGAAACTAACTCACCGTGTTCTTACTGTCCGGGTAACCCTCCTCGTCTATAGTAAACTGCGCAGGCGCGCGCTGGATAGTCTCAGCAGCGTGGGGGCGGATTCTGGGCGGGGCGAGGACGGGCCAGTCCTCGGGCGGGGACGCGGTGGGTGGGGTGGGGTTTCTCTTCGCCTTGCTTCGGGTAGGTCTGCGTTTCCTGGCTTGAGACTTGAATAGCTTTAGTGTGTGCAGAAGGGCTGCTCTCTACTTATTTTAACTTCATATTTCAGACAACTTAATGTAAAAGCCGAGAGTTGTGAGGGCCGCTTACATTGGAAGCTGTGTCCTCTTAAATTGAAATCGGTTTAATTCGAAACAATTCTACAAGCTGGTGGAGACTCGCTTCCTCGGATTGAGGCAAGAGCGACTCAAGGATCTGGGCCTGCGACCTTGGAGGAGGGAGTTTGATGTGCAGAAGTGGTTGGACACAGGAACCGATTCTGATCTTAGAATTTATTTAGGCCATTTAATTAAGAAAGCACTGGAATTGTTGGTGTAGGAGAACTAAAATGTGAAATGCAAAACTGCTCCTATGCAAATGTGCAGTTTCATCCTGACAGCACGTCAGAGAGCATCGTTTCCATTTCTATCCCTTATGCACCTGAGAGGCAGAGAGTCACTCTGTGCTCAGTTCCTGAGATTTTCTTACTACTAGAACTGGGATGGGGGCCCTGGAAGACTCAGGCATGTGGTAATTTGGGTTACCAACCTTTGCTTAAAAAATACCAATAACAGCTAGGGCAAAAACAAAACACAAAATAACAAATGTTGGCACCGATGTGAAGAAATGGGAACTCTTGTCCATTGCTGGTGTGAATGCAAGATGGTACAGCCATAGTGGAAAAGCCAAAAAAATAAAAAAACAAAACAAAACCTGCCTTCCAGTGGATTCCGAGTCATAGTGAAAAACTGGCAATTTCTCAAAAAACTAAAAATAGAACAACCTTGTGACCCAGAAGTCCCACTGCTTGGAGGCAAGGCAGAGGCGCTTGGGCGTGGGCTTGGGGGGAGGGGCTGGGCGGAGCCAGATGGTAGGAACCAAAAAAAAAAAAAGTTGCCAATCATGTCAGTCAGACTCACAGCGTCCCTAGTGCTGCACAGAAAGGCTCTACAAGGTTTTTGTTGATGTGACATTTGATAGGCGCTCAGGTCTGTCTGTATGGGCACCTTGGGATTTGGAAACCCTTGAATCTCTTTGGCGTCCTATGGAGAAGGCTTGCTCTCTGCCTATTTTTAAGTTAGTGTTTCAGACAGTTTAAACTAAAAGCTTAGAGTTGTGTGGAACACATATTAGACGCTGCGATGTTTCTCTCCTGACAAGCTGAAAGGTATTTTTTGCGAGTGGGTGCTAGAAGTGAGGCACAAGCTACTCAGGGCGCTGAGACTGGATGGGGGGAGGTCGAATGTGCTGTGAGTTTGTTGGATCCAGGAAGGTCTTCTGCAATGAGAATTTAATTCGAGCCATTTAATTAAGAGGGGCTAGAGTTGTCTGTGTAGAGGATGCCAAAGACAAATGAAATATAAAACTGTGACTGTGCCAATGTGCAGTTCCATCCTGACGTCCCTCAGAGCATCATTTCCATTTCTATCCCTCATGCACCTAAAAGGCAAAGACTCAACCCTGTGCTCAGTTCCTGAGACTTTCCTAGTGCTGGACCTTGGGTGTAGGGATGGAGGGCTAAAGGATGTGGTAATTTAAGTCACCAACCTTTGCTTAAAAAATAGCAATAACTTTTAAAAACACAAATTGGGTTTTTGTTCTTCTTTATACTTATTATTCTATTCCATACTTCACATGACTGATAAGACTCAATATGTTTTAGATAATCTTTGGTGATATCATACTTTATTTAAATCTTTAATTTGTAAATATAATGTAATTTCAAATACACTTAACATTTATTTTGAGAGTAACTACAAAGCTTATTTAATTTAAAAATTGCTATATATTTTACCTATTTTCTTCATTTTTTATTTTAAAGTGTTCATCAGGTGGGGATGACAAAACCTGGAAAATGCGTTTGGATTAATTTTTACAAAATAATAATTAATTTTACAATATATATAAGGGAATTTTTAGGGAGGGCAATGGGGTTTTTGGTTTTTATTCTTTATATGAACCCTAAAGAAAGTAAAATTAGATTAGTAAGTTTCCATAGCCTCATTTATACCCTCACTAATTTTTAAAGCATGATCTGTGAGCTAACATATACTATGAAGTATATATTTTTCTCAAATTCCTACATATGGAAAATTTCTGTCAGTAAGGATTCTTTGATAAGGTCAAGGACTTTTGGATAAAAAGCCTATTCACATATATTACATTTATAAGATCTCACATTTTGAGATCGCAGTGTGATGGATCACTTTTATATGGCCTTTCTTGCCATAGTCTTCTAACTCCCACCAAATGATTGGGTGGGACTATGCAAATAAGGTGCTTGTGACCCACCAAGTTCATTGCACAGCTTGCTAATAATACAAATAAGGTGCATGGCACAATTGAGGTGGTGGGGCCATGAATGGAACCCTAACGAGAGGATTGGTCAGTTTTGCCATCCTGCTAGGCTTAAAATGAGCCATCCTAGAGGTGGAAAGGGGGGACCTAACTACCACAAGAAGAACTAGGAGTGGAGTGCATCCTTTGGACCCAAGATCCATGCACTGAGGACCTCCAAGACCCAGGAGACAGACTTATAACACCAGAGACAGCAAGAGATGGTGAAAAGCAGCAGCAGAAAAACAGCCACTGCAGAGGCAGCAGAACCAGGAGACCGGCAGGAGATGATGAGGTGGGCTTCCTGGCTCATAGAGTGAGAAAACTGAGTGCCTTTGGGCAAGAGGCTTAACGGCTGAATGGGGTGCCTTCAGGCATTTGGTGGAGCTAGGGTCGCTGACCCATAGACCTAAAGAGTTGGGTGCCTTCATGCAGGAGGCTTCCTGGCCAAGGGAGGTGCCTCCAGGCACTTGTCAGTAGATCTAGGCTCTATGGTCCACAGAGCAAGAGAACTAAGTGCCTTTGGGAAGGAGGCTTACTGGTAGAATAGGGTGCCTCCAGGTACTTGTTGACAGAGCTAGGCTCACCCACAGATCAAGAAAGCTGAGTGCCTTCGGGCAGAGGCTCATTGGCAGGGTGGGGTACCTTTGGGCACTTATCCGTAGTGGTAAAGAGCTTTGTAACACTTTGCCAAGCAGGGAAGAGGCCAGGCCAGCCCAAGAGGACCAAGGGGCTGAGGGCTGTAGGAGCCTAGGTCCAGGGAGTGGCCTGCTTGTGGGCAGGGCCTGGAAGCATTCCTGACTGAAGAACTGTATCCTGAGTGTTCTTGATCCTGAATTGTAACCTGTTACTTCCCTAATAAACTCCATACTTGTATCATCTGTGAGTTCTGTGTGTCCATTGCAATGAATTATCAAACCCAGCAGAGAAGAGAGGGCTGTGGGAGGGACAGCTGGTGTCAGAACTGGTAAAGAGGTTGGAGAGAGGAGGTATATCGGATCTCTGCTTTATAGGAATCAGCTTTGAGCTGATCCTGATGGTGATTCTCCCCACTGTGACGTTGGGGATGTCAGATGCTTCTGCCACACCAGTTTTACAGAGCTGTTTCATAAGCTGGAAGCCTTGGTTGCAGGGGGAGAGACTATATGAGATCTCTATATACTTTGTGCATAATTTTTCTGTAAATCTAAAAACTGCTCTAAAAAATAAAATCTATTTTAAAATGTTCACTGTATAAATAGGAACTAGCATAGAACTTTGGCTTTAGGGTCAGAACAATGTAGTTCATATTCTGGTTCCATCTTTTGGTACCATGAATAATATTTCTTTTATTATGTATTTTATATTTGTATGAGGGTAAAATTTCAAATACTTCTGAATAATCTAGTGAGAAATAAAATACTTTCTTCACTTTCATGAGCCCCAATAGTAATCCCTCCCTCTCTCTGGAAATAAACACTCCTGTTGGTTCTGACTGTATCCTTGCAATTTTTTTTTTTTAGAAATGGCTGATACCTAAATTTATGTATTTTATTTTATGTAAATACTATATGTAATATTCTACAGTTCTTTTCATCGTTTATATTCTGGAGATTTTTTGTTGGTAAATATAGATTTAGTGCATATTTCAAAATCCTTGTATGAGCATTCTCCTATTGTTGACATGTAGGTTATTTTCATTTGTTCAGCCATATAGAGAATGCTCCAATGACTATTTTCAGACAAATCAACTTTTTCAAGTGTTTATTTCTCTGTTAGACAATGTGGCCTGTAACTTCTGGGTAAAAGGTGAATGCGCTTAACATGTTGGTAGATGCTGGCAAGGAGCCCTTCCCCAAAACTGAACCAGTATCCTATGCTACCAGCAATGTTTCTTTGCCTCCATGGTCTCACCAGTATTTTTTATTACAACTCATTGTAATTTTGCCAGAAAGGTAGAAGTGCTTATTTTTTATTTTCTGTGAGATTCAGCAAGTTTATTTAATAAGGCTCATCTGCATTCCAGAATGTGAAGTTTTCTATACTTTAAGCTTTCAATATAGAGATTATTGTATATTTTAATCCTTCAAAACTAATATATGATGGTAATATTTTCTTGTAGACCATCTGTAATCTTTTACTTCTAATGTCTGTTTTAGAATAGATGTATTTTCTTCTTTTTTTAATGTTGTTAAACATCTACGTTCTACCTTATTTGGAATTTATCTTCTCCAGAAGTTGTGCATTCACTACATGACTGAAACTATATTGATACACTAACTCACAATATTTTACTGTTTAAAATTATGTTAAACCTTCTATCTGGGAATTATTTTTTAAATTCTCTGATATATGAATTGTTTGATTAGAGTTTTAAATAATAACCCTACATCACTTAGCACATAATTGAATCATCTTCACATTGGTAGAATAAACTCCATTTAGCAATTCTGTATCTTTTCAAGAAGACTATACCATCCCAGTGCATTAAATTTGATAATGCTTTATTTATATTGTTCTGTGTACTTGATGTAAAGTTGAATTATTCTATATTTCATTTTCACGGTTGTTACGGACTGAATTCTGTCCTCCCAAAAAATGTGTTTGTGGTGAAATGAGTTTCTCTATGTGGCCTTTTGCCTTGGTTCTTTTGGAAGAACAGCTTGAGAGATTTTCCCCTAAGCCCTGAGGAGTTACCTTTGTGCTACTTTTCTACCCCAGAAGGTTCATTACACTTCTTGGGTAAACTGCCAAAAACTTGATGGTTTGATACTTTTCGTTTGGTCTTCAGCTACATCCTGCCCTGTGATTGGCATGCACCTTGCAGGGATTGGTCAATAGACTATGCAAATGAAGTGACTACAGACTATACAAATGAAGTGTCTGTGGCCTACTCAGAAGGGATTGGTCAGTTTGTGGCCTGCTGGGAGGCGTCATGCCTTGAAATTAACAAGGAGTTGTGTATCTATACAGACAATCCCACAGAGGTTTTTCAGACAGAAAGAAGCAGGAAGAAGCATCAGAAGGAAGAAAGCAGCAGAGAAAGAGGAGACAAGGAGCCTCCTAAAAGAGTTGCAACATGGATGAAGACCTGTAGCACTGAAGACAGCCAAAGGCCCAGAAGGGGCCCGATGGCACAGCTGGCAGTGACAGGCCAAGGGCCTAGAAGCAGAGCTAGTGGCAAAAGGACCAGAAGGGGAACTGTGACATTCAATGGTGACAGACAGCAAGGTCAAGAGGAGGCCTGTCCTTTACAGTGTTGTAAATTCCTAACCCCCAAACTGTGGATGTAATCTCATTGAAATTAATGAGACAGTATTAGTGTAGGGTGTGCCTTAAATCAATCTCTTTTGAGATACAAAAGAGCATATTAAGCAAGCACAAACAGGAAGATACATGTGTGCCACATGATCACGAAGGAACCTAGGAATAGAAGCTGAAGAGACAAGTACCTTCTCCTAAAGTGGAAAGAGAGAGCCTTCCCCTACAGCCGGTGTCCTGAAATAAGACTTCTAGCCTCTTAAACTGTTATCAGAAGGGTTCAGTCCCTGGAGAAGGACATCATGTTTGGTAAACTAGATGGTCAGCGAAAAAGAGGAAGACCCTCAACGAGATGGACTGACACAGTGGCTGCAACAATGGGCTCAAGCATAACAATTGTGAGGAAGGCACAGGACTGAACAGTGTTTTGATCTGTTGTACACAGGGTCACAATGAGTTGGAACTGACTCGACGGTACCTAACGACACATTAACAAACTGTAAGAAAATTAATTTCTGTTTATTAAAACCACCCACTTGTGGTACTTATATTACATCAGCAATAGATAACTAAAACATTTTTTTAAATAAAAAGTCAGATTATAGAAGACTGGCAGAATGCTGGAGGCAGACTTACTCTTTATAGTACATTCATTATAAAACTTGAGAGCATCAAGTTGTTTGAAATTTAAAAAAAAAACTGCCCTTAAATTTCCTGCAATAGTTGGGATATATTTTTTTACTGCCTTATAATTTAAAGTGAATTTGATTAATTAGGTTTTACCTTTTTTCAAGTTAATGTAAATTATAAATATTTCTAGAAAATAAGTAGCTTATCCTGGATACACAACTGTGGGAATAAAGTTCACCATATTTCCCTTTACGATTTACTATTTCTTCTAAATATAGTTTAGAAATCTCTAGTGAGTCCATTTTTATTTCTTGATTGTGACAATGTTTTTGTTTTTCTAAAACCTTTTTTATTATTGTATATTAGTTGTAACAACTTATGAATTTTATTTAATAACAGGTTATTTTGTCTTTAATTTACAAGGCTGAATAATTGCTTCGCTAACTTCTAAATTTTGTTTTCTAAATTGCATTTTCATCTTTTTATTTGAAATAACTTTATATTTACAGAAATATTTGAGATAAATTTATAAAATACTAAATAAATATTAAAAAAATATTAAAAAAAGCTTAACATCCACATCATTAGAATTCTATTCATAATGACAGAAATTTGTGTACATGATCCCCCATTTCAGAATCTTCCTCAATGTCCATAATTCTAATAACAGTCTGCTCAAGCCGATGTAGGCTCTTACTATCAAGCACATCAAAATTCTTCCAGCCTCTATCCATTACCACATTCCAAAACCACTCTGCAGCAAAGCATTTGATAAGAGCAGCATACCCAATCTCTGGTAACAAACTATGTCTTAGTTGCCTAATGCTTTCATAACAAAAAAATCACAAGTGTCTGGCTTTAAAGAACAGGAATTTATTATCTGACAGTTTTGGAGGCTAGAAATCCAAATCAGGAGATTGGCTCTAGTGGAGGGTCCTTCCTTGTCTGTAGCAATGGGAGTTCCTTGGTGTTCTAGCATTTGTAGATTCATGTACCTCCATCTCCATATGGCACCTGTCCTCCCAGGGTGCGACCATCTATTCTGCTTTTTTGATGGCACCACTCACAAGTGATTAGGTTTAGGACCCACCCTGCTGTGGTAACATAATAAAGAAAACCTGTACTTCCAAACAGTGTCATATTATACAGGGGTTAGGATTTGTACATTTTTACACAATTCTATCAGTAAGAACTATCATAAAAAGAACATCTTTGATAGATTACCTCTGCTTTATTAAACCTCTCTGAAAACAGTAAAATGAAGCAGCCTTTTAAATTAATCAAGCTGACTGATGCTTCTCAACCATTACTCTAGAGTGATGGTTACTCTGGAACTTTTTTTTTTCATAGATTTTGTTTGTACTTTGCTTTAAAAAAATAAAGGGTCTCACCTTTGTTTACTAGAAATTTTAGCTCTTGCAAAGGGAGTTTCTGATAGAAATTGGGAATGATGCTGTTAGATACCTGAATTACCTGTGAAACAGCAGAATGTTATTTAGAAAATGTACCTTGATTAGTTGTAAATTTATATTGAAAACTCTATATACTGCAACAATAAAAAATAAATAAAAACATAAACAATTGATATGCTAAGAAGGGAAACAGTAATTATATGAGATGCTCAATTAAAACCAAAGAAGGCAGAAAAGGGAAGAAAAAGAAAACAAAAACAGAGAACAGCTATAATGAATAGAAAACTGTTATAAATGTGGTCAATATCAATCCAAGTATATCAATACTCACTTTAATGTGTATAGCTTAAAGTACAAAAATTAAAAGACAGAGGTTGTCAGTGTATAAAAAAGAAGATATAACTATATGTTCTTTACAAATAACCAATTTTAAATATTAAGAAAAATATAGGTTGAAAGGAAAGGGATAGACAAAGATATACCACTTTAACCTTAATCAAAAGACACTGCAGTAGTTAACTATATTAACTCCAGAGAAAGCAGACTTCAAAACAAGAAAAATTATCAGGTATAAGGAAGAGTGTTTCAGAATAATACGGGGACAGGTGTACAAGAACATATAAACATATGCCACTAATTACAATGGAAAGTTTTCTCTCTACTATGAATTGTCAGAAGTTCCCCAAGATTCGATTTTGTAAAAGTATTATCACAATCATAACATTTCTATGGTTTCTCTACAGTATGAATTCTCTGATGCTTAGAGAGTTTTGAATCCCAGTTAAAGGACTTCCCACAATCAGTGTATCTGTAATTATTCTCGCCAGTATGAATTCTCTGATGATTTGTAAGGCTTTCACGATGACTAAAGCCCTTGTCACATGTATTACATTTATATCGTTTTTCTCCAGTATGGATTCTCTGATGTCTAGCGAGATTTGAGCCCCACTTAAAGGTTTTTCCACATTCATTGCATCTGTACTTTTCCTCTCCAGTATGAATTTTCTTATGATCCCAAAGAATTGATGGACTGGAAAAAGCCTTGCCACATTCATTACATTTGCAAGGCTTCTCTCCACTATGAATTCGCTGATGTAGCACAAGATAAGATCTTTGGGAAAAAGCCTTACCACATTCATCACATTGGTAAGGTTTCTCTCCACTATGAATTTTTTGATGTTTCAAAAGACCTAATTTTCGGGTAAAAGCCTTACCACATTCTTTACATTTGTAAGGTATCTCTCCACTATGAATTTGCTGATGTTTCAAAAGATCTGATTTTCGGGTAAAAGCCTTACCACATTCATTACATTTGTAAGGTTTCTCCCCACTATGAATGTGCTGATGTTTCAAAAGACCTGATTTTTGGGTAAAAGACTTACCACATTCTTTACATTTGTAAGGTTTCTCTCCACTATGAATTTGTTGATGTTCCAAAAGACCTGATTTTCGAGTAAAAGCCTTACCACATTCATTACATTTGTAAGGTTTCTTTCCACTATGAA
>NW_004444023.1:8439288-8478205 GCF_000243295.1 Trichechus manatus latirostris
CCTGATTTTCGAGTAAAAGCCTTACCACATTCATTACATTTGTAAGGTTTCTTTCCACTATGAATTTGTTGATGTTCCAAAAGACCTGATTTTCGGGTAAAAGCCTTATCACATTCATTACATTTGTAAGGTTTCTCTCCACTATGAATCCGCTGATGTTCCATAAGACTTGATCTTCCAGGAAAAGCCTTACCACATTCAATACATTTGTAAGGTTTTTCTCCACTATGAATTCTCTTATGTTTCCGAAAGACTGATCGACTGCTAAAAGCCTTACCACATTCATTACATTTGTAAGGTTTCTCCCCACTATGTATTCGCTGATGTTCCACAAGACCTGATTTCTGGGTAAAACTCTTACTACATTCATTGCATTTGTAAGGTTTCTCTCCACTATGTATTCGCTGATGTTCCACAAGACCGGATTTCTGGGTAAAACTCTTACTACATTCACTGCATTTGTAAGGTTTCTTTCCACTATGAATTGTCTGGTGACGTGTAAGGCCTGAACGTCGACTAAAGACCTTACCACATACATTACATTTATATGGTTTCTCCCCAGTATGGATTCTCTGATGTTTAGTGAGGCCTGAGCCCAAGTTAAAGGTTTTCCCACATTCATTACATTTGTAAGGTTTCTCTCCACTGTGAATACGCTGATGTTCCACAAGTCTTGATCTTCCAGAAAAAGCCTTACCACATTCAACACATTTGTAAGGTTTCTCTCCAGTATGAATTACCTTATGTTTCCAAAAGACCGATCGACTGCTAAAAGTCTTACCACATTCATTACATTTGTAAGGTTTCTCTCCACTATGAATTCGCTGATGTTCAACTAGACTTAATTTTCGGACAAATGCCTTACCACATTCATTACATTGGTAAGGTTTCTCTCCACTATGAATTCGCTGATGTTTCCCAAGATTTGATCTATAGGAAAAAGCCCTACCGCATTCAATACATTTGTAAGGTTTCTCTCCACTATGAATTCTCTGATGAGTTATAAGGCTTGAACTTAGACTAAAGACCTTGCCACATATATTACATCTATCTGGTTTCTGTCCATTATGGAGTCTCTGATGTGTAATACGAACTCTATGAGGCATACTGAGGTGTGAATCATGGTTAAAAGTTTTGCCACACTCGTTACACTTGTAAGGTTTCTTTCCAATATGAATTCTCTTATGACCCCATAGGTATGAATGTCTCATAAATTCCTTACCACATTCTTTACATTTGTAAGGATTCTTTACAGTATGAAATCTCTGATGAGTTCTAAGTCTTAATTGTAGACTAAATACCTGGCCATATACATTACATTTACATGGTTTCTCCCTAGTATGGATTCTGTGATGTTTCATGAGGTCTGAGCCAGAGTAAATGGTTTTGACACCCTCACTACCTTCGTAAGGTCTCTGCATACAGGGAATTCTCTGATCATGAGTATACGTTGACCTCTGGCTAAATGACTTCCTGCATTCATTACATGTGTAAGATTTTTCTCTGCTGTGGGTTTTCTGGTGTTGTAGAAACCATGAAGAAGGCATGAAAACCTCCCCACGTTCATTAGAAATGTTGCTTTGGACACTAGGATGAGTTCTTTGAAGGGACGGAATTGAAGATGCATTGTTGACAGATGACTCCACTTGATGACATTCATACATTTTCTCTCCAGTGTGAAATTTCTGCATTTCAGCCTTATGGGACTGAAAGGTTAATTCAATTGTATTTTTGAAACATGTCATGTACTTGTTTCCTGCATCTCTTTTAACACGTTGATCTCTTCTACTGGTGAAAATTTTGTTACGGGGTGTAATCACTCCTTTGTTATTTCTTTCATCTTTTCCCCACTGACTCTCAAATTCATGCACATTTTCCCTGACTTGCCCGAAGTTAAAATCCCCAGTGCCATGACTTTCATTTCTTTCCAACATCACTCTCTGGAATAATTCTCCTTTATCAATGATCTCTTTTGCTGATAATTCCTTGATCACACATGGAGAAAGGACATCTAAAAAATATAAAGAATCACAAACTTCCAATTAACACAGTTAGGAAGTATTTTATATCCTAAAACATAATTTTACACCAGTGCAAATACTCATACTAAAGAGAATTTTGAATCTTCTTCACTATGATCTTCAAATGTTTAGGAACACAAAATTTACAGGATTCTTCAAAAATGAAAGGATGATTACATGTAATTCTTATCACTTTCATGGAAATTGAGTTTTAAATACACACGACCATACCACTCATGCTATGTGAAGAAAGTAAGCCCTAAGAGAAACAGACAGGTGGTGGCATTCTGTGGTGGATACTAGCAGGGTCACCCAAAGTAGACAGCATTCAATGTAACTCTGAGACTAAGACAGACCAGGAAGACAGGCATGGTGATCTATTTCTAAAAATTGGCTGATAAAAAACTTATGGATAACAACAGAAAATTGTCAGAGATTAGTGTTAGAAGATGAGCCCCTTGGGATAAAAGTACTCAAACTATGACTAGGGAAGAACTGCTTCCTCAAAGTAGATCAAACTTAATGACGCAGATAGCGTAGAGCCTTTGTGACCTTTATTGCTTATGTGGCATGACTCAAAATGAAAAGTAACAGCTGCAAACATTCATTACTAATCAGAACCCGAAATGAATGAAGTATGAATCAAGAAACACTGAAAGTCATCAAAAATGAAATAGAACAATTGAAGATAGGTACCCTATGCACTATTGACTGGAAATGGACTAGTATTGGCCATTTTGATTCTGACAATGATATGGTCTATGCCAGGGATGAATAACTGAAGACAAATGGCGTCGGTCTGATTGTCAAAAAGAACATTTTATTAACTCTCCTGAAGTACGACATTTTCAGTGATAGGTTTATATCCATACACCTCCAAGGAAGAGGAGTTAATACACGTATCATACCTTCTCCTCACTTACCATCTCATGCAACATTTCACATTTTCGACAACAGTAAAAAATCTACTATCCAATTATTTTGTGCATCAATAACATACATCTGGCAGTAACAGATGCCAGAGTGCGAGGCGAGAGGAACACTAGTTGTGATGGTAAAGGTTATGCATTAACTTAGCTGGGCCATGATTCTTAGTGGTTTGGCAGTTATGTAATGATGTAATATGGCAATTATGTAATGATGCAGTCATCCTCCATTTTGTGAGCTGATGTGGTCATCCTCCATTTCGTGTAACGACGACTTCGCGTGACAGCATGTTCTTTGGAACCTAACCACGTCAGTGAGGACAGAGTGTATGCAGATTTATGCATCAACCACAAATGATAAAAGATGAAGAAACTGCTGCAGTCTGAAATTTAACAAATGTTCAATCAAGATGTGTAGATCATTATGGATGATTGGAATGCAGACGTTGGTGTTATGGATGGAATTGTATACTCCCAAAATATGTGTTGTAAATCCTAACCTCTATGCCTGTGGTAAGGAGCCCTGGTGGCACAGTGGTTAAGTGCTCTACTGTTAAGTGAAAGGTGGGCAGTTTGAACCCACCAGCCGCTCTGTGGGAGAAAGAAATGGCAGTCTGTTTCCTTAGAGATTACATCCTTGGAAACCCTATGGGGCAGTTCTACTCTGTCCTATAGGGAGCCTATGAGTCAAAATCCACTCTACGACAATGGGTTTTTTTTATTTTTATGCCTGTGGTTATGATCCAATTTTGGAATGGGTTTTGTTTGTTATGTTAATGAGGCAGGATTAGTGTAGGGTGTAACTTGAGTCAATCTCTTGAGATGTAAAGAGATTAAACAAGCCAGCAGAGCAAAGGTAAGACAGATTCCAAGACACATGGGGATCTCCAAGGAAACAGAAGCTGAAGATACAAGGTCATTCCCTCATAGTCGGCAGACAGAAAAAACCTTCCCCTAGAGCTGGTGCCCTGAATTTGGACTTCTAGCCTCCTAAACTATGAGAAAATAAATTTATGTTTGTTAAAGCCAATCACCTGTGGTATTTCTCTTATAGCAGCACAAGATAACTAAGACAGCTGGAATCAAAAAATAAGAAAGAGTAGTTGGAAAATATGGCCTTGGTGACAGGAATGATGTCAGAGATACTATGGTTGATTTACGTGAGAACAATTACTTGTTCATCGGAAATACTTTTTTTCCAACAACAAAATCGATGACTATACAAGTGGACCTCAGCAGATGTATTACACAGGAATCAAATCAACTGTATCTATGGAAAGATATGATGAAAGAAGCTCAATATTATCAGTCAGAAGCAAGTTATGTATCAACTGCAGAAAAGATGATAAATGCAAGTTCAAGGTGAAGCTAAAGAAAACCAAAGCAACTGTACAAGAGCCAAAGTACAACCTTGAATACATTCCACGTGAATTTAGAGACCATCTCAAGAACAGATCTGACACACTGAACACTAATGACTGATGATCAAAGAGTTGTGGGATGACATCAAGGATATCATACATGAAAAAAGTAAAAAGATCACTGGAAATAAAGGAAAGAAAGAAAAGACCAAAATGGATGCTAGAAAAGACTCTGAAACTTGTTCTTAAGCACAGTATACCAAAAGTGAACAAAGAAATGATGAAGTAAAAGAGCAAAACAGAGTATTTCAGAGGGAGGCTCAAGAAAAAAGGTAAAGTATAATAATGACCCATGCAAAGACCCTGAGTCAGAAAACCAAAGGGGAAGAACACGACTGGCAGTTCTGAAGCTGAAAGAACTGAAGAGGAAATTCATGCCTCGAGCTGCATTACTGGAGAATTCCATGGGCAAAAAATTGATGCACAAAGCATCAAAAAAAGATGGAAGCAATATACAAAGTCGGTATACCAAAAAAACTGGGGAACATGCAACATTTCAGGAGATAGCATATGATGAAGAACCACTGTTGCCCAAGCAAAAACTTTAAGCTGCACTGAAGGCACCAGTGAAAAAAGAAGGCTCCAATAACTGATGAAATACTGCTTGAGATGCTTGAACAAGCTGATGCAATGCTGGTTACACTTACAAGCTATGTCAGGAAATTTGAATGACAATTCCTGGTCAACCAACAGGACCAGATCTGTATTTGTGCCCATTCCAAAGATAGGTAATCAAAAGGAATGTGGAAGTTATCAAACAATATCATTAATATCACATGCTAGCAAAATTTTGCTTAAGATAATTTAAAATTGGTTCCTGCTGTACATCGACAGGGACCTGCAAGAAATTCAAGCCAGATTCAGAAGAGGGTATGGAATGAGAAATATCAGTGCTGATATCAGATGGATCTTGGTCTAAATCAGAGAATATCAGAAAGATGTTTACCTGTGTTTTATTGATTACATGAAGGCATTTGACTGTGTGGATGATAACAAATTATATATAACATGACAAAAAATGGTAAGTCCAGAACACTTAATTGTGCACATACAGAACCTGTACATGGATGAAGAGGCAGTCATTCAAAAAGAATAAGGGATTCAAAGAGAATATGTGGATTCAATTTGTAGATGGTATGTGGCAGGGTTGTATCCTTTCACCTTACTTATTCAATCTGTTTGCTGATCAAATAATCCAAAACTGGACTATCTGAAGAAAAACTTGGCATTAGAATTGGAGGAAGACTCATTAACAACCTGTGATATGCAGATGACACAACTTTGCTTGGCCAAGATCAAGATGACTACAGCCACTTACTGATGAAGGTAGAGACTACAGGCTGAAATATGGATTATACCAGAACATTAATTAAAAAAAAAGAAAAAATCCTCACAATTGGATCAATAAATAACATCATGATAAATGACAAAGAAATTTAAGTTGTCAAGGATTTCATTCTAATTGGATCAATAATCAATGCTTATGGAAGCAGAAGAAAAAAAATCAAGCAGCAAATTGCAATGGGAATAGGTGTGGCAAAAGACCTTTCTTTAAAGTGTTAAAAAGCAAAGATGTCACTTGGATGACTAAGGTGTGCCTGACCAAGCCACGGTCTTTTTAACCACCTCATATGCACAGGGAAGTTGGACACTGATAAGGCAAGATAGACAAAGAACTGACACAACTGAATTGTGATGTTTGCAAAGAATATTGAATATACCATGGACCACAAGAATAACAAATAAATCAGCCTTTGAGGAAGTACGGCCAGAAAGGTCCTTAGAAGTGAGGATGGCACGATAATGTCTTGCTCACTTTGGACACATCGTCAGGAAACACCAATTTGTCTAAAAGGACATCCAGTTTGGTAGAGGGTCAGAGAAACAAGTGTGAAGTAATGAATAGCAATGTGTCCTTTGTGGTCAGTTCATTATAGATAACCTTGGAATTTTCCAGGTGAGTGAGGTGTCTTTTTTTATCTAGGCCTAAGGACTATACCTGAGGATTTGTGTAAATGAATGAGGACTGGCCAAGCCAGAAAGACTACCATGTTGCCAATCAGGAAGGGAGGGGGACATGATTCAATCAATCATCCACATGCAATGAGGCCTCAATCATGACTATGTAATGATGCCAGTAATGCCACTGGACATGTAAGTTCTATTAGCTTCCTAACAGATGAAAAGATATCAATATACATGGGAGGGTAGTATGCCTTTTTCTCTGCATTGGGGAGCTCCATCTGCTTCTTGTTGCAGATTCTTTGCTATAATAAATCTGTAAGCATAAGTATAGCAATTTCCAAAAATTCTGTGCTTTGTTCCAGTGAATTATCGAACCCAAATGTGTAGTCTGTGCTAGCAGGTGTGTGATAATAAATCTTACCAGAAAAACAATTTGGCTATTGTCCTTGGTCCCTAAGAAATAACCCTTGGAACTTCCTAAGTAATTAAGGTGCCTTCTTTATCTAAAACCTGCAGACCACACCTGAGGATTTGTACTAATGAATGGGGGCTGGCTAGACCACAAAGGCTACCTGGTAGCCCAATATCAACTAAGAAGGCATGATTTAATATATCATACATACATAAGGAAGACACAATGATGACTAGATAACGAAGCCAATAAAGACTCTGAACACAAAGCCACCAAGAGCTTCCTGCGTGGCGAAGAGAAGGTGACACTTCCTATCTGGGATATGTAAGCTTCACATTGGGAATCATCTCAGGCTTCAACAAAGAGTCCCATCGTAATGATGGTCCTGATTTGTATCCTAATGCCATAGTAAATCTGTTATTCTATGTACAATCATGCACCCCACAATGTCCATTCAGGCAACGTCCAACCGCATATATGTTCGTGGTCCCATAAGATCGTAATAGAGTTTGGAAATACATCCCAATTGGAGAACAGGATGTAGCAGACATAATCTCAAAAACAAAGAAAAAAATTCTCCAAGCTGTTAGAGGACCGGCTGCACTGAAAACTACAAGGCTAACAAAAATGTGAAAGGGACCTATAACAGACATGGAGATATTGCTAATGACATGCATTGAGCACCAAACACAAAAGTGAATCCCTCTCAGCACGCTGACGATCACTGCTAAGGCACAACATTAAAGAAAAAAGCAGGACGAGACTAAGATATCGAATTTAGTGCTAGCTCTGGGTGGTTCTAGTGCTTCAAACAATGTTTTCCCCTGCATAATGTGAAAGTGAGTGATGAGTCTGCGGGTGCTGATAAGAAGGCAGCAGCAGAATTTGTTGAAATCTTAAACTAGGTGTTTGCACAACATCCAAATCATATAATGTCTTATTTCACAGAAGGTACTGTGACCATTAAGCAATGCATGACTGTATAGTACTTCTTGTGAGTTCCGTGAGTCATTCATGGGAGTTATCAAATCAAAATGAATAGCTGGAACCAGCAGATGAAAGTGAGGTAACACAAAGAAGGCCCTCCACCTTGTGGCTGCCGTCTGGAAGGCAGAGAAGAAAAATCCAAATTTTCTGCCAGCAGGTGAAAGTGAGGGTGTTGTGTGGAATCCCAAACTTGCAACAGATATGTGCTTAGTTGGCAATCTGAAGGACAGCGTCCTTTTAACTTGTGAGCTGTGACCTAGCTCCAGGTGAGTAGGGGCAGAAAGAGGGAGTGCCTCATGGGTGGATAGTGTTACAAAGGATGAGGAATTGGGAAATTGGGGATTTGATCAATCTTCACATTTTCTGGATTGGGCTTATGTTGATTCTTATCTGCAATATGATTAATAAAAAAGAAACTGAATTATAAAACACAGAAAAATGCAAGAAGCATGTAGCCGTATCTTAAATGGGTAAAACAAATTGCAGTAGAGTTCAAAAATGTAGGCATCAACCTACCTCATAAATTCCTTCAATAGGATGCATCCAAAGAGTATTTGCTGAAGGAGAATGAACAATGGCACACACATGGGATGAACAATGTAGCATGAACAATAATTCGGTCAAAAACCTCAAAGATACGAGGTTGTGAACATGGGCAATGTTCTCCCTAAGATCAATTCCTACCCCTGTGTGGGACAAACAGCTGGATTTAGCATTTTGTCTCTGGGTCCTGAAAACAGTCCTTGGAATTTCTCAAGCAGTAAAGGTGACTTTGTTTTTCTAAAATAGCCAGGCAACATTTAACATGTGCAAATATATCAGGAGCCCCAAACGCCACGCCTTGCAAATAACTTCATGAAGGATGAAGGGTATGATGCAATGAATTGTGTGTATTCATTGATTCAATTAATCATGCATATGTAATGAAGTACCAATCATGACTATGCATTGAGGTCCAATGAATAAGAGTCCCTGAATATGGAAATACTTGGGTTTCCTGGATTGGCGAGAGACTCATACATCCCCGTGGACAATGGAAATCTGATGCCTGGACCTCTCCCAGAGTGACACCTGTGTGTCTCTTAGTGTGTAACCGTTTGTGGTTATATTAAACATTTTACTATAAATATGGCCCTTTCTGTGAGTTCTGTAAGTCATTCTAGGGAATTATCGAACCCACCAGGGACAGTGAACCTGCACAAGCTGGCACTTGCCTATCGCAGTCTGAAGGACAGAATTCTTCTGACTTGTGTCTATTGAGCTGTGTCAGAAAAAGACAGTGCAGGGAGTTGACTGGACTGTGTCATTTTACTTGTAAGGTCTGACTTAACTTTGGGTGGCAAGGGTCAGAAGCAGACAATACCACGTGGGTAGGTGGCTGGTGTCAGAAATGATTGAGAAGTTAGAAAGTAGGGATGTGAAGTATTTTCACCATTTGGGAATTGGTCGTAAGTTGATTTTTGTTCATGTACACTGTGTGGGTGTCTGAAAGGAGAAGACTGTTAGTATATTTGATGAATACTGCCACAGTGTCTTAAGTAACACTGTGACATTCCACAAAAAACAGAGATACATTGCAGTGCAATGGGTTTCTCTAACATATGGCCTTTCTGGCCTTGCGTTTATAATTTTGCCTTAAGTAATTGGCTGGGCCACAATCTTGGAAGGGATTGGTTGTTTACTATGCACACTGAGTGATTTGTGGTCTACTGATGGGATTAGTTAGTGTGTGGTCTAGCTGGGAGGGTCATGCCTTAAAACTGAATATAAAGGCCACTACACAAAGGTTGAGGGTGACCTCACTACCAACAAAAAGAGGCAAGAGCGGAGCATCCTTTGGACCCAGAGTTCCTGCACTGAGAAACTCCTAGACCTGAAGACAGAGGCAATGGGAGAGAAAGGGAACCCCTTAAACAGCTGTAATATGAGTCAAGAGCTGTAACACTGAAGTGAAGACAGCATGACATGGTGGTAGCAGTACAAGTGGTGGGAACCATTAGACTAGCAGGAGGTGGCTGCGGTGGGCTTGCTGAGCTGCAAAGAAAGAGACCTGAGCACCTTTGAGAAGGAGACTTGGTGGCAGAGCTAAAGAGCTGTAACACTTGCCCAAGCATGGCAGAGGCCTAGGAGGGTCATCAGCTAGACTGGCCGAGAAAAGGGCGGTTGGCTGGCAAAGCCAAGAGACAGACTCTGGCTTGGGTGTACAACTGAGAGCAGTCCAAAGAGCTAACTTGGAAGCTGTCCTGACTAACAAACTGCATCCTGTCTCCTGACTTGTTTCTGCAACTCCTAAGTTGTAACCTGGGATAAGGGTAGTTGGCGCAGCAGAGTTAAGGGCGGTTGGCTGGCAAGGCCGACAGAAGGGCACTGGCTTGCACGAACGACCAAAGAGCTGACTTGGTTGGAAGCTGTCTGACTAACAAACTGCATCCTGTCTCCTGAGTTATTCCTGCTACTTGCAAGTTGATCCTGATCCTAAGTTATAACACATTACTTCCCCAATAAACCATATAACTGTGAGTATGGTTTGTGAATTCTGTGTGAACATTCCAATAAATTACTGATTCCAGCAAAGAAGTAGAGAGTGCTGTGAGAGACAGGGAGGGTGTCAGAAATGATGGAAACTTCAGAGAATGGAGGTATGTCTGACCTCCACCTCACAGGAACTAGCTTTGTGCTGATCCTGATTTTCATCCTTCATCCTGAATGTAGACAGGCCCGGAAGCTAGATTACACACTTGGAACCACTTATCAATCGGGCTCTTGTAATATTTTCTATCTCAGCATTCTGGGACATGGTGACTATTCTAATCATTGGTTTCAAGAGATATTTGTGTATTTGTTGTTAGTAAGTTTTGTCGAGTCAGTTCCAACACACAGAGAACCTATGGACAACAAAATGACATGTTGCCTTGTTCTACACCATCTTCACAATCTCTGCTATGCTTAAGACCCTTGTTGCAGCCACTGGGTCAATCCATTTCATTGAGGGTCTTCTCTTTTGTGAACTCTCTACTTTATCAAGTAGAATGGGCTTCTCTAGGGATTGCTCCATTCTGATATCATGTCCAAAGTGAGATGAAGTTTCACAGTCCTTGCTTCTAAGGAGCATTCTGGCTATACTTCTAAGACAGATTTGTTCATTCTTCTGGCAGTCCATGGTATATTCAACATTCTTCATCAATACCATAATTTAATGTGTCAATTTATCTTCAATCTTCATTAGTAATTGTATACCTTTCCCATGCAAATGAAGTGATTTAAAAGACCATCCCTTGGGTCAGGTGCACCTTAGTCAGCAAAGTGACATCTTTGTTTTTTAACACTTTAAAGAGGTCTTTTGCAGCAGATTTGCCCAATGCAATATGTCGTTTGATTTATTGACTGCTACTTCCATGGGCATTGACTGTGGATCCAAGTAATATGAGATCCTGGACAAGTGCAATATTTTCTCCATTTATCATGATGTTGTTTACTGTTCCAGTTGTGAAGATTCTTTTATTTATGTTGAAGTGCAATCCACACTGAAGTCTATAGTCTTTGATCTTCATCAGTAAATGCTTCAAGTCCTCCTCACTTTCAGCAAGCAAGGTTGTGTCATCTGCATATCATAGGCTGTTAATAAGTTGTTCTTCCATCCTGATGCCTCATTCTTCTTCATATAGTCCAGCTTCTTGCATTATCTGCTCAGCCTACAGATTGAATAAGTATGGTAAAAGGATACAAACCTGGCACACAGCTTTTCCAATTTTAAACCACCCAGTATCCCCTTGTTCTGTTCAAACGACTGCCTCTTGGTTTATGTACAGGATCCCTGTGAACACAATGAAGTGTTGTGAAATTCCCATTCTTCACAATGATAGCCATAATTTGTTATGATCCATAAAGTCCAATGCCTTTGTGGAGTCAATAAAACACTGGCAAACATCTTTCTGGTATTCTCTGCTTTCAGCCAAGATCCATCTGACATTGCAATGATATCCCTTTTTCCATGTCTTCTTCTGAAACCAGCTTAAATTTCTGGAAGTTCCTTGTCGATGTGGGGTTGTAGCTGTTTTTTAATTATTTTCAGCAAAATTTTGCTTGCACGTGATATTAACAATATTGTTTGATAATTTCCGCATTCTGTTGGATCGCCTTTCTTTGAAATTGGAACAAATATCTATCTGTTCAAGCTGGTTGGCCAGGTAGCTGTTCTCTAAGTTTTTTGGCATAAACAAGTGAGCATCTGTTTGTCGAAGCATCTCAATTGGTATTTTGTCAATTCCTGGAGCCTTGTTTTTTGCCAGTGCTTTCAGTGCAGCTTGGACTTCTTCCTTCAGTACCATCGGTTCTTGATCAATACTACCTACTGAGATGACCAATTTGTTTTGTACAGTGACTCTGTGTATTCCTTTCATCTTCTTTTGATGCTTCCTGTGCTGTTCAATTTTTTGCACATAGAATCCTTCAATATTGCAACTCGAGGCTTGAATTTTTTATTCAGTTCTTTCAGCTTGAGAAATGCCAAATGTGTTCTTCCACTTTGGTTTTCCAACTCCAGGTCTTTGTACATTTCATTATAATACTTTACTTTATCTTCTTGAGCCACCACTTGAAATCTTCTCTTCAGCTCTTTTACTATGACTTCTTCCTTTGGCTTTATCGACTCTACATACAAAAGCAAGTTGCAGAGTCTCTTCTGACATTTGTTTTGGTCTTTTTGTTTTAAAATGACCTATTGCTGTCTTCATGTATAATGTCCTTGATGACACATAACAACTTATCTGGTCTTCGGTCATTAGTAGAGTCAATCTTAATGACGTGGATGGAGTAAAGCTTTCGAGAGATTCATTTGCTGATGTGACACAACTCAAAACAAGAAGAAACATCCACGAGTAATTGGAATGTGGGATATATGAAGTATGAATCAAGGAAAATTGGAAATTGTGAAAAATGAAATGGAATGTTTGAAGATCAACATCTCAGGCATTAATGAGCTGAAGGATCAGCAGCCTTGGTGACAGAAATGATGCCGGGGATTACATGATAGAATTGTGCAAGAACAATGAGTTAGTTATCTAAAATACCTTTTCTCAATAACATAAATGATGACATGTAGACCTTGCCAGATGGAATACACAGAAATCAAATCAACTATATCTGTGGAAAGACATGATGGAGATGCTCAAGATCATCACTCAGAACAAGGCCAGGGGCTGACTGCGGAACAGATCATCAATTGCTGATACACAAGTTCAACTTTAAGCTAAGGAAAATTAAAACACGTTCACAAAAGCTTTAGTGCAACTTTGAGTATATCCCACCTGAATTTACAGATCATCTCAAGAACAGGTTGGATCATCTTCTGTATTTCACAGGATAATATTGTTACACACAAATCAAAGTGTTCTCCTTAAGAATTTTCTGTGACCTAGTGACCCCCTCCCTTGGAGAAGTGCACATCAAGTTGACCATTACTAAAGGATAGGCTGTCACAGCAGAAAAAGAGGGGTGACATTTCAGACTCTAGAAATGTATACTTCAACAGCAAGTTTCAGGAAAAATGACAGAAATTTAGCAGTACAGAAATCCAAGAAAAGCCAAGGGTTTTCAACATTCCCATTCTATGTAGAAAGCTTAAAGGAGGAGAAAAATACAAGATATGGGAATAAAGTAAGGGCTTCAGAATTGATGGGGTCCTTGAGTAAGGCTATGTGCTCTGCCCATAAACACAAGCTGAGAATATGAAAGGCAGAGATAAGGTTTCCACGTCAAACCAGGCTGAAAAAGAGGATCCATCTATTGTCTTTAAAGTACTGCTGAGAAACAATATCAGAAGTTCCACCTGACTCTCCTGTTATACACTTGAGGTCTGGAGAAGCAGGAGTCAAGAAATGTCTGAGGGGCCTGAACACTCAGAGAGATCTGGTGAAAGTCCTGTGCAATTTCTGAGGCCTCATCTGCAATGCAAAACATGGTAATGCTTTGCCATCTTGTAGAAGGTCTCCAATGAGCACTGATTCTGGATAGATGCTTCAGAATGAAGGGGCCTCAACTATGACCTACATGAACTGAGAACTGAGGATCACATGAAATCAAGCACAGGAGAAGAAACCAAGGGCGTAAGAACACCCCATTGAAACAGCCCTCCTCATCCCTATCAAAACCATGGCACCAAAGATGTCATAGTGACCAGATAATAGTATATTATAGGTCATAATAAAGACTTTGTCTTTGTCTCTGCTTGAGCTGCAGCACCACTGGCAGATGAACTATTACACGCAATATGTGAGGTACCAGGAAGATTAGGGAAGAAAAATTTCCTTTGAGAGCCCACAAGAAATAAACTTGTATTTTCCCACTGGGGGAGAGTTTCCCCAAAACATAGCTGATGGTGTGGTTGCTTCTCCAACCATCTGATCTCTTACCTATTGTTATGCATTGAATTGTATCCTCTCAAAATTACATGTATTACCTTATACTTGTGGATGTAATCCCATTGGGGGAATAGGGATTTCTTTGTTATGTTAATGAGGCCATGTCAGTGTATTTTAAGCCAATCACTTATAAATGAACATATCCGGCAGAGAAGAAAGCTAGGAAAAGAGGAACAGATACACACCACATGAAGATCACCAAGATCCGAGGAACAGAAGCTGAAAAGAGAGAATGACCTTCACCTAGAGCTGACAGAGAGAAACCTTCCCTTGGAGTCGACGCCCTGAATTTGAACTTCTAGCATCCTAAACTGTGTGAAAATATATTTCTGCTTATTACAGCCACCCACTAGTGGAATTTCTAGTACAGCATCTCTAAGAAACTATGTTCACATCTTGATACATTTCCACATACCTGAGTTTTTTGCTAGTTTCATCTTCTTCTTCACAGTCCAGGGCTCTGTCCCTTTCTTCAAAATGGAGATAATATTCATCTCAGATGGAGAGATTCCTGCTCATCAGAAAAAAGGAACATGATGTGCTGTAGCTTGTGTAGAATACAATCCAAGCCATTTGTTCAGCTTAGAACATCACAGATGTCTCTAGAAAAGTATTTCAAAATTCATTCATTCACTGCCTCCTTTGGAATACTTAGGGAATGTATTAAATATGCAGACATCTAGCTCTCTTCCAAGAACTACTCAATCAAAAGCACAGAAGTAAAGCCAGACAATTGGATACATTAAAAGTTGGCCATAACATAACAAAGTTTATTAAGAAAATGTTCTGCATCCTACTTTGGTGAGTAGCATCTGGAGTCTTAAAAGCTAGTGAGCGGCCATCTAAGATGCATCAATTGGTCCCAACCCACCTGGAGTAAAGGAGAATGAAGAACACCAAAGTCACAAGGTAAGTATTAGCCCAAGAGACAGAAACAGCCACATAAACCAGAGACTGCATCAGCCTAAGACCTGAAGAACTGGATGGTGCCCGGCTACCACCAATGACTGGCCTGACAGGGAACACAACAGACAGTACTAGATGGAGCAGGAGAAAAGTGGGGTGCAGAACTCAAATTCTAGTAAAAAGACCAGACTTAATGGTTTGATTGAGACTAGAGGGACCCCAGAAGACATGGCCCCTGGACTCTCTGTTAGTCCAAAACTAAACAGTTCCCGAAGCCAACTCTTCAGACAAAGATTAGACTGGACTATGGGATATAAAATGATACTTGTGAAGAATGTGTTTCTTAGCTCAAGTAGATAACATGACACTAAATGGGCAGCTCCTGTCCGGAGGTGAGATGAGAAGGCAGAGAAGGTCAAGAGCTGGTTGAATGGACATGGAAAATCAGGGGTGGAAAGGAAGACTGTGCTGTCACAGTATAGGGAGAGCAGTTAGGGTCACATAACAACGTACGTATGAATTTTTGTACGACAGACTAACTTGAATTGTAAACTTTCACTTAAAGTACAACAACAAAAAAGTTGGCCATAAAGTTTTGTGCTTACTTAAGGCATGGAACCAGCAGGGACCTAGAATGAACTGGGCAGATCATGTGAAGAAAGGGGAAGGCTAAAGTTCTGATGCCATATTATGAAACTTTTCAATTCTGAACCAACTTCCATCTCTGCCATAAGAACGGAGATTTCAAGGTCAATCCAGCAGTGCAGGGGCTTCCCAGATACTCACAGGGAAAATGCAAAGATACAGAAGGGCAGATTCTACATCTGGAAAGAAGTTATGCTCACCCAGGGAGATGAGGTTCCTGTAGTTCTCCAACATCACATCCCGGTACAAAGCCCTCTGAGCAGGTTCCAAGCATTCCCACTCTTGCTGAGAAAATTCTATGGCCACATCCCTGAATGTCAACAGTTCCTGTTAAAAAAAAAAACAACAAAACAAAACGAAAAACTACCTGTCACAAGTGGAAAAGGGAGAGTTCTTATTTTCACACAAAATGATAAAAGTAGAAAGGTATGCAGATTAAGTTGGTTACTGTGAGTGGTTTGACAGATCCATGTAAGATAATATTGAGCAAGTTATATGTCCTTAATTGTGTTTTATTATACTTTTCTGTCAGAGAATATGAAATCCATTGCATCACTGAGGATTTCATTTTGGTGGGCAATAAAAGAAATAAGCAAATGAAAAGAATTCCCACAGTCATCTACGTATAAGTGCTAGATGTTATGTCCTGCAGCATCTTGCCAGAATCTTTCAAAACACAAATGCATCATCCTAGATGCAATTTATTACCCTGAAGGATCCCTTAGACATCTGGAAAGAAGTCAGGGTACTTAGAAGTAACCACTGTGATATTCTTTACAACAGAGAAAAATTGTAAACAACTCACGTGTTCATTATAACAATGTCTAATGAGAATCTAAAAGAGCAAGCTATCTCTGTGTTTACCAACATGAAACAATTCCAAGACATATGGTGTGTAAATTTTCAAAAGTTGAAGAATAACATATCACAATAATGTATTCACTGGAGAAATTTTGGTTAAATCACATCACATGATGATGCCTTTTACCAAGACCTGCACTGACTCTTACCTCAAAACTGACAAAAGTTGTTCTCTTTTTTTTTAATTGTTGTAGTTTAAGTGAAAGTTTACAATTCAAGTTAAGTCTCTCATACAAAAATTCATACGTACATTGTTATGTGACCCTAACTGCTCTCCCTATACTGTGGCAGCACGCTCCTCCTTTCCACCCCTGATTTTCCATGTCCATTCACCCAGCTCTTGACCCTCTCTGCCTTCTCATCTCACCTCCGGACAGAAGCTGCGCATTTAGTCTCATGTATCTACTTGAACTAAGAAGCACACTCTTCACAAGTATCATTTAATGTCCCATAGTCCAGTCTAATCTTTGTCTGAAGAGTTGGCCTCAGGAATGGTTTTAGTTCTGGGTTGACAGAGAGTCCAGGGGCCGTGCTTTCTGGGGTTCCTCCAGTCTGTCAGACCATTAAGTCTGGTCTTTCTACTAGAATTTGAGTTCTGCACCCCACCTTTCTCCTGCTCCATCAGGAAGTCTCTGTTGTGTTCCTTATTAGGGCAGTCATTGCTGGTAGCCGGGGTCTTGATGGAGCCTGTGAGTGATGGTGTAGGATGTGACAGGGTAGAGAATGTTTACATTTTACTTCCTATGGGCATCAGTGTTTCTAGTTTTACCACAAAATAAATATATCATATATAGTTAAAATAAATAAAATATTTAATAACAAAGGTTGAATCAATATTTGCTTCCATTCCTATTAATGACAAAGTTCTGTTCCTACATCCCAGCTGAATGAAACCATTTTTATCTAAGAGACCTGCTGGAGGAGAGTCCCTGAACAGACACCTAGGTCTCCAAGGGATGGCTGTTGTAGGGTTTACTTTAACTTTACCTGAAAAATTTGGTCTTTGTCCTTGATTCTTCAGAGATAACCTCTAAAAACTTGGATTTTCCCAAATCTTGATTGTCTTTGGGTGCTCCAGATAACATCTAACCTAGCAGGTTATGGTAATGAGGTTGACTCTTGGGTGGGGGCTGGACATGACAGAAAAACCCACCTCATGATATCACCTTGTGATATCAACCCTATGATATAAGCCTCATGATACAGACCCAACTCAGAGGACAGGGGCTGGAGCTTGAATTATGTAACAAGACTCTCAATAAAAGTTCTATACACTGATGCTCTACGGGCTCCTCGGTTGGTGGAAAACATTGATTCATGTGGAAGGGTAGCACATCCTCTGGGATATGGAAATACCACATTAGGAACTCTCCCTGACCTTACCTTATGCATCTCTTCGTTTAGATCCTTTTTGCTATAACAGTATAGGAAATTATTGAACATAAGGTAGTATTAGGAGCCAGCAGGTCAGATATGAGGGGAGATGTGACCCCCTGAGCTTATGGTTGATACCCTACTGATCAACACACTTGGTATCAGAGACATTAAAAACACATCTCACCATGTGGACATGGAAGAGTTCTTTTTTTTCACATAAAATGAAAGACAGGAGTAAGAATCAATTAGGTTGATGTAAACGTTCTTACACATCCACGTAAGATAATGTTGTCGAAGTTTTATGTTCTGAATTTTGTTTTAGGAAGAAAGGCCTAGCAGTCTACTTCCAAAAATCAGCCAATGAAAACCCTAAAATCACAATAGTCTGATCCACCAGTGTTTTATTCCATTGTGCATGGGGTTGCCATAAGGGGACCAACTCAACAACAGCTAACAATAATTTTGTTTTATTATATTCTTCATTCAGAGGATATTAAATCCATTAAAGCACTGGGGATTACAATTTTCTGGCTAACAAAATAAATACACAAACGAAAAAATTCCAACAGGGTCATCTATGTAGAAGTGCTAGATGTTATGTTTTGCACACCAAGTGTTATTCAGTTTTTCAGGTGAGTGAGAGCAGGAGTGGTGTGTTCAGGGACAACAAAGTCCACTGTAGCTTTACAGAAAGGTCAGAATCAAAATATTGTGAAGATGATGATAACAGCAACAACTAAAAATTTTTTACCATAAGCTAACCATTATTCTAGAAGTTTAATGAGGACTAACACATATAACAACATAATAACCCATTAGAAATAGATCCATTCCCACTTTACAGAGGAGAGAACTGTGTCAGGCAGACTAAAAAACGTGCTTCAGGTGAAATAGCTAGTAAGTGGTAGAGCAAGCACCTGAACCCAGGTGGTCGGGCTTGAGAACTGAATCCAAAGAATTAAAGAGTTAAGTAACAGATACAGCATTAAAAAGATGTTGACTGAGAGACACCAAAAAGAAAATTTGAAAGCAAGGCCAACAACATAAAACTGGATAAAAGGCCATCATACATGTGTGCATACACATGCAAACATATAATCCGTTAATAATTCTTTGTACTATTACGCTGTTAACATTATAGTATAGAAAAAATTTTAAGACCATGTAAAAGAGTTAAGACATACTTTCAGGTGTTAAAAATTATAAACTACTTATTAAATGATGATGTGCCTTTTATAAAAAACCATGATCTTGCACATATATGCCCATGCACACACACATACACACACACACATAAAGTAAATTAAATCAGGAGAGTTGTCTATGAATGAATTCTTTTGGATAAATTTTCAGTATCTATTGTTTTTGTTCAGGTGTATTTCAGTATTTTGAGTGCAAAGAAAATGTACAAATCCACCATTTTGTGATCTGATGTGATTATCCTATGCGTTGTAAATCCTATGATATTAATGAGGCACAACCACACTGCCCTACAGGGCCCACACCCAGTCTCCCACCCAGACCTGGTATGAAGCTCTTCCCATCACCCTCCCCAAATAGCCTCTTCCCAAGTCCCATGTAACTTGTTGTGGTGAGATGGAATCTGGGTGGAGGTAAGAGGGGACTGAGGGAAGACCCTGGGTGAGAGCAAGCGAACATGTCAGGCAGGGCACAAAAGAGTCAGAGGAGATGAGCAAATTGTCAGGACAGCATTTTAGGAAGGAGAGGACAGAGCCCCCCAACCAAGAATGTGACAGTTACCTGGGGCACAGCCATTCCAGACGCCTCTTTCTTTCCTCTTCTTCCAGGCTTCTTTCTCAGGCAAAATCAATCTGGAGAAGTCAATCCTGAGCGTGAAAAATATGCTGTTAAATGCATATCAGGTCACAGACACGGGCCTGATACCACACCCCATGCAGAGCAGAGTCCTCTCACCTCCCCCTGAATTGCACACTGGTCTTAAGAAATAATGACCCAGAGCCTTGTGCTCAATGCTAGAATTACCCAGGGCACTTTAACCAGTCTTGATCCAAGGCCTCACCCGGACTATCTGAAGGCAATCTCTGGGGAGGGGGCACAAGCGATGTGATCGCAAAATGCCTTAGCAATTCAGTGTGAAGCCAGGGCTGAACCCGCTCAGAGGAGGCAAGGCCAGCACACCTCCCACCTGTGGCTCTTCTCTCCCCATAGACCTTATTAACACCTGTATCCTGACAGTGGAAGGGCAGGAGCAGAAAGAAACATGCAGAGCAGGCATTATGAGCCAGGGGGTGGGGGTGAGGGTGTGACTGAAACCTTAAATGGGGATTAGAGAAGTTGTCCTGAGAAGTTGAGATCAGAACAAAGAGTTGAGGAAGGAAGGGTGTTTGCTAGATGCATGTGAGGGGCCAGAGTTCAAGGAAGAGGAACCATCCATGTGAAGGTCTTGGGGCCATAGGGATTTTGACCTCAGGAAGGGAAAGAGCCTGTGTAACTTAGCACACTGAGGAAGGCAGAAACAAGGACATGAGGTCAGAGAGGTCCTTGTGCAGCAGATCAGGTTGGCTGGGATATTCACACATTTTCCACTTAAACCACAAAAGAATGTTAGAAACCAGGTATTCCTCTTTCCTCATGCATTTTAACTTCACATCTAGTTTTTTGTTATCTTTATTTTATCATAAGGTAAAGCATTTATAAATGATGTACTATCTTATATAGTTTAAAAGCTTACCAAGATGTTTACCTGAGTCCCAGGAAATTCAGGGTCGCTCTTCACAGGAGCTCTGGACACCTTCACACAAGTTCATGATGTCAGTGTTGCATGTTTTAAGGTGGAGATGTCTGTGAGAGGTGCCAGCAGAAATGTTGAGGAATCTGGAGTTTAGGGCAGAGGTCAAGCTGGAGAGGTGAAATTGGGAGACGTTAAGGCATTTAAAGCTGTGAGATAAAATGACAGGGAAAGGCTGTGGGTGTAGACAGAGAAGAGAAGAGGTCCAAGGACTGTGCCCTGGGTGCTCCCTCATTCAGAGACCAGGGGGTTCAGGAGAAAACAGAGAAGGAAAGGAGAAAACAGAGAAGGAAACTGAGATGTGACCAGGAAGAGGAGAGAAAACTGAAACCAATACACACAGAGGTGAATATTTAAAGAACACTGTGATACCCTGAAAGCCAAGAAAAACATGTTGCCAGGAAGAAAAAGTGATCAACTGGGCAACATGCTGTTGACTGAATGAGGATTCAGCTCTGGACATAACTTCTGAGCAAATTTCTTCATCATGGTTTCTGTCGGGACAAAGCTCTAAGTCAATCCTTCACATCCTTTAACATTCGCAGAGGAAGGACAAGAGGGACTTGAGAACATCTACATAGTAGCTCACAGCTCAACACTTTAACAGATCACAAAAAGGAAGAAAACTGAATATTAGACTAACTGGTTAAAGTAGGTTTTGTCTGTTAATATAAAACACCATGGACATCCAGTGGGTATTGAACTAGTCTAACACTATCTAGAGTGAAACCGCAGAAAGCCGGAACCTGTCTGTGTAAGGCAGAAACCTGTCCAAGAAGGAAAACTCAAATATTTTCCACTAATTGAGAGCAACAGACAAGTGGTAAGACTGCACCTTGACAAAAGCAGAAAACCTTCGATTCCCAGAAAAACAAGGCAGTCCTGTCGAGTTTCGGCTCTCACAGGTTTCACTGTACTAGGTATCAAAGTATGTTTCTAATGTATGACACAGAGTACAAAGCACGTAGCTCCTCGTAATCTGAATCAAATACAGAAAATAGAAATTAAAAAAAAAATTATGGCGTCAGAAGCAAAAGTTAAAAAAAATGAGGCTATATCACACTTAGAAAAGAATGACATGAGCTGTATGTTTTGCTGTGTGTATTTCTCAACAACAACAAAAAGAACTCATTACAGGATGCCATAAAGCTTATCTTAGAAGTTAATGAATAAAGATGAAATTCAATAAACAAAGATTATCTCAATAAACTTGCAGAAGAACAATGAATTATTAAGATAAAATACATCCATTGAAAAAAACCAGAATGTTAACATTCCTTCACAACACTTAGTGACAAAGAGTCAGTAATTTCTTGTCCCATTTTACCTCCCATCCCCAGAACATTCCAGGAAGAGGCATGAGGGGGACCCAGAATTGATGGAGACAAGTCAGTGTCCTCTGGCTGAATAGGGATTGCAATGGAAGTCATCTTCTGATGCAAATAATGATAAAATCCACAAGCCTTATAGACAGGAGTTTCCAATTCTCATCATCCTAATTTAAACAAATTTCAAATTTAGGTAATAGAGCCACCAATAAATATATCACAACTTAATCATCTGCATCCCATCAACCCCCACTCATCTGGATCTAGGTCTCCCTCTCTCACTCTAAGCCATTTGTCTCTGGCTGTCTTTCCTTCTCGCGCTTTTTTCTATGTTCCCATCTCAGTTTCTGCTCCCCCTTTTCTTCCCCTCCTCCTCCCCTGCCGTTTCTCCTTTCTAGTCCTTCTCCTACACCCGTTCAGCCCCACTCCTGCCCAGTTTCACCTGTTACTGCTCTGTCCCCCAGTCTCTCTGATTGTCCCCCATCTCCATATATTTCTACTCCTCTCTCCCGCCATTTCTGTTCCCCCTCTGCCCTCACTCTCTGGAGCGCCTAATTAACCGAGTTCCCTCCCTCGTTTATCCCTCTGATCTTGGCGTGACCCCTTGCATCCCCTTCTGTGCCAGCACCAAGTCGCTCTGTCTGCTATGACTCGAACTCTTGATACTCTTCCCCTCACTTTCTATGTGAACTGCCTCTCCGCTTTGTTGCCGTTGCTGCCACCGGTATGGGGCCCTCTTCCTACTTTGCTCCCCTTCACTCATAAGAGATCCCCTTTTCTCTAGAATTGTTTTCTTTTCTCCCCTGCTACTCTCTCGTTTCTCTTTCATTCTGTCTCTTTGCAAGTCCCTCCCTCACCCTCTATTTTGCCATCTGTTTATGACTCTCCCTCAGTCTCGTTTTCTCCTCTCAGTATTTCTACTTCTCTCCCAGTTGCTCTGTCTCCCAAACCCCTTGTCCACAGATGCACAGGAATGGAATTAGATGCCCGCTGCCCAGGAAGAGCATACTTTCCGGAGGGTGGGATTGGGGACCGAAGGACAGGGAACACGCGGACCCCCGCTCCCACACCGGGGTCAGGGAGGAAGCGGTGACGGTGAAGGGACGGCTGCCCAGGGGGCGGGGACCGGCCTAACCCGCGAGGACGGGGTCTCGGGAAAGGTGGGGGTCTCAGAGTCCCAGAGGCAGGACAGGACGCGGGGCTGGCGCCGTCCTTCAGGGGCGAGACAAGTGTGTGCGGTGAGGGACGACTGTCGCGAATCCATCTTGAAATGAAAACTTTACCCGGCGCAGGCGGACAAGGGTCAGAAAAGGGTTTTAAGCAGGAAAACGACGCGGCAGGCAGCGTCTGCACAGCCTGAGAGCAGAAAGGCCGGGGCGGGGACCCGCCTCAGCGCGATTTTACACCGAAACGGACGCGGTCGCCTGGCCGGCAGCGGAATGACCAGGGATCGGAACGGCTCACTGCCGGGCCAGGATTCGTCAGGTCCTGGGATTTTAACGTCTGGAGCGACCCTCGGGCCGAGGTACGGAGAACCTACGCAAATTAAATCAGAATGTCGGAAACTCACCTACTGAGACTTTGCGTCCGTACGCTCCCAACTGCGCATGCGCCCTGCCTCAGACAACGTATTGACGCGCGGGCGGGGCTAGGGCGGAGTCGGACGGCAGGACCTAAAACAGGCAAAGGTTGCAATCAATTTAGTCTGACTCATGTTGCCCACTGTGTCCTGTAAAGATCTGATCCATAGGATTTTTATGGCTGTGACTTTTGGGAAACCGATCGCCAAGCTTGTTTTCCTGGGCACCTTGGGGTTTGGAAACCCTTGGATGTCTTCGGTGTCCTGTGGAGAAGGCTTGCTCTCTGCCTATTTTTAGGTTAGTGTTTCAGACATCTCAAGGTAAAAGCTTAGAGTTGTGTGGAACCTTGTATTAGAAGCTACGATAAGTTCCTCTTAAGTTGAAAACGGTTTAAGTCGAAAGGTATTTTTTGCAAGCGGGTCCTGAAAGTGAGGCACAAGCTATTTAGGGCGCTGAGATTGGGTAGGGGGAGGTTCAACGTGCGGTGGTGGTTCAAGCAGAGTCTCCTGCAATAAGAATTTAATTAAAATTAAGAAGGGCTGGAGTTGTCTATGTAGGGGATGCAAAAGACCAAGTGAAATATAAAACTGCCTCTGCGAATGTGCAGTTCCATCCTGACGCCCCTCAGAGCATCATTTCCATTTTCATTCCCTGTGCACTCAAAAGGGTGTGCACAGTGCCTGAGACATTCCTAGCGCCAGACCCGAGAGTAGGACATGGAGGGCTCATGCATTTGATAATATATATAGGTTACCAACCTTTGCTTTAAAAAATACCAATAACTTTAAACTGGGTGGTTCTTTGTATTTAATCCTTTGCACATGAGAGATGAATGATAAACTCAATGACTTTGAAATAAACTTTGGTGATATCAGATTTTCCTTAAATCTTTCAGTTCTAAATATAATGTAATTTCAACAGACTTAACATTTATTTTGAGAGTAATTACAAAGCCTATTTCTTTAATTTAAAAATTGTTATATATTTTATCTATTCATTTTTTACTTCGAAATGTTCATTCGGGTAGGGCTGACAAAGCCTGGAAAATGTATTTGGATTCATTGTCACAAAATAATAATTAATTTTACAATATTTCTAGGGGGCTCTATTCTTTACATGAACCCTAAGGAGAGTAAAATTAGATTAATAAGTTTCAAATAGCCTTATTTCTACCTACACTAATTTTTAAATCATGATCTGTGAGTTAACATCTACTATGAGGTATGTAAGTGCTTCAAGTCCTCTTCCCTTAAAGAAGCAAGGTGTGTCATCTGCTTAATGTAGGTTGTTAATAAGTCTTCCACAGCCTTCAGTATGGATTACACCTCAACATAAAGAAAACAAAAAGCCTCACAACTGGACCAATAAGCAACATCATGATAAACAGAGAAAAGATTGAAGTTGTCAAGGATTTCATTTTACTTGGGTCCATAATCAACATCCATGAAAGCAGCAGTCAGGAAATCAAAAGACACATTGCATTGGGCAAATCTGCTGCAAAAGACATCTTTAAAGTGTTGAAAAGCAAAGATGTTACCTTGAAGACTAAGTTGCGCCTGACCCAACCCATGGTGTCCTCAATCCCCTCCTGTGAATGCGAAAGCTGGGCGATGAATACGGAAGACCGAAGAAGAATTGACGCCTTCGAATTGTGTTGGCATAGAATATTGAGAATACCATGGACTGCCAGAAGAACAAATAAATCTGTTTTAGAATAAGTACAACCAGAATGCTCCTTAGAAGCAAGAATGGCGAGACTATGTCTCACATACTTTAGATATGTTATCAAAAGAGACCAGTCCCTGGAGAAGGACACTGTCTTAGTTATTTAGTGCTGCTGTAACAGAAATACCACAAGTGGATGGCTTTAACAAAAAGAAATTTATTTTCTCACGGTCTAGTAGGCTACAAGTCCAAATTCAGGGCATCAGCTCTAGGAGAAGGCTTTCTCTCTCTGTCGGCTCTGGAGGAAGGTCCTTGTGATGCAACATTCTCCCCTTGGTCTGGGAGCATCTCTGTGCAGGAACCTCAGGTCCAAAGGATGCACTGTGCTCCCAGCACTGCTTTCTTGGTGGTATGAGGCTCCCCATTTTGCTGGCTTCCCTTTCTTTTTATCTCTCGTAAGATAAAAGGTGGTGCAGGCCACACCCTAAGGAAACTCCCTTTACGTTGGATTGGTGATGTGACCTTAGTTAGGGTGTTACAATCCCACCCTAATCCTCTTTAACATAAATTTACAATCACAAAATGGAGGGTAACCATACAATACTGGGAATCATGGCCCAGCCAAATTGATACACACGTTTTTGGGGGGGAAACAATTCAGTCAATGACAGACATCATGCTTGGTAAAGTAGGGGGTCGGCGAAAAAGAGAAACACCCTCAACAAGATGGATTGATACAGTGGCTTCAACAACGGGCTCAAGCATAACAAAGATTGTGAGGATGGCGCAGGACTGGGCAATGTTTTGTTTTGTTGTACATAGGGTCACTATGAGTTGGAACCAACTTGACGGCACCTAATAACAACAACATGAGGTATATATTTTTCTCAAATTCATACATATGGAAAACTTCTCTCAGTAAGAATTCTTTGATGAGGCCAGAGTCTTTTAGATAAAAAGCCTATTCGCCTATATTACATTTATAAGGTCTCATATTTTGAGATTGTAGTGCAATGGATCACTTTTATATTGCCTTTCTCGCCATGATCTTCTAACTTCCATCAAATTATTTGATGGGACTATGCAAATAGGGTGGTTGTAGCTCACCAAGGGGATTGGACAGCTTGCTAATAATGCAAATAAGGTGCATGGCACCCTTGTGAGGGTGGGACTATGCAAATAAGGTGTATGGAACTCTAATGAGGAAATTGGTCGGTTTTGCCATCCCACTAGGCTTAAAATGTGCCATCCTGGAAGTGGAAAGAGGGACCTAACTGCCACAAGAAAGAAGCACTAGGAGTGGAGCAAGTCTTTTTAAACTGAGGTTCCTGCACTGAGAACCTCCTAGACCCAGGAGACAGAGAGAGATGGCTGTAACATCAGAGATGGTGAGAGATTGCAAGAAGCAGAAGCAGGGAAAAAGCCACAGCAGAGGCAGCAGAACCAGGAGACTGGCAGGAGATGGCGCAGAGGGCTTCCCAGTCCAAAGAGTGAGAAGGTTGAGCACCTAAGGGCAGCAGGCTTGCTGGTGGAGTTGGGTGCCTCTGGGTACTTGGCAAAGCTAGCCTCGCTGACCTACAGAGTGAGAGAGCTGAGCACTTTTGGGCAGTAGGCTTATTGGCAGAATGGGGTACCTCCAACCACATATCGACAGAGCTTGGCTTGCCCATGAGCCAGGCTTGCCCGTGGGAGAGAGAGCTGAGCACCTTCAGGCAGGAGGCTTACTGGTGGAGCGGGGTGCCTCTGGACACTTATCCGTGGAGCTAAAGAGCTTTGTAAAACTTGCCCGAGCAGGGCAGAGGCCTGGCCAACACAAGAAAGTCAAGAGGCCCAAAGGGTTGAGGGGCCTAGGGCCAGGGAGTGGCCTGCCTGTTGGCACAGCTGAGAAACAGTCCTGATCGAATAACTATCCTGAGTCATTCCTGATCCTGAGTTGTAACCTGTTACTTCTCTAATAACCCCCATAATTGTGAGTATTGTCTGTGAATTCTGTGTGGCCATTGCAATAAATTATTGAACCCAGCAAAGAAGTAGAGAATGCTGTGGGAGGAACAGCTCGTGTCAGAAATGGTAAAGAGATTAGAGAGGGGGGTATGTCTGACCTCTGCTTCATAGAAATCAACTCTGGGCTCATGCTGAAGGTGATCCTCTCTCCTTCTCGTGAAGCTGTAGGATTTCAGAGGCCTCTGCCACACCATTTTTAGAGCTGTTTCATAAACTTGAAGCCTTGGTTGCAGGGGGAGAGACTATATATCTCTGTACTTGGTGCATAATTTTTATATAAATCTAAAAACTACTCTTAAAGATAAAATCTATTTTTAATAAGTTCACAATCTAAACGAGAATTAGCATAAAACTTTGGCTTTGTAATCAGAACAATGTAGTCCATATTCTGGTTCCACCCATTGGTACCAAGACTAATTATTTCTTTTATTATGTACTTTATTATATATTTGTGTTAGGGTAAAATTTCAAATACTTCTGAATAACCTAGTGAGAAATAAAATATTTTCTTCACTTTCATGAGCCCCAATAATGATCCCTCGCTCTCTCTGGAAATAAACATTTCTATTGGTTCTGACTGTATCCTTGCAATTTTTTTTTTCTAGAAATGGATGATAGATACCTAGTTAAATTTATGCATTTTATTTTATATAAACATTTTATATAGTATTCTACAGCTTTTTACATCATTCAAAGAATATATTCTGGAGATATTTTTGTTGGTAAATATAGATTGAGTACATATTTTAAAATCCTTGTATGAGCATTCTTGTATTGGTCACATGTAGGTTATTTTCACTTGTTTAAGCCATATAGAGAATGCTTCAATGACTATTTTCAGACAACTCAACTTTTGCAAGTGTTTATTTCTCTCAGTTAGACAATGTGGCCTGTAACTTCTAGGTAAAAGGTAAGCATTTAACATATTGATAGATGCTGACAAGGAGCTCTTCTCCAAACCTGAACCAATATTCTATGCTACCAACAATGTTTCTTTGCCCCCACTGTCTCCCCAGCACTTTTTATTACCACTCGTAATTTTTCCAGAAGGGTAAAAGTGACTACTTTTAATTTTTCTTATTTCCTGTGAGATTCAGATTTGTTTAATAAGGCTCATTTGCATTTTATACGTCGAACTTACCTATACTTATAAAAATAAGCTTTCAGTTGTGGAGATTATTTTATTGTATAATCTAATCCTTTAAAAATAATATATGATGGTAATATTTTCTCATAGACCATCTCTAATCTTTTACTTTTAATGTGTGTTATAGAATAAGATGTATTCTGTCATTTTTACATTGTTAAATATCCACATCCTACCTTATCTGGATTCCTGTCTTCTCCAGAAGTTGTGCATTGCTACCTGATTGAAAATATATTCTGATATACTAATTCACAATATTTTAATGTTTAAAATTATATTAACCCTTCTATCCGGGAATCATTTTTTAAATTCTCTGATACATGAATTCATTCTGATTAAAGTTTTAAATAATAGGCTTACACCACTTACCACATAATTCAATCATCTTCAAATTGATAGAATAAACTCCATTTAGCAATTCTGTGTCTTCTTAAGGAGATTATACCATATCAGTGCATTCAAATTGCTAATCTTTTATTTATGTTGTTCTCTTTGTGTACTTGATGTAAATTTAAATTTAATTATTCTACATTGCATTTTCAATGTTGTCGTGGATTGAATTATGTCCCTCAATATATGTGTTTGTGGTGAAATGAGTTCCTTTTGTGGCATTTTTCCTTGGTTCTTTGGAAAAACAGCTTGAGAGATTTTTTTTCCCCTAAGCCCTGAGGAGTTAAGCTTTGCCCTACTTTTCTACCCCAGAGGGTTTATTACATTTCTTGGGTAAGCTGTAAAAAACTTAATGGTTTGATACTTTGTGTTTGGGCCTGAGCTGCCGTGATGGTTAAGACTGTGTCAGCTTGGCTGGGCCATGATTCTCAATGGTTGGCAGTCTTAATGATGTGATCACTCCCATGATGGGATCTGCTGTGAGTAGCCAATTAGTTGAAAGGGAGTTTGCTTGCTCGTGTGGCCTGCATTGAATGTAAGTGGACATTCTGGCAAGGCTTGTGGGCTTTTGCTAGCTCTGGATCCTGCAGCTGGCTCCTGTTCATCTGACATCTGGTTCTCGGGGCTTGAGCTAGCAGCTTACCTGCGGTCTTGCCTACTGATCTTGGTATTTGTCCATCTTCGCAGCCTGTGAGCAAGAGCCCTGCTCTCTGACCTGCCAATCTTGGGTTCACCAGCCCCTGTGGCTACGTGAGTCAGGAAAGGCCTCTGTCTTAACCCATGAACTTGGGACGTTTCAGCTTCTACAGCTGTGTGAGCCATTTCCTTGATATAAATCTCTCTCTTTCTATATATTTATACCCTTTATTGATTTTGCTTCTCTAGAGAACCCAGCCTAAGACAGCTGCATTCTGTACTGTGATTGGTATGCATCTTGTCCGGACTGGTCAATATTACTATGCAAACAAAGTAACTATAGACTATACAAATGAAGTGTCTGTAGCCTACTATGCAAATGAAGTGTCTGTGGCCTATTGAGAGGGGATTGGTCATTTTGTGCCCTGCTGGGAGGGGTCATGCCTTGAAATTGACAAGGAGTTGTGTATCTATACAGCCAATCCCACAGAGGTTTGTCAGACAGAAAGAAACAGGAAGAGAAGCAGCAAGAAGAATCTGAAGGAAGAAAGAAGAGAGAAGCAGAGAAAGAGGAGGCATGGAACCTCCTAAAAGAGTTATAACATGGGTCAAAGGCTGTAGCACTGAAGACTGCAAGAGGCCCAGAAGGGGCCCAGTGGCAGAGCTAGTGGCAACAGGCTCGGAAGGGGCCCTGCAGCATTCAATGATAACAGACGGCAGGGCCAAGAGGAGGCCTGCATGGCAGAGAGAAGATCCTGCTAGCTATCGTGACCAAGAGAAGATGAGAGAGCTGTCTTTCACTGAAGAATGGAGACTGCACGCTTCCTGATACTGAATTGTACCCTATTACTTCGTTAATAAACCACTTAACTATAAGTATGGTCTGTGAGTTCTGTGTGGCCATTGCAACAGATTATCAAACCCAGAAGAGAAGTACAGTGTCATGGGACAGATGGCTGGTATCAGAATTGGTAAAAAGGTTGGAGGGTACAGGTAACTCTGACCTCCACCACATAGGAATCAGCTTTGGGCTGATCCTGGTTATTTTCATCCCTGTAGTTAGACAGGTTCCAACGCTACTATTACTAGTTAAAAAAAAAAAAAAAAAAGAAAAAAAAACCTATCGCTGCAACCCTATAGGACAGAGTAGAACTGCCCCCATAGGGTTTCCAAGGGAGCAGCTGGTAAATTTAAACTTCTGACCTTTTGGTTAGCAGCCTAGCTCCTAACCACTGTGCCACCATGGCTCCATACTATTACTATCACTACCCCTTTGAGAAAAAAAATCGAGTCGATTTGGAGTCATAGTGACTCTACAGGACAGAGTAGAAATGCCCCATAGGGTTTCCAAAGAGTGACTGGTGGATTCAAACTTCCGACCTTTTGATGAGCAGCTAAGCTCTTAACCACTGCATCACCAAGGCTCCATACTATTACTATTACCACCCCTTTGGAAAAAAATCGAGTTGATTTGGAGTCATAGTGACTCTTCAGGACAGAGTAGAAATATCCCACAGAGTTTCCAAGGAGCGGCTGGTGGATTCAAACTGCTGACTTTTTGGTTAGCAGCCCAGCTCTTAACCACTGCGCCACAAGGGCTCCACCATCACTTTATAGTGTTATACATCCTAGCCCCCAAACGTGTTGATGTAATCCTATGTAAATTAATGATACAGTATTAGTGTAGGATGTGTCTTAAATCAATCTCTTTTGAGAGATAAAAGAGCAGATTAAGCAAGCTCAAATGGCAAGGAAGATGTGCCACATGATCAGGAAGGAACCTAGGAATAGAAGCTGAAAAGAGACAAGGACCTGCTCCCAAACTGGAAAGAGAGAGACTTCGCCTAGAGCTGACACCCTGAAATCAGACTTCTACCCTCCTAAACTATAAGAAAATAAATTTCTGTTCATTAAAACCACCCACTTGTGGTATTTATGTTATATCAGCACTAGATAACTGAAATAATTTTTTTTTCCAATCAGGTTATAGAAGCCTGACAGAATTCTGGAGGCAGACTCATTCTTTAAAATACACTCATACTGATTACCAAACTTGAAAGCATTGAATTGTTTGAAATTTTCAAAGAACTTGCCCTCAAATTTTCTGCAATACTTGGGATATATTTTTTTACTGCCTTATAATTTTAAAGTGAATTTGATTAATTAGGTTTTATCTTTTCCTGAATTAAAGTAAATCACAAATTTTTCTAGGTAATAAAGAGCTTATTCTGGATACACAAATGTGGGAATAAAATTTACCATATTTCCCTTTATGATTTAATATTTCTTCTAAATATAGATTTTTAGAAGTTTCCAGTCATTCTGTTTTTATTTCTCTACTGATGTGAAAATGTTTTTGTTTATTTTGTTTTTCTACAGCCTGTATTTATTTTTATTAGTGTGTATTAGTTGTAATAACTTATGAATTTTATTTAACGACAGGTTATTTTGTCCTTAATTTACAAGGTTGACTGTTTCATTAACTTCTAAATTTTGTTTTCTAAATTGCATTTTATCTTTTTAATTGAAATAACTTTATATTTACAGAAATGCAAAAAAAAATTTAATATCCACATCATTAGCAAAATTCTATTCATAATGATAGAAACTTTGTCTACAGAATCCCTCATTTCTTTATGACCCTCATCAGAATCTTCCTTAATGTCCATAATTCTAACAACAGTATGTTCAAGGCAATGTAGGCTCTTACTATCAAGCACATCAGAATTTCTCCAGCCTGTGAATTAAAAAAACCAAACACGTCAAGTCAATTCCAACTCATAGCGACCCTATAGGATAGAATATAACTTTCCTATAGTGTTTCCAAGGAGCAGCTGGTGGATTCGAACTGCCAACCTTTTGGTTGGCAGCCACGTAGTTAACCACTGTGCCACTAGGGCTCCCTCCAACCTCTACCCATTATCAAATTCCAAAACCACTTCCATAGCAAGGTCAAAAAAAATTCTGTCTTAGTTGCCTAATGCTGCTGAAACAAAAATATCACAAGTGGGTGGCTTTAAAGAACAGGAATTTATTATCTGACAGTTTTAGAGGCTAGAAGTCCAAATAAGGGATTGGCTGTAGTGGAAGGTCCTTAATTAAAACCACCTGCATGTGGAACCACCCACTGAGTATTCCTTGGTGTTCTAGCATTTGTACATTCGTCTACCTCTATCTCCACATGGCATCTGTCTTCCCCGTGTGTGACTTCTATTTTGCTCTTTTTGATGGCATCAATCAGAAGTGATTAGGTTTAGGACTCACTCTGCTGTGGCATGACCCACTAACATACGTAAAAATGGTGTGGGTGCGGTGTCTGACCTCCTCTAACTTCACAAGGGGAAGGAGAATCAAGATCAACAGCACAAGTCTGATTCCTATGAGGCAGAGGTCAGATATATCTCCTCTCTCCTCCATTTTTACCAATTCTGACACCAACCCTCCCTCCAATGGCTCTCTACTTCTCTGCTGGGTTCAATAATTCATTGCAATCGCCACACAGAACTCACAGACAATACTCAGGATTATGGAATTTATTAGGGAAGTAACAGGTTACAATTCAGGTTCAGGAACGTTCGGGATACATTTCTTCCATCAGGAAAGCCTCTTCCCAGCTGTGCTCCCAGTCACGCCTCTGTGGCCCTCAGTGTCTGTCCTGCTCGAACAAGTGTTACAAAGCTCTTTTAGCTCTGCCAACAAGTGCTCAGAGGCGCTTTACTCCGCCAGCAAGCCTCCAGCCCAAGGGTACTCAGCTTTCTTGCTCTGTGGGCCGGGAAGCCCACCATACCATCTCCTGCCACTGTTTCTCCGCCAGTGCTTCTCAAGCTCTCTCTGTCTCCTGCTTCCAGGAGCTTCTCAGCGCAGGGATCCCAGGTCCAAAAGATGTGCTGTCCGCTTCTGGCTGTTTTTCCTTGGTGGTGGTGGGATCCTCTCTCTGCTCTGAAATTGGCTCTATTTTAAGGCAAAACTGACCAATCCCCTTGGTGGGCAACACTTACCCTATTTGCACAGTCCCACCCAATCACTTGGGTGGGAATTATAAAACAATGGTGAGAAAGGCCACACAAAAGTGATCCATTATACTGCAACAAAGAAAACCCACACTTCAAAACAGCGTCACATTTATAAATACAGAAGTTGGGATTTGTACATTTTTTTTGAGGGGGTGGGAGGGGGCACAATTCAATCCATAAGAACTACCATAAGAAGTTAAGAACATTAATAGATGCCCTCTGCTTTATGAAATCTCTCTGAAAACAGTAAGATGAAGCAGCCTTTTAAATTAACAAGCTAACAGATACTTCCTAACCATTACTCTGGAGTGATGGTTACTCTGGAAATTTTTTTTCCATAAATTTTCTTTCTTTGTACTTTGCTTTAAAAAATAAAGGATCTTACCCTGTATTTTTGGCTCTTGCAAAGGGAGTTTCTGATAGAAATTGAGAATGCTGTTAAAAGATACCTGAATTACCTGTGACCCAGTATAATGTTATTAGAAAGTGTACCTAGATTAGTTGTAAATATATATTGCAAACTCTATGTACTGCAACAACAATAACAAATAAAAACATATACAATTGATATGCTTTTAAAGGAAAAAGTAATTATATGAGATGATCAATTAAAACTAAAGGAGGCAGAAAAGGAAAGAAAAAAAATAGAACAAGACAATGAATAGAAATCTGTTATAAATATCGCCAGTATCAATCAATCCAACTATATCAATTGGTCACTTTAATGTGTATAATTTAAATACAAATTTTAAAAGACAGAGGTTGTTAATGTGTGAAAAAGAAGACTTAAGTATATGTTCTTTACAGATAACCAACTTTAAACATAAAGACAAAGATAAGTTAAAATGAAGGGATGGACAAAGATATACTGTTTTAACCTTAATCAAAAGACTCTACAGTAGCTAAGTATATTAACTTTAGAGAAAGCAGACTTCTCAACAAGAAAAATTATCAGGTATAAAGAGGAGTGTTTCAGAATAACAAAGGGGCAGTTGTACAATAATTTATAAAAATCCTTAACATGTATGCACCAAACAACAGAACACCAAAATTCATTAGACAAAACTGATAAAAATGCAAGAAGAAATAGACTATTTCTATTATAGTTTTAGACTGTGCAGGGCAATGGGTTTTTCTTTATATATGGTCTTCCTAACCCTGGGTTTGTAGTTCTGCCAAGATGATTCGCTAGGCCACAGTCTTGCAAAGGGATTGGACAGTTTATTATGGAAATAAGGTGACTGTGGCCTACCTTGGGGATTGGTCAGCTTTGCTTAAAAGGACCAATCCCAGATGTTGAGGGGGACCTCACTACCATCAGGAAGAAGAGTCAGGAGCACAGTGCATCCTTTGGACCCAGGGTCCCTGCTCTGAGACCCTCCTGGATGAAGGAGACAGAGCAGTAACACTGGAGACAGCATGAGATGGTGCAAGACAGCATGAGCGGGGAGAACCAGGAGACCAGCGCATATGGCTGTGCTGGGCTTCCTGGCCCACAGAGTGAGGGTGGAGAATCTAAAGAGCTATAACACTTTTCAAGCAGGGTAGAGTGCAGAAGTAATTAGGGCTGGCAGCAGTAGACCCGAGTAAGGCCTGGCTACGGGCAATGCAGACAAGAAGCTGAAAGCTATACTGGTTGGAGGCTATCCTAATTGACAAACTGTAGCCTGTCTCTTGAGGTGTTCTTGTTGCTTTCAAGTTGATCCTAATCCTGAGTTGTAACCTGTTACTTCCCTAATAAATCCCATAACTATGAGTATGGTCTGTAAGTTCTGTGTGGCCATTATGGCGAATTATCGAACTCAGCAGAGAAGTAGAGAGTGCTGTGGGGAGGGATGGCTAGTGTCAGAATTGGTAAGAAGGTTGGCGTGTGGAGGTATGGCTGACCTCCACCTGACAGGAACAAGCTTTGTGTTGATGGTGACTCTCCTTCCTCCACCTGAAGTTAGATGGCTTATGATGCCGCCACATTACAGACTGCAACAATCCTCTGTCAGGAATTAATACATGCAGCAGGCAGAATAGCAGTATGGATAGAACTGATCAGAACAGCACCATCAATCGACTTGATTTAATTGACATTTATACAATATTCCATCCAACTACAGCAGAAAAAACATTCTTCTCAAACTCATATGAAACATTCAATTCACCAACGTAGACCACATTCTAGGCCATAAAACACCTGAAGAAAATTAAAAGAATAGAAATCATATGCCGTATATTCTCAGACCACAATAGAAATAAACTGGAAATCAATAAAAAATAGATGGAAAAAATTAAAAAAATATTTGTAAATTATGCAACATACTTCTAACTAACACATAGGTCAAAGAAGAAACCTCAAGAGGAATTAAAAATACTTTGAACCAAGTGAAAATAAAAATATGACTTACCAAAACTTGTGTGTAGGAAAAGCAGTACTAAGAGGGGAATCTATAGCACTAAATACATATAGAAGAAAAAAATAAGCAGATGCCCGTGAAATTGGAAAAAAAAAAAAACCAGAAAAATCAACAAAACAAAAAGCTGCTTCATTGAAAAGATCTATAGAATTGTCAAACTCCATCTGGCTAACAAAAAAGAAAACTCAAGGAATGATCCAATGGACACCAAAATGATGATAAACAGGTACAATGAACAACCCCATGACCATGAATCTGACAACTTAGATGAATCTGATGAATACCTTGAAAGACACCAGCTACCAGACTTCACTCAAGGATAAATACATTATCTGAATAGGCCTATAACTACTAAATACAGGTTTCCCAACTATCCAATAGTAGTGAGTTCCTATGAAACCTTTCATATAATTGAAAGAAGAAATTACCATTAATGTGCATGAGAAAAACTTTTAAGCATTTCCAGACCCAAAAAATAACCTATCAAATAGCACATAAAACCTAAAACAACACTACCATATAGTAAAAGCAGGAAAGATATGATACGATGCTGAGTGTAGTTTCTGGGGAAGGAGCTTGGCGACGACACTCTCACTGCTCTGGGCACGCGCTGCCTCTTTAATGGCTCGTTGCAAAACAAATGCTGGATACTATTTCTGCTCTTTGCTTTTTTTGTGAAAGGGAAAATCCTCTTCAGATTTCTTTTAGTTAGTGAAAATAGGTACTAATATAGGCCTCTCATAAAAACGAAATTGCATAAAGGGAACTTTCAAAAAGAGGGGAATACTTGTATATTCAGTCAGTAATAACCTGCCAAAGAAGAAAGCTCTAGGCCCAGCAATTTCACTGGTGAACTCTAACAACATTTAAAAAATAAATGAAACTAATTATCTACTATCTCTTCGGAAATACAGAAGCAGTGGAAACATTCCCTAAACTATTTGATAAGGCCAGCATTGCCCTAATACCAAAAAGGCGTTACAAGACAGGAAAACTATAGACCAATACCCTTCATGTGATATATGTAAGGACAAAAGACCCAGAATAGTTAACACAACACTGAAGAAACATGCACAGACTTCAACACTTTCTATAAAGCTACAGTAAGTATCTTAGTTATCAGTGCAGCTGTAACAGAAATACCACAAGTGGATGGCTTTGACAAACAAATTTATTTTCTCACAGTTTAGGAGGCTAGAAGTTCGAATTCAGAGTGATGGTTTAAGTGGAAGCCTGTCTCTGTCAGCTCTGGAGGATGATCCTTCTCTCTTCAGCTTCTGCGTCCTGGTTCCTCAGAGATCTCTATGTGTCTTGGCATCTGTCTTACCCCATCTTTCTCTCTGCTCGATTGTTTAATCTCTTATTATATCTCAATAAGAGACTGACTCATGATACACCCTACACTAATCCTGCCTCATTAACAAAGATAACACATTTCCAAATGGGATTATAACCATAGGCATAGAGGTTAGGTTTTACAACACATATTTCTGGGGGACATAATTCAATTCATAACAGTAAGCAACACAGTGTTCTATTGATGAAAAATGCAAAAACAACCAAAAGCATTAGCATATGGAATCCAACAATATATAAAAAGGTTAACACACCATCATCAAGGGTATTGGGACTTATAATCAGACACTGCAAATCCATAAATAGCTAGAGAGGATTTAGAAATCAGATGGTGTAATTGCACTGTATTGGTATTTTTATTATAGCCATATAAATATCCAGGAGCAGAGAGCAGAGAGAATACCTAAAGTGAAAATTATGAGTATATAATCCCACAGTTGTATATTGTTTATTTCCATGAAGGAAAGAAAGTTTTATATATGCTATTTAACCATGAGAGCCTAATAGTGCATTGTAAGAAGCACTGTACTGAGGTGGAATATGATTATGTTGGGAGAAGGAACATGATTCATTAAGTGTTTGATGAAAATGATTAAATTTTACTAATCTAAAGGACATGTGATACCTATACTATGAGAGGAGCCCTGGTGGAGCAACAGTTAAGTGCCTGGCCGCTAAGCAAAAGGCCAGTAATTCAAACAGCCCAGCAGCTCTGCTGGAGATCTGATCCCATAAAGATTACAGCCCAGGAAACATTAAGGGACAGTTCTACTCTGTCCTGTAGGGTCACTATGAGTCAGAATCAACTCAACAGCACAAAACAACACTATATCATGAGACCTATGATACATTCTGACTAAATCAGTACCAAAATGTGAAGCCAGTGGTTAAATATGAATCCAACACATACGCACTCCATTTTGGTGCCTTTGATTCTCTCTTCTGATAATTGCTCTCTTTTCAGTTTCTAAAAATAAGACTAATTTTTCATTAATCATTGATATACAACAGCTATTGCAATTCAAAGGAGAATGTGACCATCATTAGCCTTCCATTATGTCTACCATATGAGCAGGCCCTAGGTACATATTACTCTCCTCTCATGAAAATCTGTCTTTCAATGTGCAGGCATGGTCTGTTTCATGGTCTCTTTCTAGAATAATCTTTTCCTATAACTCACAGTTACCCTCTGGTGAAAGTGGCCCTGAATGCATGAATCATGATGATTTCGATCATCGTTTTACAGCTATTCTTCACTCCTCACCATAATCTCATTCGAACTGTCACCATAATGTATGTTAAAATTCAGTATCCTTATTCTTTTAAGGAACATGGATATGAATGAACTACAACAAATGAAGTAGAGCCGTTCATCTCATTCATCCCTTTCTGGAGACAATCATGGTAACGTGTGTCACGGATTGAATTGTGTCCCCCAAAATATCTGGCAACTTGGCTGGGTCATGATTCCCGGTATTGTATAACTGTGTACCATTTTGTAATCTGATGTAATTTCCTTATGTGTTATAAATTCAATCACTATGATATAATAAGATGGATTAGCAGCAGTTATACTGATGAGGTTTACAAGATTGGATAGTGTCTTAAGCCAATCTCTTTTGAGATATAAAAGAGAGAAGTGAGCAGAGACACATGGGAACCTCATACCACCAAGAAAGCAGT
>NW_004444023.1:8478305-8503788 GCF_000243295.1 Trichechus manatus latirostris
GCCTACTAGACTGTGAGAGAATAAATTTCTCTTTGTTAAAGCCATCCACTTGTGGTATTTCTGTTACAGCAGCACTAGATGACTAAGACAATGTGAAAGGTAGATAAAGAAGGTATAAGAGCAAGATATTTCAAACCTCAGGTAAAAAGTCATAAATAATGCAGTCTTTTCAAGAAACTTCATATAACTGAATAAAAATATTTAATTGACTGAAGATAACTAGACATTTACACTAATGTCTTTGCTCCTTCACAAATATCATCTCATGAGTTTTAACAGACCTTGACCTTTAATTACACAGTAGAATGTAACATCTGAGGTTGATTAACCTTTGAGGACTAGAGACTTATTTCTCCCTAGTATGTATTCTAATGTGTAGTCCATTTTGAGAATTAGTTAAATGTTTTACCAAATTACTTACATTTCTAAGGTTTCTCTCCAGTATGAATTCTCAGATGATTTGTAAGTTGTTAATTTGGAATAGTTACCTTGCCATATACCCTATATTTATATGGTTTCATTCTGGTATACATTCAGTGTTGTTTAAGGAGCACTGACACCCATGTAAAGGTTTGCTATGCCACTTATTACACTGGAAAGTTTTTTCTCTACTAAGAATTTTCTGAAGTTCCACAAGATTTGATATTTGGATAAAAGCCTTATCACACTCATAACATTTCTAAGGTTTATCTAGAGTATGAATTCTCTGATGTTTAGAGAGTTTTGAACCCCAGTTAAAGGCTTTCCCACATTTGGTGTGTTTGTAATTATTCTCGCCAGTATCAATTCTCTGATGATTTGTAAGGCTTTCATGACGACTACAGCCCTTGTCACATATATTACATTAATATTGTTTTTCTCCAGTATGGATTCTCTGATGTCTAGGGAGATTTGAGCCCCACTTAATGATTTTTCCCATATTCATTGCATTTGCACTTTTCCTCTCCAGTATGAATTTCCATATAATCCCAAAGGATTGATGGACTAGAAAAAGTCCTGCCATATTCATTACATTTACAAGGTTTCTCTCCACTATGAATTCGCTGATGTAGCACAAGATACGATCTTTGGGGAAAAGCCTTACCACATTCATTACTTTGGTAAGGTTTCTCTCCACTATGAATTTTTTGATGTTTCAAAAGATCTGATTTTCGAGTAAAAGCCTTACCACATTCATTACATTTGTAAGGTTTCTCTCCACTATGAATTTGTTGATGTTCCAAAAGACCTGATTTTTGGATAAAAGCCTTACCACAATCAATACATTTGTAAGATTTCTCTTCAGTATGAATTATCTTATATTTCCAAAAGACTTATCAACTTCTAAAAGTCTTAGCACATTCCTTGCATTTATAAGGTTTCTCTCCACTATGTATTTGCTGATGTTCCACAAGACTTGATTTCTGGGTAAAAGTCATACCACATTCATTGCATTTGTAAGGTTTCTGTCCGCTATGAATTGTCTGGTGACATGTAAGGCCTGAACGTCAACTAAAGACCTTACCACATACATTACATTTATATAGTTTCTCCCCAGTATGGATTCTCTGATGTTTAGTGAGACTTGAGCCCAAATTAAAGGTTTTGCCACATTCATTACATTTGTAAGGTTTCTCTCCACTATGAATTCGCTGATGTTCCACAAGTCTTGATCTTCCAGAAAAAGCCTTACCACATTCATTTGTAAGGTTTCCCTCCACTATGAATTTGCTGATGTTTCCCAAGATTTGATCTATAAGAAAAAGCCCTACCACATTCAATACATTTGTAAGGCTTCTCTCCACTATGAATTCTCTGATGAGTTGCAAGACTTGAACTTAGACTAAAGACCTTGCCACATATATTACATCTATATGGTTTCTCTCCATTATGGAGTCTTTGATGTGTAATATGGACTCTCTGATGTGTAATGAGCTGTGAATCACAGTTAAAAGTTTTACGACACTCATCACATTTGTAAGGTTTCTCTCCACTATGAAATCTCTTATGACCCCACAGGTATGAACATCTCATAAATTCCTTACCACATTCTTTACATTTGTAAGGTTTCTTTCCAGTATGAAATCTCTAATGAGTTTTAAGTCTTAATCATAGACTAAATACCTCACCACATACATTACATGTACATGGTTTCTCTCTGGTATGGATGCTGTGATGTTTAGTGGGGTCTGAGCCACAGTAAACGGTTTTGACACCCTCATTGCCTTTGTAAGGTCTCTGCACACAGTGAATTCTCTGATGATTAGTATACACTGACGACCATTGGCTAAACAACTTCCCACATTCATTACATTTGTAAGATTTTTCTTTGCTGTGGGTTTTCTGGTGTTGTAGAAACCATGAAGAAGGCATGAAAACCTCCCCACATTCATTAGAAATGTTGCTTTGGACACTAGGAGGAATTCTTTGAAGGGATGGAATTGAAGATGCATTGCTTACAGTGGTCTCCACTTGGTGACATTCATACATTTTCTCTCCAGTGTGAAATTTCTGCATTTCAGCCACATGGGACTGAAAGGGTAATTCAATTGTATTTTTGAAACATGTCATATACTTGTTTCCTGCATCTCTTTTAACACGTTGATCTCTTCTACTGGTGAAAATTTTGTTATGGGGTATAATCACTACTTTGTCCTTTCTTTCATCTTCTCCCCACTGACCCTCAAACTCATGCACATTTTCCTTGACTTGCCTGAAGTGAAAATCCTCACTGCCATGACTTTCATTTCTTTCCAACATCACTCTCTGGAATAATTCTCCTTTATCAGTGATCTCTTTTTCTGATATTCCTTGATCACACATGCAGAAAAGATATCTAAAAAATATAAAGAATCATAAATTTCCTATTAACAACAGTTAGAAAGTATTTTATATCCCAAAACATAATTTTACACCAATATGAATATATATAATAAGGAGAATTTTGAAACTTCTCCACTATGATCTTCAAATGTTTAGGAACACAAAATTTGTAGGATTTCTCAATAAAGAAAGGATGATGACATGTAATTCTTATCATTTTCAGGGAAGTTGAGTTTTAAATACACACGACCATACCACTCATGCTAGGTAAAGAACATAAGCCTTAAGAGAAACAGATGACTGGTGGGATTCTGTGGTGGATTATGTGTTGCTGTGGTAGTGGAAACTATGCTACCTGTATTTCAAATACTGGCAGGGTCACCCAATGTAGACACCATTCAGCGTAACTTGGAGGCTAAGACAGACTAGGAAGAAGCACCTGGTTATCTGTTTCTAAAAAGTATCTGATAAAAATCTTATACCTAACAGGAGAATATTTTCAGAGATTAGTGCTGGAAGATGAGCCCTTCATGTTAAAAAGCGCTCAAACTATGACTAGGGAAGAGCTGCCTCCTCGAAGTAGAGTCGACCTTAATGACACAGATAGGGCAGAGCCTTTGGAACCCTCGTTTGCTTATGTGGCACAACTCACATTGAGAAGTAACAGCTGCAAACATCCATTACTAAGCATAACTTGGAATGAACAAAGTATGAATTAGGAAACACTGAAAGTCATAAAAAATGAAATAGAATGTTGGAAGATAGATACCCTAGGCATTATCGAGTAGAAATGGACTGGTATTGGCCATTTTGACTGTTACAATCGTGTGGTCTATTATTCCATGAATGAATAATTGAAGAGAAATGGCGTTACATTAATCATCAAAAAACATTTTAACATCTCTCCTGAATTACAAGGCTTCAGTGATAGGTTAATATTCACACGCTTCAAGGAAGAGGAGTTAACATGACTATTACACCTTCTCACTTATTAACTGCCTCATTATCTAACATTTTGCTTTTACAACAATACTAAAAAATCTGTGCTCCAACTATTTTGTGCCTTAATGACATACCTCTGTCACTAACGAACACCAACATATGAGGCGAGAGTAACTCTGGCAGTGATGGTTAAGATTGTTAACTTGCCTGGGCCATCATTGTCAGTGGTTTGATAGTTATGTAATGATATAATTTGGCAGTTATATAATATAGTCAGCCACCATTTTGTGATCTGATGCATTCATCCTCCATTTTTGCATAACATCGATTTCGCACAATGACCTGGTGTTTGGAACTTAACCATGACAATAAGTGAGCAGAGGGTGTATTCAAATTTACGTATCAATCATGAATGACAAAGACGAAGAAATTCAAGATAATTACAAACTGATGCACTCTGAAATTTAATCAACATGCAATCAAGATGTGTAGATCATTACTGGTGGTTGGAATGCAAAGTTGGTGTTATGGATTGAATTTTATTCCCCCAACATATGTGTTGTAAATGCTAACCTCAATGCCTGTCATAAGGAGCCCCAGTGGCAAAGGGGTTAATTGCTTGGCTACTAACCCAAATGTCAGCGGTTCAAAAAATCTACCAGTTGCTCTGTGGGTGAAAGATGTGCCATTCTGCTTCCATAAAGATTATAGCGTTGGAAACCCTATAGAGCAGTTCTACTATGTCTTATAGGGTGGCACAGTGGTTAAGAGCTTGGCTGCTAGCCAAAAGGTTGGCAGTTCAAATCCACCAACTGCTCCTAGGAAACCGTATGGGGCAGTTCTACTCTGTCCTATTAGGGTCGCTATGAGTTGGAATTGACTGGACAGCAAAGGGTTTAGTTTTTTTGTCATACAGTGGCTATGAGTCGTAATAGACTCAATGGCAACGGGTTTTTTATTTTATTTTTATGCCTGTGGTTATAATCTGAGTTAGGAATGGGTTGTGTTTGTTAAGTTAATGAGGCTGGATTAGTGTAGGGTGTATCTTGAGTCAGTCTCTTTTCAGATATAGAGAGATTAAACAAGCAAGCAGAATAGAGATGGAGTAAGATAGATACCAAGACACATGGAGATCTCCAAGGAACCAGGAAACAGAAGCTGAAGAGACAAGGACCTTCCTCCTGAGCCAACAGAGAGAGAAAGCCTTTCTCTAGAGCTGGCACCCTCAATTTGGATTTCTAGCCTCATAAACTGTGAGAAAATACATTTTTGTTTGTTAAAGTCATTCACTTTTGGTATATCTGTTATAGCAGCACTAGATAACTAAGACAAATGGAAACAAGAAGAAACAGTAGTTGGAAAATACGGCCATGGAGACAGGAATGACGCCAAAGATAGCATGATAGATTTCCGTGAGAATAACTACTTACTCATCAGAAACACTTTTTTTCCAGCAACAAAATCGACGACTATACACATGGACCCCTCTAAATGTATTACACAGGAATTAATACGACTACATCTGTGGAAAAACATGATGAAAGAAGCTCAGTATTATCAGTCATAACAAAGTCTGTGTCTGTGGTTAATGAGGCAAGATTAGATTGTGTTAAAGAGGATCAGGGTGAGATGTAACACCCCTGCTCAGATCACATCCCTGATTCAATGTAAAGGGAGTTTTCCCGGGGTGTGGCCTGCACCACCTTTTATCTTACAAGAGATAAAAGGAAAGGGAAGCGAGCAGAGAGGAGGGACCTCATACCACCAAGAAAGCAGCGCTGGGAGCAGAGCATGTCCTTTGGACCCGGGTTTCCTTGGGTGGAGAAGCTCCTAGTCCAGGGCAAGGTTAATGGCAAAGACCTTCCTCCAGAGCCAACAGCTTCTCCTGGGGCTGACACCCTGAATTTGGACTTCTAGCCTACTAGACTGTGAGAGAATAAACTGCTGTTTGTTAAAGTCATCCACTTGTGATATTTCTGTTACGTAGTACTAGATGACTAAGACAAGGCCTAACGACTATACCTGAGGATTTGTGCAAATGAATGGGGACTGGCCAAGCCAGAAAGAAAAGCATGTTGCCAATCAGGAAGAAAGGGGGACATGATTCAATAAATCATTCACATGCAATGAGGCTTCAATCATAAATATGTAATGATGCCAATAATGCCACTTGACACGTAAGTTCTATTAGCTTCCTAATAGGTAAAAGGTATCAATATACGTGGGATGGTAGTGTGCCCTTTTGGGACATGGAAGCTTCGCACTGGGGAACTCCATGTGCTCTTTCTTTATGTGGTTCCTTTGCTATAATATACCTGCATTCATAAGTATAGCAATTTCCATGAAATCTGTGCTTTGTTCCAGCGAATTATGAAACCCAGGCCAGCGGGTGAAAGTGAAGGAGTCTGGAGAAGGCTAACAAGCCTGCTGCTGACATCCTGAAGGGGTAGTAGGAAAACTTCAAAGTTGAAGCCACAACCATGTCAGAAGTAAGAGTTTTGTGTGGACACCTGAGCTTTCAGCTGGCATCTGCCTATTTGGCAGTCTGAAGGACAGTGTCCTTTTAACTGGTAAGATCTGACCTAATCCCAGATGGCAGACATCAGAGAGACAAGTGCTTTGTGAGTACCTGGTGTCAGAAATGAACAGAGAAATAGAAAGTGGGGATTTGTTATATCCTTACAGTTGGGAAAAGAATAGTAGGATTCTAAAATTTCCACTACATTGGGTTGGAATGTGAATGGGGCTTTCTTATCCAGGTTGCAACAAGGGAAACCCTTAAAGAGATAGATTGACATAATCTTTGCAACAATGGACTCAAACCCACCAATGAATGTAAGGATGCTGCAGGACTGGGCAATGTTTCATTCTGTTACACCATGAGTTGGAGGCAACTTGATGCAGTGAATAACAAGAATGAGCCCTAAGAGATGGAGTATTTGTTCACCACCATCCTAAAGCACATACCACTTGGTGTAGATATGTGGTTGTGTGGTGCAATGGATGGATTTTGTGTGGTCTTTCTTGCCATGGTCTTGTAACCCCCACTTAGGTGATTGGGTGGGACTATGCAGATAGGGGAAACCCTGGTGGCTTACTGGTTAAGAGCTATGGCTGTTAACCTTGGAAACTCTATGGGGCGGTTCTCCTCTGTCCTATAGTGTTGCTATGAGTCTGAATCGACTCGACAGCAATAGTTTTATTCAGATAGGGTAATTGTGGCCCACCAAAGGGATTGGTCAGTTTTTGCCATCCTGCTGTGCTTGAGGTGGGCCATCCCAGAGGCAGGAGAGAGAGGACCCCACTGCTACCAAGGAAGGACAGCCAAAGAAGTGGTGGCAGAGAAATGGTGGTAGGAGTCAGCAAAGTGGGCTTCCTGGTCCACGGAGCAAGAAAGCTGAGTGCCCTTGGGCTGAGGCTTACTGAAAGAGTAGGGTGCATCTGGGCAATTATCAACAGAGCTAAAAGAGCTTTGTAACTCTTGCATGAGCGAGGCAGAGACCAAGGGTCCAGAGAGAGGCGTGCCTGCAGCACAGCTGCAAATAGCTGTCCTGATGGAGGAACTGTATCCTGAGAGTTCCTGAGTCTGAATTGTAACCTGTTACTTCCCTAATAAACCCTATACTCGTGAGTATCGTCTATGAGTTCTGTTTGGCCATTGCAACGTATTACCGAACACAGCAGAGAAGTAGAGAGTGCTGTGGGAGGGGTGGTTGGTGTCAGAGTTGGTAAATATGGTGGAGAGAGGGGGCATGTCTGACCTTCACCTCATAGGAATCAGTCTTGTGCTGTTTATCTTGATTCTCCTTCCCTCCTGTGAAGAGAGAGGAGGTCAGACTCCACCTCTACACAGTTTTTACAGGTTGTGTCATATTTGAATTAAAACTAATATATTAATACATGTTGATACATAATGATTGTACACAAATAAATGCTAAAACACCGACCCATATAATGTAATGGTAAGGACTCCACTGTAAAGTTATTTCATAAATAAGATCAATAAATTGCAATTCAAAATTGCAAAACAAAAAAAGCTCAGGTATAATCAGGCAAAATTTAAGAAAACTCTATGGTAAGAAGAAAAAATAATTCTTTCAAATACATGTTTAAAAAGCTATCTATACCCATGCAGAAGAGGCATTTTGCAACATTTACATCTGGTACATGGCAGTTCTATTCCATAATAGATACTGAGAAACCAACACATAAACATCATAATGAAAATGAATACATAAAAAAATCCAATAAACCATGATAAATCCAACAGGTACTTAATAACTACAAAAATACAAAATTACAGTGTGTAGAATTATAAAGAATTCTCCATTAAGAAGAAAAGACTTCAAATCCAGAGGAAGCACACAGTATGAGAAAAAGAAAATATGTTGAAAATAAATGACTTTTAAAATATCATATTCACTTAAAGAAACTATACTAAGAGAATAAAAATAGGTACTAAGTCAAGTGAAACAAAAGGAATAACTAAGACTATTCCTGAGCAAAATTCTGGAGGTTTTATAGGACTCGGGGAAATGGCTGTTGAACCATAACCCTCAACCCTGATGCAGGAACTCTTCTTGTAAAATAGATAAAATAATATTCATTGTATGATTCCATAGCCCCAAAAATTGCAGATGTACAACACAGAACACTAAGAGTATCATCAAAACATGTAATTGATGATTGTGTGATAATAAATCTCTTTATCAGAAAAATAACTTGGCTTTTGTCCTTGGTCCCTAAAAAATAACCCTTGGAAGTTCCTGAGTAATTGAGGTGACTTCATTATCTAAAACCTGCAGACCACACCAGATGATTTGTACTAATGAATGGGGGCTGGCCAACCACAAAGACCACCTGATAGCCCGATATCAACTAACCTAAGTACACATGATATAATATATCATGCGTATGTAAGCAGGCCTTAATCATGACTGTATAACAAAGCCAAAAAAGGCTCTGAACACAAAGGCACCAAGAGCTTCCTGGGTGGTGAAGAGAAGGGTGACACTTCCTATTTTGAATATGGAAGCTTCATGTTTGGAATCATCTCAGACCTCGACAAAGATTCCCTTTGTAATTATGACCCCGATTTGTATCCTACTGATATAGTAATCTGTACTTCTGAGTATAGTCATGTGCCATATAAAGCCCCTTCAGGCAGTGTCCAACCCCACGTACGTCCGTGGTCCCATAAGGTTATAATATAGTTCAGAAAAAAATCCCAGTTGGAGAACATGACATAGCAGACATAACCTCAAAAACAAAAATTCTCCAAGCTGTTAAAAGAGCTGCTCCACTGAAAGCTATAAAGCTAAAAAAATGTGAGAGGGACCTGTAACAGATATGGAAACACTGCAAATGATGTGGATTGAAGACCAAACACAAAAGCGAATCCATCTCAGCATGATGATGATCACTGCAAAGGCACGAGGTTTGTTTGAGATGCTTAAAGAAAAAGCAGGACCAAACTATGATATCAAGTTCAGTTCTAGCTCTGGGTAGTTCTAGCACTTCAAACAAAGTTTTTTGTTGCATAATGTAGAAGTCCACCACATGTCTGTCAATTTTGCATGTTGCTGGGATGGTGGAAGCTAAGCAACTGTTATTTCATATACCAGTAGGATCAACCATGATGGACAGGTTTTAGCAGAGCTTCCAGGCTAAGACAGACTAGGGAAAAGGACCTGGCAGTCTACTTCTGAAAAAAATGGCCAGTGAAAATCTTATAAATAGCAGTGGAACATTTTCTGATATAGTGCCCCTCAGGTTGGAAGGCACTCAAATTACAACTGGGCAAGAGCTGCTTCCTCAAAGTAGAGTTGACCTTAATGATGTGGGTGGAGTTAAGCTTTTGGGACCTTCATTTGATGACGTGGCACAACTCAAAATGAGAAGAAACAGCTGCAAACATCCATTAATAATTGGAACGTGGAATATACGAAGTAGGAATCTAGGAAAGTTGGAAATCATCAAAAATGAAATGCACGAAGATCAAAATCCTGGGCATTAGTGAGCTGAAATGGACTGGAATTGGCCTTTTTGAATCAGACAATCATATGGTCTGGTGTGCTGGATGTCTTAGTTATCCAGTGCTGATATAACAGAAATAACACAAGTGGATGACTTTAACAAAGATAAATTTATTCTCTCACAGTTCAGGAGGCTAGAAGTCTGAATTCAGGGTGCCACTTCTAGGGGAAGGCTTTCTCTCTCTGTCAGGTCTGGGGGAAGATCCTTGTTATCAATCTTCCCCTGGTCTAGGAGATTCAAAGCCCAGGGACCCTGGGTCCAAAGTGCATTCTGGTGGCATGGTGGCATGAAGTCCCTCTCTTCTCTGCTCAATTCTCTCTTTTATATCTCAAAACAGACTGACTCAAGATATAACCTAATTCTGTCGATTAAGAACTGCCTTATTAAAATAACTGCCTCTAATCCTGCCTCATTAACATCATAGAGGATTTACAATGCATAGGATAATCACATCAGATCACAAAATAGTGGACAACCACGCAATACTGGGAATCATGGCCTAGCCAAGTTGACACACATTTTGGGATGAAACAATTCAATTCATAACACTGGGAATGACAAATTGAAGAGGAATGGTGATGCATTCATCCTCAAAAACAACATTTCAAGATCTATCCTGAAATACAACACTGTTGGTAATAGGATAATATCCATATCCCTACAAGGAAAACCAGTTAATATGATGATTATTTAAATTTATGCACCAATCCATTAATGCCAATGATGAAGAAATTGAAGATTTCTACCAACTTCTGCAGTCTGAAATTGATGAAACATGCAATCAACATGCATTGATAATACTGGTGATTGGAACGTGAAAGTTGGAAACAAAGAAGGATCGGTAGTTGGAAAACATAGCCTTGGTGATAGAAATGACACAGGAGATCACATGATGGAATTTGCAAGACCAATGACTTATTCATTTTAAATACCTTTTTCAACAACACAAATGGTGACTATACACGTGGACCTCACTGGATAGAAAAAAATAGGAATGAAATTGAGCATATCTGTGGAACAAGACAGTGGAAAAGCTTAATATCATCAGTCAGAAAAAGGCCAGGGACCAACTGCAGAAAACACCATCAAATACGTGAGTTCAAGTCAAAGCTGAAAAAAATTAAAGCAAGTCTGTAAGAGGCAAAATACACCCTTGAGTATAGCCTACCTGAATTTTGAGAACATCTCAAGAATAGATTTGACACACTGAACACTAATTACTGAAGACAAGATGAGTTGTGGAATGACATAAAGGACATTATACATGAAGAAAGCAAAAGATCATTAAAAACACAGGAAAGAAAGAAAAGACCAAAACAGATGTCAGAAGAGAATCTGAAACTTGCTCTTGAATACAGAGTAGCAAAAGCGAATGAAAGAAATGATAAAAGTAACAGAGCTGAACAAAAGATTTCAAAGGGCGACTTGAGAAGACAAAATAAAGAATTATAATGAAATATACAAGGACCTGGAGTTAGAAAATGAAAGTGGAAGAACACATTCGGCAATTCTCAAGCAGACAAAACTGAAGAAAAAATTCAAGCCTTGAGTTGCAATACTGAAGGATTCCATGGGCAAAATATTGAACGATGCAGGAAGCATTAAAAGAGGATGGAACGAATACAGAGTCACTGTACCAAAAACAATTAGTCAATGTTCAGCCGTTACAGAAGGTAGCATATAATTAAGAACTGAAGGTATTGAAGGAAGAAGTCCAAGCTGCACTCAAGGCACTGGCAAAAAACGAGGCTCCAGGAATTGACAAAATATCAATTTTGATATTTCAACAAATGGATGCAGCGCTGGAGGTGCTCATTTGTCTATGCCAAGAAACTTGGAATACAGCTACCCGGCCAACCAACTGGAAGACATGCATATTTGTGTCCATTCCAAAGAAATGTGACCCAACAGAATGTGGAAATTATCAAACAATATCATTAATATCACACACAAGCAAAATTTTGCTGAAGATCATTCAAAAGCAGCTGCAGCAGTACATCAACAGGGAACTGCCAGAAATTCAAGCGCTGATGTCAGGTGGATCTTGGCTGAAAGCAGAGAATACCAGGAAGATGTTTGCCTGTGTTTTATTGACTATGCAAAGGTGTTCAACTCTGTGGATCATAACAAATTATGGATAACATTTCGAAGAATGAGAATTGCAGAAAACTTAATTGTGCACATAAGGCACCTGTATATAGACCAAGAGGAAGCCGTTTGAACAGAACAAGAGGATACTGTGTGGTTTAAAATCAGAAAAGATGTGTGTCAGGGTTGTATCCTTTTACCATACTCATTCAATCTGTATGCTGAGCAAATAATCCAAGAAGCTGGACTATATAAAGAACACGGCATCAGGACTGGAGGAAGACTCTTTAACAACCTGCCATATGCAGATGGCATAACCTTGCTTACTGAAAGTGTACAGGACTTGAAGCACTTACTGATGAAGATCAAAGGCTACAGCCTTCAGTATGGATTTACACCTCAGTATAAACAAAACAAAAATCCTCACAACTGGACCAATAATCAACATCATGATAAACAGAAAAAATACTGAAGTTGTAAAGGATTTCATTTTACTTGGATCCATAATCAACGTCCGTTGAAGCAGCAGTCACGAACTCAAACGACGTATTGCATTGGGAAAATATTCTACAAAAGACCTCTTTAAAGTGTTGAAAAGCCAATATGCCACTTTGAGGACTAACGAGCACCTGACCCAAGCCATGTATTTTCAGTCACCTTGTATGCATGTGAAAGCTGGACAATGAATAAGGAAGACCAAAGAATTGATGCATTTAAAATATGGTGTTGGTGAAGAATATTGAATATACCATGGACTGCCAAAAGAACAAACAAGTCTGTCTTGGAAGAAGTACAGTCAGGGTGCTCCTTTGAAGCGAGGATGGAGAGACTTTATCTCATGTACATTGGACATGTTATCAGGAGGGACCAGTTCTTGGAGAAGGACATCATGCTTGGCAAGGTAGAGGATCAACGAAAAAGAGAAACACCCTCAATGAGATAGACTGACACAGTGGCTGCAACAATGGGCTCAAACATATAAGGATTATGAAGATGGCACAGGACCAGGCAGGGCCGTGTTTCTTTCCATTGTACATAGGGTCACTATGAGTCGGAACCAACTTGACGGCACCTAACAACAAAAACAGCAATATGAAAGTGTTGTGTCTGTGGGTGCTGATGCGAAGGCAGCAAAAGAATTTATTGAAACCTTAGATAAACCAGGTTTTCACACAACGTCCCAATCACAAAACGCCCTATTTCACAGAACATATTGTAGCCGTTAAGCGACGCGTGACTGTATGGTACTTTCTGTTAGTTCTGTAAGTCGTTCATGGGAGTTAGTGAGCCTAAAGGAATAGTGGGAGCCAGAAGATGAAAGTGAGGGAGCCCAAGGAAGGGCTTCCAGGTTAGGAGTAGAAGAAAAATGCAAATTTGTGGCCAGCAGGTTAAAGTGAGAGTGTCACGTGGACTCCCAAACTTGTGGCAGGCGTCTGCTTAGCTGTCAGTCTGAAGGACTGTGTCCTTTTAAGTTGTGAGCTGTGTCCTAGCTCCTAGTGGGTAGGGGCAGAGAGACGAAGTGCCTTATGGGCAGAATTGAGAAACTGGGGACTTGATCAATCTTTGCATTTTGGGGATTGGATTTACATTGATTCTTATCTGAAATATGATTAAATAAATAAAAAAGAATTGAATTATAAAATATGCAAAAGTGCAAGAAGAATGTAGCAGTAGCTTAAATGGGTAAGACGAATTACAACAGAGTTAAAAAATATAGGCATTGTTTAACCTCAATGAATTCCTTCAATAGGATGCATCCAAACAGTTTTCGTTAAAGGAGAATGAACAATGGCACACACATGGGATGAACAATGTGGCATGAACAATGTGGCATGAACAATAATTTTGTTTTTCTAAAACAGCCAGGCAACATTTAAACATGTGCAAATGTATCAGGAGCCCCAAAACCCACACTTACCAAATAACTTCAGGAAGGATGAGGGGCATGATGCAATGAATCGTGTGTATTCATTGATTCAATTAATCATGCATATGTAATGAGGCACCAATCATGACTATGCATTGAGGGCCAATGAATGTTATAAGAGCCCCTGAACATGGAAGTACTTAGGTTTCCTGGATTGGCAAGAGATTTGTATGTCCCTGTTGACAATGGAAGTCTAGTGTCTGGACCTCTCCCAGAGTGAGACTTGTGCATCTCTTATCCTTGGTATCCTTTTGTGGTTATATTAAATTTATTACTGTAAATACAGCCCTTTCTATGAGTTCTGTGAGTAATTCTAGGGAATTATCCAACCTACCAGGGACAGTAAGCCTGCCCAGCCCGGCATTAGCTTATTTGGCGGTATGAATGATAGATTTCTTCTGATTTGTGTCTGTTGAGCTGGGTCAGAGAAAGGCAGCACAGGAAGTTGATTGGAAGAACAGTGTCATTTTATTTGTAAGATCTGACCCAGGTTGGGGTGGTTACAGTCAGAGAGAGAAAATACCATGTGGGTGGCTGGTGTCAGAAATGATTGAGAAGTGGGAAAGTGGGGATGTAAGGTTTTTTCACATTTTGGGAATCTGTCTTGGGTTAATTTTTATACATGTCCACTGTGCTGGTGTCTGAAAGAAGATGATCATTAGTATATTTAATCAATGATGCCACACTGCCCTTGACAGACACTGTGACATTCCACAAAAACCAGAGATACTTTGCAGTGCAATGGGTTGCTCTTCAATATGGCCTTTCTGGCCTTGGGTTTATAATTCTGCCAAAAATGATTGGCTGGACCACAATCTTGCAAGGAATTTGTGGTCTACTATGCAAACTGAGTGATCTGTGAGACCTTCTTTCGTCACTGTGTCAATCCATCTCCTTGAGAGTCTTCTCTTTTGTAGACTCCCTACTTTACCAAGCAGGATGTCCTTCTCCAGGCATTGGTCCCTCCTGATATCACATCGAACGTAAGTGAGATGAAGTCTCACCATTCATGCTTCTAAGGAGCATTCTGGCTATACCTCTTCCAAGACAGATTTGTTCATTCTTCTGGCAGTCCATGATATATTCAATATACTTCGTCAACACCGTAATTTAAATGTGTCAATTCATCTTCGGTCCATGTTATTAATTGTCCAGCTTTCATATGTATATGAAGTGATTGAAAAGGCCATGGCTTAGGTCAAGTGCACCTTGGTCATAAAAGTGACATTTTTGCTTTTTAACACTATAAAGGGGTCTTTTACAATGGATTTGTCCAATGAAATACGTTGTTTGATTTATTGACTACTGCTTCCATGTGCATTGGTTATGTATTCAAGTAAAATGAGATTGTGGACAACTTCAGTATTTTCTCTATTTATCAAGATGTTTCTTATTGGTTCAGTTGTGAAGATTTTTGTTTTCTTTATGTTGAAGTGCAATGAATACTTGTCAAAATGGCATGGGGACAGCATTGACCTCCTGTAAGTCCACAAAGGGGAAGGAGAATCAAAATAAACAGCCCAAGGCTGATTCCTGTGAGGCGGAAGTCAGACATGCCTTCGCTCTCTGCTATCTTTACCAGTTCTGACACCAAACGTCCCTCCCACAGACCTCTCTACTTCTCTGCTGGGTTCGATAATTCATTGCAATGGCCAAACAGAACTCACAGACAATACTCATGATTTTGGGGTTTATTAGGGAAGTATCAGGTTACAATTCACGTTCAAGAATGCTCAGGATACAGTTCTTCCATCAAGACAGCCTATTCTCAGCTATGCTTATAGGAATGCCTCTCTCTGGCCCTCAGCCTCTGCCCTGCTCAGACAAGCGATACAGAGCTCGTTTAGCTCTGCTGATGAGTGCCCAGAGGCACCCAACACTGCCAGTAAGCTTGGACCAAAGGTGCTCAGCTCTAGCTCTGTGGTCGGCTAACCTAGCTCCACCAAGTGCCCAGAGGCACCCTACTCCTCCAGCAAGCCTCCTGCCCAAAGGCACTCATTCTCCAGATCTATGGGCCAAGAAGCCCACCATGCCATCTCCAACTGCCAGTTTCTCCTAGTGCTGTTTCTCTACCACCGCTTCTCACCTACTTAAGTGTTACAGCGCTCTCTCTCTTTCTCTCTCTGTCAGTCTCTTGGTTCCAGGAACTTCTCAGTGCAGGGATCCTGGGTCCAGTGGAAGCTCTCCGCTCTTGGCCCTTCTTCCTTGGTGGTGGTGAGATCCTCTCTTTGTTCTGGAATTTGGTGGTGTGGTTTCTTTTCTAACCATACTACCTCTTAATGATTGTTATGGATTGAATTGTGTCCCCCCCAAACTGTGTGCTGTAAATCCTTAACCTTATGCCTGTGGATATAATTCCATTGGGGAATAGGGATTCCTTTGTTATGTTAATGAGGCCAAGTCAGTGTGTTTAAGACAATCACTTTCTGAGATATAAACGAACATATCTGGCACAGAAGAAAGGTAGGACAAACAGAAGGGAAGATACAGGCCACGTGAAGATCACCAAGGTTCTGAGGAACAGAAGCTGAAAAGAGACAATGACTTTGCCTAGAGCCCACAGAGAAAGAAAGCCTTCCCCTACAGCCGGCGTCCTGATTTTGAACTTCTAGCATCCTAAAGTGCGTGAAAATATTATTTGTGCTTGTTAGAGCCACCCAGTAGTGGTATTTCTTTTATAGCAGCTCTGAGAAACTAACACACCTATGTTCACATCTTGATATATTCCCACATACCTGGATTTTTTGCTGTTTTCTTCTTCTCCACAGTCCAGGGCTCTGTGTCTTTCTTCAAAATAGAGATAATATTCATCTCAGAAGGAGAGATTCCTGTTTATCAGAAAAGAGAATATGATGTGCTGTAGCTTGTGAAGAAAACAATCCAAGCCATTTGTTCAGCTTAGAACATCACAGATGTCTCTGGAAAAGTATTTCAAACGTTCATCCACTGATGGCCCTCTTTGGAATACTTAGGCAATATATTAAAAATGTAGACATCTAGCTCTCTTCCAAGAACTACTCAATCAAAAGCACAGAAGTAAAGCCAGACAATTGGATATATTGAAAGTTGGCCATAAAGTTTTGTGCTTACTTAAGGAATGGAACCAGCAGTGAACTAGAGTGAAACAGGTAGATTATCTGAAGAAAAGTAAAGGCTAAAGTTTTAATGCCATGTTATGAAAGCTTTCATTTCTGAACAACTTCAATCTCTGCCATAAGAACAGAGATTTTAAAGTCTATTCAGCAGAGCAAGGACTTCAAAGAGACTCACAGGGACAATGCAAAGATACACAAGGGCAGATTCCACATGTGGAGGCAAGTTATGCTCACCCAGGGAGACCAGGTTCCTGTAGTTCTCCAACATCACATCCCTGTACAAAGCCCTTTGAGCAGGGTCCAGGCATTCCCAGTCCTGTTGAGAGAATTCTATGGCCACATCCCTGAATGTCAACAGTCCCTAAAAAACAAAATGAAGCAAAACAAAAACTTCCTCTCACAAGTGGAAAAGGGAGAGTTCTTACTTTCACACATGATAAAAGGGGAAAAGTATAGAGATCAAGTTGGGTGATGTGAGAGTTTTGACAGATCTACGTAAGATACTACTGAGCAAGTTATATGTCCCTGATTGTGTTTTATTATACTTTTCCATCAAACCAAAAAAACCAAACCTACTGCTGTCGAGTCAATTATGACTCATAGCAACCCTAAAGGACAGTGTAGAACTGCCCCATAGCGTTTTCCAAGGCTGTAAATCTTTATGGAAGCAGATTCCACATCTTTCTCATACAGAGTTTGTGGGTTTGAACAGCCAACCTTTTGGTTAGCATCTAAGTACTTTAACCACTGTGCCACAAGGGCTCACTGTTCCATCAGAGGATATGAAATCCATTGCATAACTGGGGATTTCATTTTGGTTGACAAAAAAAGAAATAAGCAAATGAAAAGAATTTCCACAGGGTCGTCTATGTATAGGTGCTGGATGTTATATTCTGCAGCGTCTTGCTAGAATCTTTCAAAATATTAACGCAGCATCCTAGATGCAACTATCATGCTACAAGTTGCCCAAACCAGGGGATCCCTCAGACATCTGGAAAGAAGTCCCAGTAGTCAGAATTAACCACTGCAACATTCTTTATAACAATGAAAAATTGTAATGACCCATGTATGCTCATTATGAGAATGTTCTAATGAGGATCTAAAAGAGCAAGCTAGCTGTATGTTTACCAGCATGAAACAATTCCAAGGAATATGGTATAAAAGTTTTCAAAAGCTGAAGAATAAAATATCACAACAACATATTTACTGGAGAAATTTTGGTTAAATCACATCACATGATGATGCCTTTCACCAAGACCTGCACTGACTCTTGCCTCAGAACTGACAAGAGTGGTTCTTGATGGAGGCTGTGAGTGATGGTGGAGGACGTGACAGGGTAGAGAATGTTTACATTTTACTTCCTATCAGCATCACTGTTTATAGTTTTACCACAAAATAAATATATCCATCATGTATGTTTAAAATAAAAGAAATGAAATACTTAATAACAAAGGTAGAATCAATATTTGCTTCCATTCCTACTGATGACAAAGTTCTGTTCCTACCTCTCCACTGAATGAAACTATTTTTATCTAAAAGGCCTGCTGGTAGAGAGTCCCTCAACAAACACCTCAGTCTCCAGGGGATGGCTGTTGTGGGGTTTACTTTAGCTTTACCCAAAAAATTTGGTCTTTGTCTTTGATTTTTGAGAAATAACCTCTAAAACCTTGGATTTTCCCTAATCTTAATTGTCTTTGAGGGCTCCAGACAACATCTAACCTAGCAGGTTATGGAAATGAGGTGACTCTTGGGTGGGGGCTGGACAGGACAGAAAGAACTACCTCATGATATCAACCTTGTGATAGTAACCCCATGATATAAGCCTCATAATATCAACTCAACTCAGAGAACAGGGTCTGGACCTTGAATTACATAATCAGACCCTCAATAAAAGTTCTGGACATTGATGCTCTAGGGGCTCGTTGGTTGGTGAAAAACACTGATGCACACGGGAGGGTACCACATCCTTCTGATATGGAAACACCACATTGGGAACTCTCCCTAACCTCACCCTATGTGTCTCTTCGTTTATATCCTTTTTTTTAATAATACAATTGTAATCGTAAGGATAGTAGGTACCATGAGATCTGTGAGTCATTCTAACAAATTATTGAACCCAAGGTAGTAGTAGGAGACAGCAGGTCAGAAGTGAGGGGAGCTGGGACCCTCTAAACTTATGGGGGATACCCTATTGGTATCAGAGAAGTGAGAACTGGGATTTGATTTTCCATGCATATGTGCTGTGACTGATTTAAAGAATCTTCTACTAGCAGACATGTGGACATGGGAGAGTTCTTTTTTCATGTAAAATGAAAGAGAAGTATAAGGATAAACTAGGTTGATGTGAGTGTTCTTACAGATCCACATAAGATAATGCTAAGTTATATGTCCTGAATTTTGTTTTAGTCTCTCTTTCAAAACCTCTGTTGGGTAAGCTTCTGATATAGCAAGCTCCTTATCAATTTCAAGGCGCGTTCCCCTGCAGTGAGACTACGAACTAACAAATCCCCTAGGTAGGCCACAGACACCTAGTTTGATAGTAATTGACCAATCCCTGCAAGGATTTTACACACCTTATTTGTGTAGTAAACTGTACAATCCCTTTAGAAGATTGTGGCCTGTCATGGATTGAATTGTGTCCCCCCAAAATATGTGTCAACTTGGCTAGGCCATGATTCCCAGTATTGTGTGATTGTTCACCATTTTGTCACGTGATGTCATTTTCCTATGTGCTGTAAATCCTCTATGATGTTAATGAGGTGGGATTAGCAGCAGTTATGTTAATGAGGCAGGACTCAATCTGCAAGACTAGGTTGTGTCTTAAGCCAATCTCTTTTGAGATATAAAAGAGAGAAGTGAGCAGAGAGACATGGGGACCCCATACCACCAAGAAAGCAGTGCTGGGAGCAGAGCACAGTTTTTGGACCCAGGGATCCTGTGCTGAGAAGCTCCTAGACCAGGAGATGATTGATGACAGGACCTTTCCCCAGAACCGACAGAGAGAGAAAGTCTTCCCTGGAGCTGGCACCTGAAATCAGACTTCTAGCCTACTAGACTGTGAGAGAATAAATTTCTGCTTGTTAAAGCCATCCACTTGTGGTATTTCTATTATAACAGTAGATAACTAAGACATGGTCTAGCTAATCATCTTGGCAGAACTATAAAACCAGGGCCATATATAAAGAGAACACATTGTACTGAAGGTGGACACGTGATATTAAGCATTTGTCAAAACCCATAGGACTGTGCAACACAGAGTGAACTCTAATATAAATTATGGACTTTAGTTAATCAAAATGTATGAATATAGTTCATCAGTTGTAACAAATGTACCATAGGAATTCAATATGTTAATAAGATAAACAATGTGCAGGGGGGAGGGAGTATATGGGAACTCTCTGTATTTTGTGCATGGTTTTATATAAACCTAAAACCGCTCTAAAAATAAAATCTATCCTAAAAATGTTCACAATGAGGCTGAGAACTAACATAGAACTACGCCTTTCTGGTCAGATCAGTGTAGTTCAAATTCCAGTTCCGCATATTTGTACCAAAAATAATAAGTGCTGGGACACATCTCACTCTGCCAGCAAGCCTCTGGCTGGAAGGCACTCAGCTCTTGCTCCGTGGGTCAGCATACCCACTGCAGCTGCCTTGCTCTGTGGGCTGGGAAGCCCACCATGCCATCTCGCACCAGTCTCCTGGTTCTGCTGCTGCTGTTTCTCTGTCGCTGCTTCTCACTGTCTCATATCATCTCCAGTGTTATAGCTCTCTGTTTCCTGGGTCCAGGAGGTTCTCAGTGCAGGGACTCTGGGTCTAAAGGACATGCTCCAGTCCTGGCTCTTCTTTCTTTGTGGTAGTGTGGTTCCCCCCTCTGCTCTAGGATTGGCTTGCTGTTTAAACCTAGTGGGATGGCAAAACTGACAAATTCCCTCACTGGGGCTCCATACACCTTATTTGCATGGTCCCACCCCCACATGGGTTCCTTGCACCTTATTTGCATTGTTAGCATGCTATCCAATCCCCTTGGTGGGCTACAAACACCTTATTTGCCTAGTCCCAGCCAATCATTGTGTGGGAATCAAAGCCCATGGCTAGAAGGGCCATATTAAGTAATTCACTGCACCGAAAACACACCCTACACTAATACTATCTCATTAACATAACAAAGTAAGCCCATTCACAAATGGGATTATAACCACAGGTACAGGGGTTAGGATTTACAACACATATTTTTGGGGGACATAATTCAAGCCATAACACTATTCAGTATGTTTATTTTAAATTTTACAACAATAACCTCACACCATTTACCACATAGTAATCACCTGTATGTACCTGGATTCTTTTCTTTTCTGCACATCTGTGTACATCTTCCTGATCCAATCCAAGAGTGTTTAACTTAATAATGACATGTTCTATGTCTGACTTTAAAAGTACCTCTTTCACATATCTCCCTTCTCACAAGTATTTTTTGCCTTCTGACAAAAATGAAAATGCAGAAGAATGTTTAGACCCATTTGTAAATTCCATTGTGTGTTGTGAATGTGATATACTTGAATTTCAGTCTTTCCGATTTGTCATAATATTGAGCCTTCCAACCAAGGAAATTGTAATGGCATTTCTTATTTGGTTTTTTTTAGGTGCTTTTTCTTTCCAATTTCTTCATATTGGTCTTGTAAATTTCTTATAAATTTCCCTCACTTTTATGATATTGTAATATAACCAAGGGGCTTGATTTCCTTTTTTTTATTTTAAAATTTTCTATGTAAGTAAACAAATATATACCTATGAGTCAGAATCGACTCGACCCAGTGGTTTTAGTTTGGTTATAGCTTTTCCCATTTGTTCATTTTCCATATTCTCATGGTTACAAAACAGTAGATTTTCCAATAGTCATGTACCACACAACATCTGTTCAGGCAATGTCTGTCTGACTGCATATACATCCATGGTCACATAATTTTTTTTAAGAGAAAAAAAACCTCTCTTTATTATTTCCCCCTAATGGTTTTAAAGACCCCAAACACAGACTCTTGCCACACTGATGAGCACTGTGCAGCTGGGGATGGCGTGGCTCTGTCTGTGCTGGTGGCTGCTGCTGGCAGACGAGAACATGACTCTGGGGGAGGGGTCTCGGGCTTAGTCAGGCAGGTGGCAGCTTCAGGCCCAGTCTGCTCCTGCTCCTCAAGCGAGCAGAACAGCCAGCTGGGCTGGGCGCCCTCCACTACTTCCTCTCTGTCCACTACTGCTACAGCCCTCTCAGCTGCTGCTGGTACCATTTCTCCAGCCTCCACCAGCACTCCAGCAGCAAAAGCAGGGACAGCAGCAATGACGAGGATGACATTAAGTGAGGCATGATTGTATAGGCTAGGTATGTAGCCATATCATCATTGAATAATGCCAGTACTGTCTCTATCAGACTTTTTAAAATTTCTTCTCCTCTTGTGGTTTTGCCCCGAATGTCCAATACTATGGTGAACTTCTGTAGCCTTAACAGGCGTACTTGTGTCATTGCTGCCCTTAGGGGAATTGCTTCACAATTAGATCATTATTAGGATGTTTACTAGAAGGTGCTTTTACAAGAAGTATTGCTATTTTGCATGTTTTTTTCTCTCCATCATTTTTCCCAAACATACATTTTTTTCTATCTATAAATACAAATAATTATATGAGATCAGCATGTCAGTATATATCAACACAAATCAAAATCCATTTTTTCTGCACTTCCATCCTGGCAACACTTCTTCCTGTGCCCTAAGCATCCAAAGCAAGGTCAGATCTCAAAAGTTAAAGGATACAGTCCTCCAGCTACCAAGTCAGCCCAAGGTTTCAGATGCTAGCCACAAGCTTGGGAGTCACCATGTCACCCTCACTTCTGACCTGCTGGCTACAAATGTGAGATTTTCTCACTAACCCTTCAGGATGCCAGTCAGAAGCTTGGTGGCCTACTGGACTATCTCACCTCTGATCTGTTGGCTACTAATTAGGATGTTCCTTCTACCCCCCCTTCCCCAATCCAGGATACCAGCTTTAAACTCATGGTGTTCTCAGCTCTGCTAATTTCTGATCTGCTTGTTTCCACTACTCCCTTGGGTTTGATAATTCACTGGAATGACTCAATGAACTCATGGAAAGTTCTAGTCATATAATTACACTTTCATTTCTGCAAAAAGGATGCAAATGAACAGACATATAGGGCAAGGTCTGGGAGAGTTCCCAACATGGAACTTCTATGTTCCCAAAAGAGATGTGCCACCCTCCCATGTATCCCTTCAATGTCTTTCAACAACCAGGAAGCTCATGGAGTTTCCATGTCCAAGGCCTTTGTTGGGACCTCAGTTTGTAGGCATGATTAATAGAATGATGTCCTCCATGCCACCCCAATCATCTGATATACAAGGTGGTTTTTCTGGCCTGGCCGGCACCCACCTTCATCATCTCTTACTACAATCCATAAGGCCTATAGATAAGAAAGGCACCCCAGGAAATTACTCAGGAAATTCCAAGGGTTTAGTTATCTCTCAGCAGACAAGGACAAAGACCATATTATTTTAGGTAAATTAAATTTTTTACACCACAGTAACCTAATTGAAATATCCTCACATTGGTAGAATAAACTGCACTTAATAATTTTGCATCTCTCTAGAAGACTATACCTTAACAGTGCATTAAAATTGTTAATACTTCATTTACATATTTCTCTATGGATGATTGATGTAAATTTAAATTTAATCATACTATATTTCATTGTAATGATGTTGTCTTAAAAAATCAGGTTATATCTGTTGAACAGAATGTTGGAGGGAGTCTATTCTTTTAAAAACACTCATAGAGATTACAGAACTTGAAAGATACATGTTGCAAGAAATATTCACAGAACTTTCCCTTAAAATGAATCAGATCTCCTGTAATACCTGGGATATATTTTTTACTGCCTTAAAATTTCAAAGTAAAATTGATTAATTAGGTTTTATGTTTTTTCCTCAATAAATGTAAGTGACAATTTTTTTTTAAAGAAACAGATAATCCTCGATATACAATGTGGTAATAAAGTTTACCATATTTCCCTTTGTGATTTAATATTTCTTCTAAATGTAGATCAGGTTTTTATAGATTTCCATTGACTCTATTTTCATTTCTTGATTAACATAACCTTTTTACTGTTTTTATCAAAAATGTATTTATTTTTATTTTTAAAGTTTATTGTTATATATTGTTAGTAATAATGTATGAATTTTATTTAACTGAAGGTTATTTTATACTGAATTTAGACTTGAATAACTGCTTCATTCACTTCTAAGTTTTGTTTTCTAAACCCTGATTGGAGTAAACAGTTAAGCAATTGACTAACTACTAACTGAAAGGTTGGCGGTTGAAACCCAACCAGAGGCCCCTCAGAAGATAGGTCTGGTGATCTGCTTCTGAAAGGTCACAGTCTTGAAAATCGTATGAAGCAGTTTTTGTGAACTGACACGATGACAAATAACAATAAAAACAAATTGCATTTTAACTTTTCATTTAAAATAAGTAAATATGCAGAAATAGTTGCAAAATATATTACTAAGAACCCCCATATACTTTTTCTCATTTACTCAAATGTAACTATTCTCTCCATTGATGTATTTGTGCATATACATTTACTTATGCATACAACCATATCCAAAACCCATTCCATCAACTCGATTCTGACTCACAGCGACACTGTAGGACAGGGTAGAACTGCCTCGTACGGCTTCCAAGGCTGTAATCTTTACAGAAGAAAACTGCCACATCTTTCTCCCAGACAGCAGCTGGTGGGTTCGAACCGCTGACTTTTCGGTTAGTAGCCGAGTGCTTAACCACTGCACCACCATATATGTACATATAAATCTTATTATTTTTTAAACTATTTGAGAGCAAATTGAAGATATAATGCCTCATTTACTCCTAAACACTTCAATCTGAATTTCCTAAAGGCCAGGATATTCTCTTACATAAACACTTTACAGTTATGAAAACCTGGAAATTACATTGTTACTTTGCTACCATCTCACCATCATGCCCCCTTTAAAGTTTTCCAGTTGCCAGGAGTAGTGTCCCTAAGAGCATAATGATCCAGCTGAGAATCACAGGTGGCATTTTGTTTTCATGTCTTTTAGTGTCCTTCAGCCTGAAACACTTCCATCTTTCCCTGATTTTGTTACTTGGATGCTTTTGAAAATTTCAAATTATTTTGTACAAATTCCTAATTTGAGCCTGTCTGATGTTTTTGCATGATTTAAATTTAGATTAAAAATGATAATTTTCTAAGACTATCACAGCAATGAATTTGAGTTCTTCTCAGAGCATCCTATCAGGAACATGTAGATCTACTTGTCCCATTACCACTGATGTTAATTTTGATCAGAACATTATGGTGCTGGTGTTAGATATCTACACTGTAAAGTTAATGCTTTACTCTTTGTAATTAATAAGTATCTAGTGGGGATTAACTGTGAGATTTTATAAATATCCTTTCTCATCAAAAATTTCCCCATTTTTTTTAAAAAAAAAAAAGTTGAGAATTTAGAGGGTTAAAATGTTGTGGGGTTGTTAACCAATGTCATAAAAC
>NW_004444023.1:8503888-8537376 GCF_000243295.1 Trichechus manatus latirostris
TAAAAAAAAAAAATTTCCCCATTTTTTTTATTTTCCACTGCTGACTCTTGCCTAAAACAATTTTCTATTTCCATCATTTCTTACGCATTTATTAAGTAGCATTCTGATGTAAGAAAATGGTTTAACTTCTACTCTATTTAAGAATTTGTTCGTGGATTTATTAACATCATTATGGGCTCATGAATTCATACTTTATTCTATAATTACTATTATCATTAGTTATTTTGATATCCATATTATTTGGATTTCACCAGTGGAAACCACTCTACTAATAAGCATTTTTAAGGTGATTTTTACAAATGAAAAATTGAAAATTGTTTCTAATTTTGTTCCCTTAGTTTCACTTACCTTAAATTTTTACTCAGTTCCTAAACAGAATATTTGTATCAATTTTTACTACATCGTTCATTTTCTTTTCTCTTTTATTTCATCTATGGTCAGAATCTGCAGTGAAATTTACATTTACTTTTAATTTGTGGAGATTTATTTTGTTTCTAATAAATGTTCACATATGTGGATGTCCAATATTGTCTTAGTTACCTAGTGCTCCTGTAGCAAAAAATACCACAAATGGATGGTTGTAAAGGACAGGATTTTTTTGTCATACAATTTTGGAGGCTAAAGTTGAAGTTGGCATTAGCTTTACATGAGGGTCCTTCCTTATCAGTAGCCCCAGGGATTACTTGGTGTTCCAGAGCTTGTAAATTCATCTGTCTCCATCTACACATGGCACCAGTCTTAACCACTGTGTATGACTCTGTTTATTCTGCTCCTTTTATAGCACTACTTAGACATGATTAGGATTAGCATAACCTGCTTAACATACCAAATGAAAACCTTACTTCCAAACAGGATCATTTTTACAGGTACAGTGGTTAGGACATCCACGTTTCTTTTTTAGGGAGGACAAAGTTCAATCCATAACAACTACTATAACAAATTAAGGTTTTTAAAAATAGATTCTATCTGCTTTATTTAATCTCTCTGGAAACGTAAGAGAAAATAGCCTTTCAATTTTATCAAGCGGAGTGATGCTTATAAACCATCACCGTTAATCTGGAAGTCTTCTGACTTAGATTTTCTTTGTTTGCAGTTTGCTTTGAAAAATGAAGGCTCTCAGCTTTGTTAACTAGAGGTTTGACCTCTTGCAAAGGGAGGTTCTGAAACATTTAGGCTTGAATTCTGAGGTTTCCATATAAATTCACACTCATCTCACAGACATACTCTATTATTTCTTTTGACTTCTAAGAGGGCCAGAGAAGGAATAAATGAAGGCAAAGTAAAAGGAATGTAAAATAAAATTCTTTATGTTTCTTATTCTTAATTATTCTAGTAGATGACTGTCTTTTCCAAGTAACAGTAGTATCAGTTTAGTAGGTGAATATAGCATGTGGATAAGTGAAATGAATAACAATAATGCTATATGATATTAGAGAGAGAAATTGAGAGCTTGGCTATTAACCAAAAGCTTGGCAGTTCAAATCCACCAGAAGCTCCTTGGAAACCCTGTGGGGGAGTTCTATTCTGTCCTGTAGGGTCGCTATGAGATAGAATTGATGCAATGGCAAAGGGTTTAATGGGTTCTATTATAAGCTGCCTGAACTACCTGTCAAGCAATAGAATGTTACTAGGAAGTGTACCTAGATTAGTATTGTAAATTTATCTTGCAAGCTCTAAGGATACTATAAAATAAAATAGGTATTACTGATGTGCTAAGAGAGAAAATAGTAATTACATGAGATGCTCAGTGAAAACCAAAGGAGGCAGAAAAGGGAGGGAAGAAAAAAAGGAACAAAGAACAAATGCGATGAACAGAAAGCCGTTACAAATATGGTAGTTATCAATCCAAGTATATCAATAGTCACTTTAATGAGTATGATCCAAATACAAAAATTAAAAGAGGTTGTCAGTGGATAAAAAGGAAGACCTAACTATATGTTGTTTACAAACAACCAACTTTAAACATGTTGTTGTTGTTGTTGTTAGGTGTCGTGGAGTAGGTTCTGACTCATAGCAACCCTACATACAACAGAAACACTGCCCAGTCCCGTGCCACCCTGGCAATCTTTGCTATGGTTGAGCCTATTGTTGCAGCCACTATGTCAGTCCATTCTGTTGAGGGTCTTCCTCTTTTTCGCTGACCCTCAGCTTTACCAAGCATGATGTCCTTCTCCAGGGACTGGTGCCTTCTGATAACATGCCCAAAGTACGTGACATGAAGTCTCACCATCCTTGCTTTTTTGTAGAAATTCCTAATTTCTACACTATGTCATAATACGTTGTCTGAATTCTTGACTGCTGCTTCAGTGGGCACTGGTTGTGGATAAATATAATTTAAACAGAAACGGATGGAGAAGGATATACCATTTTAACCCCAATTAAAAAAAAAACTGCAGCAGCTAACTATATTAACTTCAGAGAAAACAAACTTCAGAATAAGAAAAATTATCGGCATAAAGAGGGGTGTTACGGAATAACAAAGGGGTCAGTTATACAAGAAGACAAAAAATCATTAACATCTATGCACCAAACCAGATCATAAAAATTCATTAGGCAAAAGTTGATAATGCAAGGAGAAATAGACAAATCCATGATTGCAGTCATATGCCACAAGACATCCATTTGGGCAATGTCCAACTGCACATACGTCCATGCTCCCATAAGTTCAGAAATCTCGATTGGAGAATGGGACCTAGTGGACATAACTGGATGTAGCCAGGAGGAAGCACCCACTTTTGCATCTTGAAACAGCTTACGCCTAGGGGAACCTACCTTGGGCTTGTCCCGCACCCCTAGACCTCATCCTCAGGGAAATGGGTCTGCAGGGCTATCTGTGACTCTAAAGGGCCTAACATCTTCTGAGTGTCCCCGGGACTTGCCTAAAGGCCCAGTCTCCGGGTCCCCAGGCTCCACCAGCTTACCATGTGCCCTCACTGCATCCTCGCTCCCCCAGGATTCAGCCACCTACCCAGACCCAGACAGAAGTGAGAAGAAGTCCAGGCCTTCCCTGTCCTTTAGCAAGGGACACTTCCACAGTCTAAAAGTTGCCATAAGAAAATAATATGATGTTCACACAACGTCAAATCACAAAAAATCCTATTTCACAGAGCGTATCATGGACGTTAAGCGGTGCATGACTGTATAGCTGTAGGTAGACTGCAACACTCCTCTTTCAGTAATTGATACATCAAGCAGGCAGAATATCAACATGGATAGAGTTGACCAGAACAGCACCATCAATCAACTTGACGTAACTGCCATTTATAGAACGCACTAAAGGATAATAAAGAGATATGAATAACTCCATAACCACAAATCTGATAACTGATAAATATGAAACTGACCAATACCTTGAAAGACATAAACTGCCAGTCCTCACTCAAGGAGATGTTCTTATCTGAATAGGCCTGTCATGGATTGAACTGTGTCCCCCTAAAATATCTGTCATCTTGGTTAGGCCATGATTCCCAGTATTTTGTGGTTGAGCTCTATTTTGTGATTGATGTAATTTTCCTATGTGTTATAAATCCTAATCTCTGCCTGTGGTTAATGAGGCAAGATTAGATTATGTTAGAGGATTAGGGTGGGATGTAACACCCTTACCCAGGTCACAAACCTGATCCAATGTAAAGGGAGTTTCCCTGGGGTGTGGCCTGCACCATCTTTTATCTTACAAGAGATAAAAGGAAAGGGAAGCAAGCAGAGAGTGGAGGACCTCATACATCAAGAAGGCAGCACTGGGAGAAGAGCACATCCTCTGGACCCATGGTTCCTACATGAAGCTCCTAGTCCAGGGGAAGACTGATAAGGAGGACATTCCTCCAGAGCCAACAAAGAGAGAAAGCCTTCCCCTGGAGCTGATGCGCTGAATTTGGACTTCAGGCCTACTACACTGTGAGAAAATAAATTTCTCTTTATTAAAGCCATCTGTTTGTGGTATTTCTGTTACAGCAGCACTAGATGACTAAGACACGGCCTATGCCTATTAAATATATTGAATCAAAATTAATAACCTTCCAAAAAAGAAAGCAACCGGCCCAGCAATTTCCCTGAACTCTAACACACATTTAAAAAATAAATGATACCAATTCTCTACAATCTCTTCCAAAATATAGAAGCAGTTGAACCATTTCCTAACTTATTTGATGAGGCCAGCATTAGCCTAATAACAAATCCAGATGAAGACATTACAAGAAATGAAAACTACAGACCAATATCTTTCATGAGATCTATGGAAAGGCAAAGACTCAGGATAGCTAACACAACACTGAAGAAGAAACATAGCACAGCAGCACTGACACTACCAGACTTCAATACTTTCTATGAAGCTATAGCAAGCAACACAGCACCTACTGATGAAAAATGTAAAAACCCTAAAAAATTAGCATATTGACAACAGTATATGAAAAGGATAATATACCACGACCAAGTGGGACTTATTTCACATATGTAAGGCTGGTTCAATCTCTCAAAATCAATTAAGGTAATCTAAGATGGCAACAGATTAAAGAAAAAAAATCATATGGTCATATCAACGGATGCAGAAAAATCATTTGAGAAAGCCTAGGGTCCCTCTAACTCACAGTCCGTCAGAAGGAACCAACACTGCTGATTTCTTGATTTTGGATTTCTAGCACCAGAAGTGAAAATAAATTTCTGGAGCTTTAAGCACCCACTTTGTGGCAGTTTGTTATGGCAGTCCTAGGAATCTAGTACAGAATCCATCCTGTTCCTGCAGGTTGGCCACCAGTGGAAATAAAAGGTTGGGAAGTTGATATGTAGTTTATTATTTATCTACAAGAAAAATTACCACTGTGTATTTTCACTCTGAAGGGGAAACTCACGAACACTGATCTTTTCAAAATTATTTCAATGAGTACTCCAAGGAGAAAAAATTATTATCCTTATTCCTGATATTTTATTTCCTAACATTTTTCGTAAACATAACACTTTGGTATTTTTCACCACATGTAAATCAAGGCCAAAGCAAGCCATGGGTGTTTAACACAAAAATAGGCATTTGGATTCATAATTACCCAGTGCATATTCATGACAGAATACCTCAAGTGAAAATTTGAAATATACATTCCCAGAATTTTATACTCTTTGATTCCACAATGGAAATTGTTCTATATGCCTTTTATCTGTGAGAAATTCATGGTACATTGTTAGTGTTTGTTATGTAGTATGCTACTGAGGTGGGATATGGTTGTGTTAGTAGGACTGTGATTCCCTCATGATTATGAAAAAATGTGAATTTTCTAATTAAAACACAAGACCCATGAAATATTCTGAATAAAACAGGACCAAAATACAATACCAGTGGTTAAATATGAATTCAACCTACATACGCTCCATTTTGGTTCTTTTGCTTAAACTCCTTCCTCTGATAATTTCTCTTTTCACTTTCCAAAAGCAAGTCTGATGTTTTCACTAATCTCTGCATTATAAAAGCTATTGCAATTCCAAGGAGAAGGTGACACTATGATGCAATCCACCAACACTGCGTGGTGCCCACGTGTCGTACACGATTTCTGATAGCTAGGAGGCCATTAGAAAAAGGGGAATAATATGGATTACTCCAAAAACTTCACATTCTTCCAATCAGAGCTTTTATTACTTACAAAAAGCAGACAGCATACAACTGGAAATGTTCCCTAACAAGCTGTCCCCCGGCTCAAAAGCTGTCCAGGCACACTCTGATTTGTGTTGTCGGGAAGAACTTAAATGGGATATTTTCACGACACTGGTCACTGCCCTGGCTTCTGGAAGCTACATGGTGGAAATATACACTCTTCCACACAAGCCCTCCAACTGGCATTGTACGTGAAGGACACCATGGGAGCCTACCTACTGCTGGTCTCCCCCTGGCCAAGTAGGTCCAGTCAATGGAGGCTTCTCCTGACTCACGTGCCTGCAAAGTCTGACAAATCTGGCACGTAAGACTGCAGGCTGCTGGCTCACAGGCTGTAGAGGTCAATGAATCCCAAGATTGCCAGGCAATACGGCTCAAGTCCCAAGAACCAGAGATCAGATGATAAGCCAGATGCAGGATCCAGAGTGAGTAAAAGCCAATGAGTTTTGCCAGAAAGTCCATATATATTGAATGCAGGCCACACACCCCAGGAAACTCCCTTTCAAGTGACTGGCTGCTCATAGCAGATCTCATCATGAAGGTGATTACATCATTAACTACATAACTGCCAAACCACTGAGAATCATGGCCCAGCCAAGTTCACACACAGACTTACCCATCAAAATGACCATACACTTATTTTTTTTTGTTATTGTTAGTGGTGTTGCAAAATTATGTCATATTCTTTAGCACTAACATCCTTTTCTTTTGTGCACTTCTTAGTGGCATTGTTTACTTTGGTCAAGCTATGCTCATTACACATTCGGTGCTACTTTTCTCATCACCTAAAATAACAAGTATCTATGATCTACAGGGAGCCCTGGTGATGCAGAGAGTGATTACCCCTCCTCCCCCCATTCTTGGTAACCATCAATGAACATTTGTCTCTGTATATATTATGTATTTTTTGTTTTCTTATAAAAAGTGGGACCCTACAGTATTTGTATTTATGTGATTGATGTAGTTCAGTTAGCATTGTGTCCTCCAAATTCATCCATGTTGTTTCACAGACTCATCATTTTTCCTTATAGTTGCATAGTATTCCATTGACTCTATGTACCACGTTTTGCTTATCTGTTCATCTGTTAATGGACACTTAGATTGTTTCCATTGCTATTAATGTTGCAATGACCATAGGTGGGTGTATGTCTGTCTGTGTCTGTTTTATTACATCTCTAGAGTATATTATACATAGGAGTGGGACTGCTGTATCATAAGATATTTCTAGTTTTTTTGAGGAAGCAGTACAGCATTTTCCATATGGATGTACCATTTTACAGTCCCATCAACGATGGATAAGGTTCTCATCTTCTCACATCCTCACCAATATATATTTTTTAATCTGTGCCATTTTAGCCTGGGTGAGATGGCATCTTATTGTAGTTTTGATTTGCATATAATGGCTAATGATAGTAAGCATCTTTTCATGTTTATTGGCTGCTTGAATGTTCTCTTTGGTGAAGTGTCTGTACATGTCCTTTGCCGATTTTTTAATTGAGTTGTTTGTCTTTTTGTTGCTGAGTTGTTAGTTTTCTATATATTTTAGACATTAGATCTTTATTGGATATGTTGTTTTCAAAATAGACTTTTTTCTTAGTCTGTACGTTGTCTTTTTACTCTTTTAATAAAATCTTTTGATGAACCCAAGTGTTTAATAGTCTTTCGATGAACGTATTTAATTTTTTATGAGGTTCCAAGCATTCTTCTGCTATTCGTGCATTTGTAGTTACATTTGTTAGCCTATTTAAAAAAAATTAGCTCCCATATTTTTCTCGCTTTCTTCCAGGAAATGTAGTTTTAGGATTAACATTCAGGTCTTTGGTCCATTTTGTTAGTTTTTGTATATGGTGTGAGGTATGGGTCCTGTTTCATTTTTCTGCAAGTGGATATCCAGTTTTGCTAGCACCATTTATTAAAGAGTTTTTCCCCACTGAATGAATTTTGACCTTTTGTCAAAATCATTTTCCATACATAAATGGATGGATTTCTGGGTTCTTCTATTCCATTGTTCTATGTGTTTACCATTGAATAAGTACCACACTGTTTTGATATTGATACTTTGTTCTTCAATATTGCTATGGCTATTCAGGGCCTCTTTACGTGTAAACTTGGTCATTTTTTTCCACTTGAGTAAACAACGTTGTCGGGATTTGTATTGGGATTGCATTTTATCTCTAGATCGCTTTAGGCAGTATTGACACTTTAACTATATTAAGTCTTCCAATCCATGAGCACAAAATGCCCTTTCATTTATGTAGGTCTCTTTTAGTCTCTTGTGGAAGTGTTTTATAATTTAGATTGATGTCTTTTATAGGTTAGTTCCTACGTATTTTATCATTTTGGGGGCTATTGTAAATGGTATTGTTTTCTTCATTTCCTTTCAGAATACTTTTTAGTGTGAACGAACCCAACTGATTTTTGTGTGTTGGTCTTGTACCCTGCAATGCTGCTGAATTCTTCTATCAGATTCAGTAATTTTCTTGTGGAATCTTTAGGGTTTTCTATGTATAGGACCACATCATCTGCAGATATAGTTATACTTCTTCCTTTTCGATTTGGATACATTTTATTTCTCTTTCTTACCTTAGTGCACTGGCTAGGACTTCCAGTACAATCTTGAATAAGAGTTGTGATAATGGGAATTCTTGTCTCATGCCTGTTCTCAAAGGGAAGACAGTCTTTCTCCATTGAGAATGTTGGCTGTTGACTTTGCATATATGTACTTTATTGTGTTGAAACATTTCCCATCTGTTCCTATGTTGCTGAGTTTTTGTCAAGAAAGTGTGTTGGATTTTATCAAATGCCTTTTATGCATCAATTGATATGCTCATGTGGTTTTGCCAGGCTGCTTTAGAAAGACAAACGGTACCTCAATAACTCAAGCAATTCTCAATCCAGAGATTAAAAAGTCAAACATATTTCTTTGTCCCACAGTGACCACTATTAGCCTTTAATTATATCTACAAGATAAGTAAGCCCTAGTAACTTATTACTTGGCTACCATGAAAATCTCAATTCTCTCAGTGTACTGGTGTGCTGTTTCATGGTCACTTGCTAAATTAGTTCTTTCCTATAATCAGTGACCTTCTGAATCATGATGATTTAAACTGTTTAACATCTATTTTTCACTCTTCCACATACAATGACATGGATGTTAAAGTCAGCGTTCTTGTTCGAACCACCAACCTTTTGGCTAGTAGCCGACAGCTTAACCATTTCTGCCACCTTGGGACTACAATAAAATAGAGCATTTCATCTCATTCATTGCTTCCCAGAGACCATCACAATAACAAGTGGAAGGCCAACAATGAAGGCATCATAACAACTGTAGTAAAACGAGTTCCTTTATTAGGACTTTTGCCTTGTTTCTTTGGAAAAACAGCTTGAGAGATTTTTCTGCTAAGCCCTGAGGAGTTACCTTTACTAGTTTTCTAATCCAGAGGGTTTACTTTCATTCAGGCTGATCGACATTTCCTGAGTAAGCTGTAAAAAACTTGGTTTGATACTTTGTCTGGCCTGGCCTGCAGCCTGTGGTCTGCACTGTGATTGGTATGCACCTTGCAGGGATTGGTCAATAAACTATGCAAATTAAGTGACTATAGCCTACTATGCAAATGAAGTTTCTGTGGCCTACTAAGAAGGGATTGTTCAGATCACAGCCCTGGTGAGAGGGCCATGCCTTGAAACTGACAGTTTGTGTATGTATACAGCCAACACCACAGAGGTTTTTCAGAAAGAAAAAAGCAGAAAAAAGGCAAAAGAGGCAAGAAGAGATCCGAGGGGGCAAGAAACCTCCAAAAAGAGTTGTAACACAGGTCAAGGACTGTGTCACTGAAGATAGTGAAAGTCCTGGAAGAAGATGGCAGAGCCTGTGGCAACAGGCCTGAAAGGCGCCCTGTGGCAGAGTCGGTGGTAACGGACGAGAGGGCCAAGAGGCCTGTCCTGAGAGGGTCAAGAAGCATGCATGGTAGACGGGGGAGCATGCATGGTTGAGGGGGGAGTGTGCATGGTTGAGGGGAGCACGCATGGTGGGGGGGACACGCATGGCAGGGAAGGCATACATGGCAGAGAGGCCTGCTTGCTTGAGCAGCCTAGAGGAGCTTACAGAGCTGTCTGCACTGAAAGAAGGGATGTGCTCTCAACATCAGAGAAGTCTTCCAGACTTTGCCTACATGCTTCCTGATCCTGATCCCAAGTTGTAGCCTGTTGATCCTGTCACTTCCTTAATAAACCACTTAACTGTAAGTACAGTTCCTGAGTTCTGTGAGACTTTGCAGCTAATTGCTGAATACAAATGGGAGGGAAGAGTGCTGAAGGGTATGGAGAGTGGCTGGTGGTAGAGACGGAGTGGTACAGCAGCTTGTAAAATGTGGAAATCTGGGATATATCTGCACTTGGCCTGTAGGAATTGGCTTTGTGCTGGTTCTTTTATTTGGAGTTATTCTTACAGCAACAGATTTCAAACTTCAAGTAGAAAATAACAAATTGTAATGTAGCAATTTCAAAAAATCTCAACTAGAAGTTTATTAATGAAAGAAATGGATCTTTCCACGTCCTTCCTCCTTGACACACATAATCTCATGAGATTTATCAAATTGTAACATTTAATTACATTGTCGAATGTAACATCTCATGTTGATTATTACGGACTAGACAGTTCTCCGTAGTATGAATTCTGACGTCTGGTCCATTGTGAGAATTAACCGTTTTACCAAATTATTTACATCTGCAAGGTTTAACCATTATGAAGTCTCAGATGATTTGTAAATTGTTAATTTGGCATAGTGACCTTGCCATATACACTGCATTCTAGTATATAATGTAATGTTTAATGAGGATTGACCCCCACGTAAAGGCTTGTCATGCTACTTATTAGATTGGAAAGGTTTCTCATTACTACGAATTTTCTGAAACTCCACAAGATTTGATCTTTGGGCAAAGCCTTATCACACTCACAACATTTCTAAGGTTTCTCTACAGTATGAATTCTCTGATGTTCAGTGAGTTTTGAACCCCAGTTAAAGGCTTTCCCACATTCAGTGTATTTGTAATTATTCTCTCCAGCATGAATTCTCTGATGAGCTGTAAGGCCTTCACGACGAATAAAGCCCATGTCACATATGTTACATTTATATCGTTTTTCTCCAGTATGAATTCTCTGATGCCTAGTGAGATTTGAGCCCCACTTAAAGTATTTTCCACATTCATTGCATCTGTAATCTTCCTCTTCAGTATGAATGTTGTTATGATCCCAAAGGACTGATGGACTGTAAAAAGCACTGCCATATTCACTACTTTGATAAAATTTCTCTCCATTATGAAACCGCTGATGTTCCAAAAGGCCTGATTTTCGGGTAAAAGACTTATCACATTCTTTACATTTGTAAGGTTTCTCTCCATGAACTTGTTGGTGTTCCAAAAGACCTGATTTTCGGGTAAAAGCCTTACCGCATTCATTACACTTGTAAGGTTTCTCTCCACTATGAATTCTTTGATGTTCCTCAAGTCTTAATCTTTCAGAAAAAGCCTTACCACATTCAATACATTTATAAGGACTCTCTCCAGTATGAATTATCTTATGTTTCCGAAAGACTGATCGACTGCCAAAACTCTTACCACATTCATTACATTTGTAAGGTTTCTCTTTACTATGAGTTCGCTGATGTTCCACAAGACCTGATTTCTGGGTAAAAGCTTTACCACATTCAATACATTTGAAAGGTCTTTCTCCAGTATGACATCTCTGATGAGCTATGAGGCTTGCAGGATGACTAAAGGCCTTGTCACATGTATCACATTTATATGGTTTTCCAACAGTATGGATTCTCTGATGCCTAGTTAGATTTGAGCCCCACTTAAAGGCTTTTCCACATTCATTGCATTTGTACTTTTGCTCTCCAGTATGAATTTTCTTATGATTCCAAAGGACTGATGGACTGCTAAAATTCTTGCCACATTCATTACATTTGTAAGGTTTCTCTCCAGTATGAATTTTTTTATGTTTCAAAAGACCTGATTTTCGGGTAAAAGCCTTACCGCATTCATTACATTTGTAAGGTTTCTCTCCACTGTGAGTTCGCTGATGTTCAATTAGACTTAATTTTCGGATAAATTCCTTACCACATTCATTACATTGGTAAGGTTTCTCTCTACTATGAATTATCTGGTGACTTTTAAGGCTTGAACGTTGAGTAAAGACCTTGCCACATATATTACATTTATATGGTTTCTCCCCAGTATGGATTCTCTGATGTTTATTGCGGTTAGAGCCCCAGTTAAAGGTTTTGCCACATTCGTTACATTTGTAAGGTTTTTCTCTGCTGTGGGTTTTCTGGTGTTGTAGAAACCATGAAGGATGCATGAAAACCTCCCTGCATTCATTGGAAATGTTCCTTTGGAAACTGGGAGGAATTCTTTGAAGGGATGGAACTGCAGATCCAATGTTGATAGATGTCTCCAGTTGATGACATTCATATATTTTCTCTCCAGTGTGAAATTTCTGCATTTCATACACATGGGACTGAAAGCTTAATTCAATCGTATTTTTAAAACATGTCATATACTCATTTCCTGCATGTCTTTTAACATGTTGATCTCTGACAGAGAAAATTTCGTTACAGGCTGTAGTCACTCCATTGTTATTTCCTTCATCGTCCCTCCACTGACTCTCAAACTCATGCATATTTCCCCTGACTTGACTGAAGTGAAAATCCTTGATGCCATGGCTTTCGTTTCTTTCCAAAATCACTCTCTGGAATAATTCTCCTTTATCAATGATCTCTTTTGGTGATAATTCTGTGATCACACATGGAGAAAAGACATCTAGAAAATATAAAGAGTCATAAGCTTCCTATTAACAACAGTTGGAAAATATTTTATAACCCAAAACATAATTTAGACCAACAAGAATACTTGTAATAAAGATAATTTTGAACCTTCTCCACTATGGTCTTCAAATGTTTAGGAACACAAATTTAATAGGGTTTGTCAATAAAGAAAGGATGATTGTATGTAATTCATATCATTTTAAGGGAAGACAAGTTTTAAATACATATCACCATACCACTCATGCTAGGTAAAGAACGTAAGCCCTAAGAAAAACAGATGGTGGCATTCTGTGGTGGATGGTGTGTGTCTATGAGGGTGGAAGCTATGCTACCTGTATTTCAAATAACAACAGGGTTACCCAAGGTGGCCAACAGTCAGTATAATTTCAAGACTAAGAGAGACTAGGAAGCAGGGCCTGGTGATCTATTTCTAAAATCAACTGATAAAAATCTCATGAGTAACAGAATATTCTCAGAGATTAGTGCTGGAAGATGAGCCTCTTGAGGTAGAAAGCACTCAAATTATGACTAAGGAAGTCCTGCCTCCTCAAATTAGAGTCAATCTTAATGACACAAGCAGGGTAGAGCCTTTGTGACCTTCATTTGCTTATATGGCATGACTCTAAATGGTAAGTAACTGCTGCAAACATCCATTACTAATTGGAACATTGAGTGTACCAAGTATGAATCAAAAACACTGAAAGTCATCAAAAATGAAATAGAACGTTTGAAGATAGATGTCCTAGACATTATCAAGTAGAAATGGACTGATATTGGCCATTCTGATTCTGACAATCATATGGTCTACTGTGCAGGAACAAATAATTAAAGGAAAATGGCATTGTACTTATTGTCAAAGAGAATGTTTTAATATCTTTCCTGAAGTACAATGCTGTCAGTAATAGATTAATATCTATATGCCTACAAGGAAGAGGAGTTAATACAGCTATTATTCAAATTTACACATCAATCAGGAGTGACAAAGATGAGGAAACTGAAGATGGTTACAAAATGCTGCAGTCTGAAATTTAACCGACGTGTAATCAAGATGTGTGGATAATTAATGGTGATTGGAATGCAAAAGTTGTAAATAAATAAGAAGACACAGTAGATGGAAAATATGAAATTGCTGACAGGAATGATGCTGGAGACAGCATGATAGATTTCTGGGCTGGAGATAGCATGATAGATTTCTGCGAGAATGACTTGTTCATTGAAAACAACAAAACTGACAACTATATACATGGACCTCACCAGATGTATTACACAGGAATCAAATCAACTGCATCTGTGGACATTATGAAAGCAACTCAATATTATCAATCAGAACGAAGTCAGACACCAAATGTGGAAAACACCATAAATGCAAGTTCATATCGAACTAAAGAAAATCAAAGCAACTACAAGAACCAAAGTACAACCTTGAATACATCCCACATGAATTTAGAGACCATTTCAAGTACAAATTTGATGCAGTGAACACTAATGACCAATGATCAAAGAGTTGCAAGATGACATCAAAAATGAAGAAAGTAAACAGTCACTGAAAATAGAGGAGAGAAAAAAAAGACCAAAATGGATGCTATAAGTCTCTGAAACTTGCTCTTAAGCACAGAGGAGCAAAAGTGAACAGAAGAAATAATGAAGTAAAAATGCAGAACAGAATATTTCAGAGGGAGACTCAAGAAGACAAGGTAAAGTATAATAATGAAACATGCAAAAACCTTGAGTTAGAAAACCAAAAGAGAAGAACAAAATCGGAACTGTCAAGGTGAAAAAACTGAAAATTCATGCCTCGAGTTAAATTACAGGAGAATTCTATGGGTAAAAAATTAATGCAGAAAGCATTAACAAAAGATGGAAGCAATATACAGAGTCAGTGTACCAAAAAGACTTCTTGAACATGCAACCATTTCAGGAGGTAGCATATGATCAAGAACCACTATTACTAAACGAAAATCTTCAAGCTGCACTGAAAGCACCAATGGAAAAAACAAGGCTCCAGGAATTGATGAAATACCAATTAAGATGCTTTAACAAGCAGATGCAATGCTGGATACACTTACCAGCTATGTGAAGAAATGTGAATGACAACTCTTGGTCAACCAACTGGCCCAGATCCATATTTCTGCCCATTCAAACAGAATGCAGAAATTATCAAACAAAATCATTAATATCACATGCTAGCAAAATTCTGCTGAAGATAATTGAAAACTGGCTGCAGCTATACATTGACAGGGAACTGCCAGAAATTTAAGCCGCATTCAGAAGAGGATATGGAATGAGGGGTATCACTGTCAATATCAGATGGCTTTTGATCCAAATCAGGTAATATAAGACATTTACCTGTTTTACTGACTACGCAATGGCATTAGATTGTGCGGATGATAACAAATTATACATACCGTGACCAAAATGTAAGCTCAGAACACTTAATTATGCACATAGGGAACCTGTACATGGATCAAGAGGCGGTCATTCAAAAAGAATAAGGGGACCTTATGTAGATTCAAACAGGAAAAGGTGCGTGGCAAGGTTGTATTCTTTCACCTTACATATTCAATCTGTAAAATGAGCAAATAATCCAAAACTGGACTATATGAAGAAGAACCAGGCATTAGGATTGGAGGAAGACTCATTAACAACCTGTGATATGTAGATGATACAACTTTGCTTGCTGAAAGTGAAAATGACTACAGGCACTTACTGATGAAGGTAAAGACTACGGGCTTCAGTATGGATTACAATTGAACATAAAAACAAAACAAAACTCCTTACAACTGGATCAATAAACCACATCATGACAAATGACACATTGAAGTTATCAAGGATTTCAATTCTAATTGGATCAACAATCAATGTCCATGGAAGCAGAAGAAGTCAAGAAATCAAATGACAAATTGCATCGGGAAAAGCTGAAGCAGAAGACCTCTTTTAAAGTGTTAAAAAACAAACATGTTACTTTGATGACTAAGGCGCACGTGACCAATCTATGGTCTTTTTAATCACCTCATATGCATGGGAAAGCTGGACACTGATAAAGATGGAAAAAGAACCGACACATTTGAATTGCAATGTTGGCAAAGAATATTGAATGTACCAGGGACTACCGAAGAACAAATAAATCAGTCTTGGGGAAAGTGCAGCCAAAATGATCCTTAGAAGTGAGGATGGCACAACATCTTGCTGACTTTGGACACATCATCAGGAAACACCAATTTCCCTAAAACGACATCCAGTTTGGTAGAGGGTCAGCAAAAACGAATATGAAGTAATCAGTAGCAATGTGGCTTTTGTGGTCAGTTAGTGATAGTTACCCTTGGAATTTTCCAAGTGAGTGAAGTGTCTTTCGTTAACTAGGTCTAAGGACTATTACCTGAGGATTTGTCCAAATGAATGGGGACTGGCCAAGCCAGAAAGACGACCATGTTGCTGATCAGGAAGGGAGTAAGACATGATTCAATAAATCATCTGCATGCAATGAGGCCTTAATCATGACTACGTAATGATGCCAATAAAGCCTCTGAACATGTACATTCCATTAGCTTCATAATGGGTGAAAGATATCGATATAATTGGGGGATAGTGTGCCCTTTAGGGGACATGGAAGCTCCGCATTGGGGACCCTCCCATACCTCATTCCATATGCTTCTTCTTTATGTGGATCCTGTGACATAATAAATCTGTAATCATGAGTATAGCAATTTCCATGAATTCTGTACTTTGTTCCAGCGAATTATCGAACCCAAAGGAGAAGTATGAGCCACCAGGTGAAAGTGAGGGAGTCCGGAGAAGGCCAACGAGCTTGCTGCTGACATCCTGAAGGGGTAATGGAAAAACCCCAAAGTTGAATCCAGCAACCATGTCAGAAGTAAGGGTGTTGTGTGTATTCCTGAGCTTGCAGCTGGCATCTGCCTATCTGGCAGTCTGAAGGACAGCGTCCTTTTAACTAGTGAGATCTGACCTAATCCCAGATGGCTGGCATCAGAGAGACAAGTGCTTTTTGAGTACCTGGTGTCAGAAATGAATGGAGAAGTAGAAAGTGGGAATTTGTTATATCCTTACAGTTGCGAACAGAATAGTAGGATTCTAAGATTTCCATCAGATGCATTTGGCCTGAGAAGGGGGCTTTCTTATCCTGGATGCAACAAGGGAAACACTTAATGAGACAGACTGGCATCAATAGTTTCAACAATGGGCTCAAACATACCAATGACTGTAAGGATAGTGCAGGACTGAGCAATGTTTCATTCTGTTATACAGAAGGTTGCCATGAGTTAGAACCAGCTCGACAGCAACTAATAAGAACGAGCCCTAGGAGATGCAGTATTTGTAATGCGATGGGAGCCCTGGTGGTGCAGTAGTTAAGAGCTTGGTTCCTAACCAAGAGGTTGGCAGTTCGAATCCATGAACCACTCCGTGGAAATGCTATGGGGCAGTTCTACTCTGTCCTATAGGGTTGTTATGATTCAGAATTGACTTGAGGACAAGGGGTTTGGTTTTTTTTTGGTGGTGCGATGAATCACCTTTATATGGCTTTTCTAGACATGGTCTTCTAATTCCCACAAAATTACTGCTGGAACTATGCAAATAAGGTGTATGAAGCCCTTGCAGGGACTGGTCAGGTTTGCTATCCCACTAGGTTTAAAAGGAGCCAATTCCAGAGGCTGGGGTGGGACCTCACTAGCAGCAAGAGGAGCCAGGAGTGGAATGCATCCTTTGGACCCGGAGTCCCTGTGCTAAGAACCATCTAGACCCAGGAGAGAGAGAGAGAAAGGGAGCTTAATAATACTGTAGGAGGAAGCTGCGCAAGAAGGCGAGAAGTGGCAGGAAGCACGGCAGAGTAAAGCAGCAGAGAAATGACTGCAGTAGAACAAAGAGACAGGTGTGAGATGGCACAGTGTGCTTCCCGGCCCACAAGCGAGAGAGCTGAGCACCTTCAGGCAAGAGCCTTCCTGTGGAGTGGGGTACCTCCAGGCATTTATCATGAGAGCTACAGAGCTGTGATACATGCCTGAATAGGGCAGAGGCCAGGCCTGGGCAGGGCTGGTGGCAGGGGGCGAGAATGAGGGCCAGGGGCAGGTATGGCCTGAGAGCGAGGCCTGCCTGCCTGTGGGTACAATGGAGGAGATGAGAGGCTGGAAGCTATCCTGATGGAAAAAATGTATTCTGAGTTGTTCCTGTTACTTCCAAGTTGATCCTGATCCCAAATTGTAACCTGTAACTTCCCTAATAAGCCCCATTAATTGTGAGTATGGTCTGTGAGTTCTGTGTAACCACTGCAAGGAATTATTGAACCCAGCAGAGAAGCTGAGAGTGATGTGTCAGAATTGCTAAAAAGGTTGGAGAGTGGAGGTATGTTTGACCTTCACCCCACAGAAATCAGCCTTAGGCTGATGCTGATGGTAATTATCTCTCCCCACTCTAAAGTTAGACAAGAAGGTCTGATGTCAGCACTACCAGGCCATTTTTACAACCACCATCCTAAAGCATATACTACTTGGTGTAGATATGTGGTTGCCTCATATATGAAGAAGATTAATACATGTTGCATAATTATTGTACAAAGATAAACGCTAAAACATAGACCAATATAATGTAATGGTAAGTAATCCACTGTAAAGTTATCTCATGAATAAGATCAATAAATAGCAATTCAGAATTGTAAAACAAAAAAAAGCTGAGGTATAATCAGGAAGAATTTAAGAAAACACTATTATAAGAAGAATGAAATAATCTTTCAAACACCAGTTTAAAAAACTATCTGTACCCATGCAGAATAGTCATTTTGCAACATTTACAGCTGGTGCATTATAGTTATATTCCATAATGGATACTGAAAAACCAACACTGAAACATCATAATGAAAATTAGTACATAAAACAATCCAATAAGCCATTATAAAGGTGGCAGGTACTTAGTAAGTAACCACAAAAATACAAAATTAATAGTCTGTAGAATTACAAATAATTCTAATCTGGAGGGGGTACCCAGTTTGAGAAAAAGAAAATATATTGAAGACACCTGACTTTTGAAATATATTCAGCTAAAGAAATAATACTAAGAAAATAAAAACAGGTACTAAGTCAGGAGAAACAAGAATAAAAGGATTAACTTTCTAAACAAAATTCTGGAGGTTTTACAGGATTTGGGGAAACAGCTGTTAAGCCTTAATAACCCTCAACCCTCATGTAGGAACTCTTGTTGTAAATAGATAATACTCATTCCTGGATCCCATAGCACCACAAATTGCAGATATAAAACAGAACAGTAAAAGTATCATCAAAACATATTGATAATTGTGCCATAATGAATCACCTAATCAAAAAAAAAAATTTGGCTTTTGACTTTGGTCCCTGAGAAGTAACCTTTGGCATTTCCTAAGTAATTGAAGTGACTTCCTTATGTAAAACCTGCAGACCATGCCTGAGGGTTTGTGCTAATAGGTGGGGGCTGGCCAGACCACAAAGACCAGCCCAATATCAACTAATTTCAGGAGGCACAACTTAACGTTATCACAAGCAGGCCTCAATCATGAGTTCATCACAAGACCAATAAAGACTCTGAACGCAAAGGCTACGAGAGCTTCCTGGTTGGTAAAAAGAGGGTGACACTTCCTCCTGGGGATATGGAACCTTCACGTTATGAATCATCTCAATCCTCGACAAGGAGTCCCTTCCTGATTTGTATTCTATTGCTATAGTAAATCTGTAATTCTAAATATAGTACTTTCTGCGAGTTCTGTGTGTCACTCAAGGGAGTTACCAAACCCAAAGGAATAGTGACAGCAAGCAGATGAAGTGAGGGAGCCCAAGGAAGGCCCTCGAGCTTGTGGCTGTCACGTGGAACATGGAGAGGAAAAACCTGAAATTTGTGGCCAGCAGGTAAAAGGGTGTCATGTGGACTCCCAAATTTGCATTAGGTATCTGCTTATTTGGCAATCTGAAGGACAGTGTTCTTTTAACTTGTGAGCTGTGATCTAGCTCCGGGGAGTAGGGGCAGAAACAGGGAGTGCCTCGTGGGCAGACAGTGTCACAGAGGATGAGGAATTGGGAAATTGGGGATTTGATCCATCTTTATGTTTTAGGGATTGGACTTATGTTGATTCTTATCTGTGAAATGATTAATAAAAAAGAAATTGAATTATAAAATATGAAAAATTACAAGATGAAGGTAGCAGTAGTACAAATGAGTAAAACAAATTACAGTAGAGTTAAAAAAAAATGTAGGCATCAACCCACCTGGAGTAAAGGAGAATGAAGAACACCAAAGACACAAGGAAAGTATTAGCCCAAGAGACAGAAAGGGCCACATAAACCAGAGACTGCATTATCCTAAGACCAGAAGAACTAGTTGGTGCCCAGCTACCACCAATGATCACCCTGACAGGGAACACAACAGAGAGTCCCTGATGGAGCAGGAGACAGATGGTGTGCAGAACTCAAATTCTAGTAAAAAGACCAGACTAAATGGTCTGAGACTGGAGGAACCCCAGACAGCATGGCCCCTGGACTCTGTCAACCCAGAACTAAAACTATGCCCAAGGCCAACTCTTCACACAAAGATTAGACTGGACTATGGGACATAAAATGGTACTCATGAAGAATATGCTTCTTAGCTCAAGTAGATACTAAATGGGCAGTTTCTGTCCAGAGGTGAGATGAGAAGGCAGAGAGGGTCAGGAGCTGGTTGAATGGACACGGGAAATCAGGGGTAGAAAGGAGGAGTGCGCTGTCACGGTACAGGGAGAGCAATTACATAACAATGTAAGTATAAATTTTTGTATGAGAGACTAACCTGAATTGTAAACTTTCACTTAAACTACCAAAAAAAAAAAAAAAAAGTAGGCATCATTCAACCTCATAAGTTCCTTCAATAGGATGCATCCAAAGAGTATTTGCTGAAGGAGAATGAACAATGGCACACACATGGGATGAATAATGTAGCATGAACAAAAATTTGGTCAAAAGCCTCAAAGGTATGAGGTTGTACATATGGACAATGTTCTCCCTAAGATCAATTCCTACCCCTGTGTGGGACAAACAACTGGATTTTGCCTTTTGTCTCTGGGTCCCAAAAACAGTCCTTGGAATTTTTTGAGCAAAAAGGTGACTTTGTTTTACTGAAATAGCCAGGCAACATTCAAATAGGTGCAAATGTATTGGAAGCCCCAAAGACTACACCTTGCAAATAACTTCAGGAAGGATGAGGGGCATGATGCAATCAATCGTGGTAGTCACTGATTCAATTAATCGTGCAAATGTTACTTCCAAATTGATCCTGATCCTAAATTGTAATCTGTTACTTCCTCAATAAACCATGTGACTATGAGTATGGTCTGAGTTCTGTGTGGCCAATGCAACAAATTATCAAACCCAGCAAAGAAGTAAAGTGCCACTGAGGGGATGGCCAGTGTGAGAAATAGTGAAAAAATCAGAGAGTAGACATATGTCTAACCTCCACCTCAGAGGAACCAGCTTTGTGCTGATTCCGATTTTCATTCCTCCTCCTGAATGGTAGACAGGCCCTGATGCTAGATTACACACTGGGAATGACTTATCAATCAGGCTCTTGTAATACTTTCTATCTCAGCATTCCAAGACATGATGAACATTCTACTCATTGGTTTCAAGAGGTACTTCTGTATTTAGCAGGATAATATTGATACATACTAGTCAAAGTGTTTTCCTTTAAGAATTTTCTGTGTCCCAGTAATGCCCCTCCTTGGAGAAATCCACCTCAAGTTGACCATTCCTAAAGGGTAGGTTGTCATAGCAGAAAAAGGAGGGTGACATTTCAGACTCTCAGAATGTATACTTCAATAGCAAGTTTCAGGGAAAAATGACATAAACTTAGGAGAATACAAATTCAAGAACCAAGGGTTTTCAACATTGCAGTTTATGTAGAGAGCTCAAAGAAGGAGAAAAATATAAGATATGGGAGTAAAGAAAGGGTATCAGAATTGGTAGGGTCCTTGAGAAGGCGCTGTGTGCTCTGCTCACAAACACAAGCTGAGAATATGAAAGACAGAGATAAGGTTCCCATGTAGGACTGGGTTGAAAAAGAGGATCTGTGTGCTGTCTTTACAGTACTGCTGAGTAACAATCTTAGAAGTCCCATCATACCCTGCTGTTATACACACTCTTGAAGTATAGAGAAAGAGGAGTCAAGAAATGTCTTTGGGGCCTGAACACTCAGAGACATCTGGTGAAGTCCTTTGCAATTTCCTGGGGCCTCATCTGCAATGGAATACACAGCAATGCTTTGCCATCTCCTCAGAAGGTCTCCAGTGACCACGGAATCTGGACAGATGCTTCAGGAAGAAGCAGACCTCAGCTTATGACCTGTATGAACTGAGAACTGAGGATCACATGAAATCAAGCACAGAAGGAGAAACCAAGGGGAGCAAGAACACCTCTTTGAAACAGCCCTCCTCGTCCCTATCAAAACCATGGCACCAAAGATGTCGTAGTGACCAGATAACAGCATGTTGGAGGTCATAATAAAGACATTTTTGTCCCTGCTTGAATTGCGGTACCACTGGAGGAGGACCTTTTACACGTCTGAAGAGAACAGTACGTGAGGTGCCGGGGAGAGCAGGGAAGAAAAATTTCCTGAGAGTTCACAAGAAATAAACTTGCATTTTTCCCTTGGGGGAGTTTGCTCAAAACATATTTGATGGTGTGGTTTCTTCTCTAACCATCTGACCTCTTACCAATTGTTATGGATTGAATTGTGTTCCCCCAAAATTATGTGTTATAAATCCTTACCTTTATACCTGTGGATGTAATCTCACTGGGGAATAGGGATTTGTTTGTTATGTTAATGAGGCCATGTCAGTGTATCTTAAGCTAATCACTTTTTGAGATATAAATGAACATATCTGGCACAGAAGAAAGCTAGGCCAGACAGACAGAAGATACACACAACATAAAAATTACCAAGGTTCTGAGAACAGAAGCTGAAAAGAGAGAGTGACCTTCACCTAGAGCAGACAAAAAGCTTTCCCATACAGTCAACGCCCTGAATTTGAACTTCTAGCATTCTGAACTATGAGAAAATATATTTTTGCTTATTAGAGTTACACATTAGCGATGTTTCTGTTATAGCAGCTCTAAGAAACTAACACATCTATGTTCAGATCTTGATACTTTCCCACCTACCTGAGTTATTTGCTAGTTTCATCGTCTTCTCCACAGTCCAGGGCTCTGTCTCCTTCTTCAAAATGCAAATAATATTCATCTCAGATGGAGAGACTCCTGCTTATCAGAAAAAACGAACATGATGTGCTGTGGTTTTTGCAGAACATAATCCAAGCCATTTGTTCAACTTAGAATAGCACAGATGTCTCTAGAAAAGTATTTCAAACATTCATTCATTTACTGCCTCCTTTGGAATACTTAGGGAATGTGTTAAATATGTAGACATCTAGCTCTCTTCCAAGAACTACTCAATTAAAAGCACTGAAGTAAAGCAGACACTTGGGTATATTACAAGTTGGTCGTAAGTTTTTGTACTTATTTAAGGCATGGAATCAGCAATGACCTAGAATGAAATGGGCAGATCATCTAAAAAAAAGGGGAAGGCTAAAGTTCTGATGCCATATTATAAAACTTTTCATTTCTGAACCAACTTCCATCTCTGCCGTAAGAGCAGAGATTTCAAAGACCATACAGCAGAGCAGGGGCTTCCAAGAGATTCACAGGGAAAATGCAAAGACACACAGGGTGGATCCTGACTTCTGGAGGGAAGTTATGCTCACCCAGGGAGACCAGGTTCCTGTAGTTCTCCAACATCACATCTCTGTACAAAGTCCTCTGAGTAGGGTCCAGACAGTCCCACTCCTCCTGAGAAAATTCTATGGCCACATCTCTGAATGTCAACAGTTCCTGTAAAACAAACCAAAAATACACATCTTACAACTGGAAAAGGGAGAGTTCTTATTTTTACACATAATGATAAAAGGAGAAAGGTACAAAAGCAAGTTGGTTCATGTGAGACGTGTGACAGATCCACATAATACTGAGCAAGTTATATGTCCCTAATTGTGTTTTATTTTAATGTTTCACCAAAGGATATGAAATCCATTGTGTAACTAGGGATTTCATTTTTGCGGGCAATAAAAGGGATAAGCAAATGGAAAGAATTCCCAGAGTCATCTATGTATAAGTACTAGATGTTATGTTCTGCAGCATTTTGGCAGAACCTTTCCAAACACAAATGCAGCATTCTAGATGCAACTGTCACCTTTCAAGTTACCCAACCCATAGGGTCCCTCAGACATCTAGAAACAAGTCTCTGTACTCAGAAGTAATCACTGTGATATTCTTTGTAGCAGCAAAAAATTATAAATGACCTATGTGTGCTCATTATGAGAATGTTCTAATGAGAATCTAAAAGAGCAAGCTATCTCTCTGTTTACTAACATGAAACAATTCCAAGGCATATGGTGTATAAATTTTCAAAAGCTGAAGAATATCACAACAAAATATTCACTGAATAATTTTTTCTAAAATCATGTCTTTTACCAAGAACTACACTGAGTCTTGCCATGGAACTGACAAGAGTGGTTAATAATGGAGGTGGTGAGTGATGCAGGAGAACGTGAGACGGCAGAGAATGTTTATGTTTTACTCCCTATAGGCATTATTGTTTCTAGTTTTATCACAAAATAAACATGTCCATCATGTAAATATAAAATAAAATATTTAATAACAAAGGCAGAAACAGAATTTGACTCCATCCACACTGATGACAAAGTTCTGTCCCTACCTCTTGACTAAATGAAAAACCATTTGTATCTAAAATCCCTCTTTGTCCCTGAACAAACACTACGATCTCCAAGGGATGGATGCTGTAGGGTTTACATTAACTTTACCCAAAACATTTGGTCTTTATCCTAGATCTTGAGAGAGAATTTCTAAAACCTTGGATTTTCACCGATCTTGAGTGTCTTTGAGGTCTCTAGACTAAATATAACCTAGCAGTTTATGCTAATGAAGTTGATTGTTGGGTGGGGGCTGGCCAGGGCAGAAATGACTCACCTTATGATATCAACCTTGTGATACTGACCCACCTCAGGGGAGAGGGACTTGAGTCTGAATTATGTAATGAGACCCTAAATAAAAGCTCTAAACACTGAAGCTCTACGGGCTCCCTGGTTGGTAAAAGACACTGATACACAAAGGAGGGCAGCATGTCATTTAGGATTTGGAAACTCCGCATTGGGAACTCTTCCATACTTCGCACTAGGAATGTCTTCATTTATATCTTTTTTTGCTATAATACAACTGTAATTGTAGGATAGAACTTTCTATGAGTTCTGTGAGTCATTCTAGCAAATTATCGAAACCAAGGGAGTAGCAGGAGCCAGTAGGTCAGAAGTGGGGGAGCTGGGACCCTCTGAGGTTATAGCTGATATCCTGAGGGTGTAGAGCAAATCCTTGAATTGAAGCTAACAGGTCAGAAGAGAAGCTCAGAGGGGTCCCCAAGAATGCAGCTGACATCTGAAGTTTAGGGCAGATGTGGCAGTCTGGAGGATTATGTCCTTAACTTGTGAGATCTAGCCTCTCTCCAGGTGGTGAGGGTGACAGGAATAATGGGCAGTTGGTGTCAAAAAAGAAGTGAAACAGAAAGGAACAGAACTGATAATAGATTCATTTGCATTGATCAACACACTTGGTATCAGAGAAGTAAGAACTGGGATTTGATTTTCCTGCAGATGTGTTGTGAATGATTTAAAGAAATTCCTACTGTTAGTCATTTTGGTTGATTCCATATTGTAGAACTGATTATGGAATAAAAAAGCATCTTCTATCACTGATGTCTATTACCAAACTTTCCATTCTATTCCAAATCATTACTATTATGGAACAAGTAACACAGATTAACTTGTTTACTTTGAATGGATTAGTAATCAGGCAGAGGAGATTTCCAATTAAAAGTCTTCTTTTCCAGAATTTTCAGCTGTTCCAACAGATTAATATGGCACATAAATGTGTGGTTGCTTTAATGTTGTTCCACAGAGAGATGACAGGGCATCTAGATGTGGCCCCTAAACCCTCCCTGCTGCCCCCATCACCGCCCCCATGGGGCCCATTCTCTGTCTGCCACCCAGGCCTAGTGGGAAGTCCTTTAGATGATGTTCCCCAAATGGAGCCTCTTCACAAGTCCCATGTCACTGGGTCACGGTGAGATGGAATCTGTGTGGTGGTGAGAGGGGAATGAGGGAAGGCCCTGGGTGAGCGTGAGCCAACGTGTCAGATAGGACACATCAGAGTCAGATAAGATGAGCAAATTCTCAGGACAGCATTTTAGGAAGGAGAGAACAGAGCCACCAGCTGGGAATATGACTGTCACCTGGGATAGAGTCATTCTGAACTCCTCTTTATCTCTTCTTTCTGTGAACTTCTTTCTCAGGCAAGCTCAGTCTTGAGAAGTCAATCCTGAATGTAAAAATTATGCTGTTAGATGATTAGAAGGCACACACCCCTTTCCCGAGCCAGAACTATACACAAGGAGACGATCTCACCATGGGGAAATACAGTCCCTGCTGCTCACTGCCCCAGGAAGGACTCAGGGACAATATACTCCTACATGGAGAACAACAATTGAGTTCTACACCTTCCCCTCCTGGTGAGGCACACACATTGCTGCTTCAGCAGGGAGACATGAGGTGAGATGACCTCCCCTTCAGATCAGTCATGGCCCAGATACCAAACCCAAGCAAAGCAGAGCCCCCCTCACCTCCCCTGGAACTGGGACTGGTCTCAACCCAAGAAATGGAGGACCCAGAACCTTGGTGCTCAAAACTGGATAGATTAGAATCACCTGGGCCATTTTAATCATTCTTTAAGCCAGGCCCCATCTAGACTATTAGAAGGGGAATCTCTGGGAAGGGGCACAAGGGATGTATTTGCAAAATGCATCAGCAATGAAGTGTGAAGCCAAAGATGAGCCCCATTCAGAGGAGGCAAGACCAGGACACCTCCCAACCTGTGGCTCTGCTGTCACCTGGGGCTGTGCTGTCACCTGTATCCACACAGTGGAAGGGGCAGGAGCAGAAAGGAAAGTGCACAGCAGGCATTACGGATCAAGGTTGGGGTGAGGGTGCGGCTGGAACGTTGAATGCAGGGTCACAGAAGACTTCCATGAGAAAGTGATATAAGAAAGATCTGAGGAAGGAAGGATATTTCCTAGATGCATGTGAGGGACAAGGGAGTTCCAGGCAGTGGGACCAGCAATGTGAAGGACCCAAGTCAGTAGAGATTCTGGCCCCAGAAAGATGGTCGTGCGGTTGGAACAGAGTAAGTGAGCAAGGAAGTAAGAAGATGAGTTCAGAGAGATCCTGGGGAAGTAGACAGGAAGGGTCAGGGGCTTCAACTATTTTTTTCCCATACCCCAGAAGAATCTGGGAAATCATGTATTTCCTCACCCATTTTAAGATAACATCTATTTTCTTTTATCGTAACTCAAAACACTTACAAATAATGTACTGTGTTCTATATTTTTAAAACATGCCAAGATGTTCACCTGAGCCTCAGGTCAGACCAGCCCTTAACCGAGACCTGGCAGAGTTCGAGGGGAACACAGGAGGTCAGGGGATCATTTTTGTACATTTTCAGGTGGAGATACCTTCTAGAAGCCCCAGCAGAGATGCTGAGCAGTCATATGGAAACACGAGTCTGGAGTTCAGAGAAGCAGTCTGGGCTGGAGACATCAAGGTGTTTTAAGCTGTGACATGAGATGACAAGGAAAGGCCATGAGTGCAGAGAGAGAGAAGAGGTTCAAGGACTGCTCTCTGGGGCACTAAGTGAGAAGTGAAAAATGAAACAAATACACAGAAAGGTAGACATTTAACGAATACTGTGATGTCCTAAAACCCAGGAAGAAGGTGTTTCCAGCAAGAGGGAGTAATCAGCTGTGAAATATGCTGTTGACTGAATGAGGGTTCAGCTTAGGTAATAAATTCTGAGCAAATTTCTTCAACAAGACAAAAGTAATTTATGAAAAACCCACAGCTAACATCATACTCAATGGAGAAAGACTGAAAACTGTCCCAATAAGATCAGGAACAAGACAGGGATGCCCACTCTCAGCACTGCTATTCAACATTGTACCAGAAGTCCTAGATAGAGCAATTAGACTAGAAATAAATAAATAAAAGGCATCAAATTATGAGGGAGGAAGTAAACCTATCTCTTTTCACAGATGACATGATTGTATACACAGAAAATCTCGAAGATTCCACAAGAAAAGTATTAGAGGTAACAAATGAATTCAGCAAAGTGACTGCATACAAGGTTAACACACAAAAAACAGTATGGTTTCTGTAAATCAGCAATGAGCAAGCTGAAAAGGAAATTAAGGAAACAACTTCATTTATAATAGCATCAGAAAGTATAAAGTACCTAGCAATAAATTTAACCAAGGTGAAAGACTGTACACGGAAAACTACAACATTACTAAACCAAACTAAAGGGGGCCTAAATAAATGGAAAGACATTCCATGTTCATGGAGTGCAAGGCTCAATGGAGTTATCAATTTTACCCAAAGAAATCTCTAAATTCAATGCAATCCCCATGAAAATTCCAACCACCTTCCCTACAGAAATAGAAGAGCCAATCCTCAAATTTATATGACCCAGGAATCCCAATCCTACGTATGTACCCAGAAGAAGTCAGAACGCAGACAGAAACCTGTATACCAGTGTTCACTAAAGCACTTTGCACAATAGCTAAAAGGTATGGAAACAATCTAAATTTTGCTGAACAGAAAGATAAACATGATATTTACATACCACAGAATATTAATATGCCATAAAGAGAAATGAAGTCCTGATGTATGCCACAACATGGATAAACTTGGAAAACACCATGCTGAGCGAAGTCAGTCAGTCCTAAAAGGACAAATACTGTATGATCTCATTTATATGAAATGGGTAAATATATACAAACTAAAGCTTATTAGTGGCTACCCAGGGTGGGATGGAGGGGGAGAGGTGGAGTTACTGTTTAGGGGACACTGAGTTTATGTTAATAGTGGTGGAATAAGTTGGAAAAGGAGAGTGATAGTGATTGCACAATATGAAGATTGCAATTCATGTCACTGAATTTTACATATATAAATTGTTCAACTGGCAAAAGTTTTGTTACATATATTTTTAGCACAATGGAATTTTTTTCTTTATCGTCAACAGATGAGCTGTTAGAACAAGGTTCCAAGTCAACCCAGTCTTGCTTTCAACATCTGCACAGAGGACAGGAGGGGCTTGAGGGCAACATTCACTAATTGACCACAGCTCACTATTTTAACAGATCTCATTACAGAAAAATGTTGAATTAACTAGTTCATTGCTAGGTTTTGTCTGCTAACATAAAAGATCACTGACATCCCTACAAAGTATACACTGAAATACCCTAACATTATTTACTAGGTGCCCAAGAATGTTTCCAATACATGAGAAAGAGTAGAAAGCATGCAGGTCTCTTAATTTGAACAGAACAAAGTCAATTTAAAAGGGAAAACAGTTTGGATATTTCAACAACAAAAATAAAGTCTGGGGTCAAAAGTAAAAAAAAAAAAAAAAAGAATATATTATATTTACAAAAAAATCATGCGCTCATTATGGAATGCCATGAAGATCATTTTCAGAAGATTACGATTATAGTATTTAGAGAAAAATTGAAATTCAGTGAGCTAACATTTTTTCACTAAGCCTGAAAAAGAAAAATCAATTAAGGCAAAAGTAAATCCATTTAAAAAAAAAAAACCAAAACTTTAAATGTTCCTTTTCAAAGGCACAACGTGGTGACAGTAATTTCTTCGCCCATTTCAATCCACGCCCGACCTCACTCCTGTAAAGCGAAGAGGGTGAAACCGACTTGAATGAGAAAAGTCACTGCGAGGTCGGGGTCTCAGGAGAGAGGTGGGGTCTCAGAGTTCCAGGACCAGGAGAGGACGGGTGGCCCGCGCTGCCCTCCAGGGGCGACACTGAGGGGGGAGGGGAGAGATGTCGCCAGAGACTCCTCGGTGAGGACTTGACCCTGCGCAGGCGGGCGGGGGGCAGGGAAGGATTTTAAGCAGGAAAACGACGCGGCAGGCGCCGTATGCACGGCCCGAGGGCAGGAAGGCCGGGGCTGGGACCCTCCTCAGCGCGATTTTACACCGAAACAAACGTGGATCCCTGGCCGGCGGCGGAGCAACCAGGGCTTGGAACGTCTCACCGCCGCGCCGGATCGCCGAGGGTGGGAAGGGCGGGTGCGGGGACTTTAATGTCCGGAGCGACCCCCGGGCCCGCGAGTGTTGGACCCGTACTGCGAAGCTCATATTTAAACCAGAAAGTCGGAAACTCACCTCGCTGTGACTTTCTCTCCACACAATCCGCTTCTGCGTCTGCGGTAAACTGCGCAGGCGCATGGCGGTTAGAGACGCTACGGCGTGGGGGCGGGGCCCAAGGGGAAGGGGTGAGACGAGGAGACACTACAACCTGGACAGGGACGGCGAACACTGGGCGGGGCCGAGGCGGGGCTTCCCTCCAACTAAACCAAAAAAAAAAAAAAGTCCAAACCCGTTGGCGTCGAATTGATTCCGACTCATAGAGACCCTATAGGGCAGAGAAGAACTGCCCCATAGGATATCCAAAGAACAGCTGGTGGATTCAAAGTGGCTACCTTAGATCAGTAGACGTCTCCTTTTTCCAGGTTTGGAAACCCCTGAATGTCTTTAATGTGGAGTGGAGAAGACTTGCTTTCTGCTTATTTTAAGTTAGTGTTTCATAAACTTAGAGTTGTATGGGACACTTAGATTGGAAGATCCGATGTTTTCCTCATAACAACTTACAAGCGGTTTAAGTCGGAAGTATTTTTGGAGCTGAGGAGGAGGTGGCGACTCAGGGGTCAGGGCCCTGAGACCTTGGTGGGGTGGGGGTGTGTGAATGGTTGGAACAGGAATGTCTTCTTCAATTGGAATTTAATTTAAGCAATTAAATTAAGAGGGACTGGAGTTACCTGTACAGGGGATGCAAGTGAAAATGTGAACTTTAAAACTGCCTGTGCGACTGTCAAGTTCCATCCTGACGCCCCTCAAATCATTTTCATTTCTATCCTTCATGGACCGCGTTGGCAAAAACTCAATCATATGCTCAGTTGCTGAGACTTTCAATTTATGGAGTGTGCGGCTTGGAGGGCTAAGGCATGTAGTATTTTAGGTCACCAACTTTTGCTTAAAAATCACAATAACTTTTTTTTAACTAATAACTTGAAAACACAGATAAAAATTATTTTGTGCTTCTTCATTTTATTCCTAACTTGAAGTGAATAATGAACTCAAATACCATTGAGCTAAATTTGGTAACATCATATTTTGCTTAAATTTTTCATTTCTATAATTTCAAATTTACTTGACATTCTGAGTAACTAGAAAGCTTATTTTTTTAACTTAAAATTGTTATCAATTTTCTTTGATTTATATTTTGAAATATTCTGTCATGTCTGAATAACAAAGCCTATAAAATGTATTTGTATTCCCTTTCACCTAAATAATAATTAATTTTACAATATTTTAAAAAGAATTTGATAGGGAGGTCTATTCTTCTTTATACAAACCATAAAAAAAGTAAAAGAATATTATAAGTTTCCAATAGCCTCGTATTTACCCTCAATAATTTGTAAGGCATGACCTGTGAATTGAGATCTAGTATGAAGTATGTATGCTGAGCAAATGAACCAAGAAGCATCAGGATTGGAGGAAGACTCATTAAAAGCCTGCAATATGCAGATGACACAACTTTGCTTGCTGAAAGGCAAGAGGACTTGAAGCACCTACTGATGAAGATCGAAGACTACAGCCTTCAATATGGATTACACCTCAACAAAAGAAAACAAAAATCCTCACAACTGGACCAATAAGCAATATCATGATAAATGGAGAAAATACTGAAGTTATCAGGGATGTCATTTTACTGGGATCCTCAATCAACGCCCATTGAAGCAGCAGTCAAGAAATCAAATGATGTATTGCACTGGCCAAATTTGCTGCAAAAGGACTCATTAAAGTGTAAAAAAATCAAAGATGTGACTCTGAGGACTAAGGTGTGCCTTACTCAAGAAATGATATTTTTAATAGCCTCATATGCATGTGAAAGCTGGACAGTGAATAAGGAAGACTGAAGAAGAATTGATACCTTTGAATTATGGTGTTGGCAAAGAATATTAAATATACAATGGATTGCCAGAAAACATCTGCTTTGGAAGACGTACAGCCAGAATGCTTCTTTGAAATAATGATGTCCAGATTTCGTCTCACGTACTTTAGACATGTGTCATGGTTTGAATTATGTCCCCCCAAAAATGTGTGTATCAGTTTGGCTAGGCCATGATTCCTCGTACTGTGTGATTTTCCTGTATGTTGTAAACCTGCCTCTATGATGTTAATGAGGGAGGATCGGTGGCAGTTGTGTTACTAAGGCAGGACCTGATCTACAAGACTGGATTGTGTCCTGAGGCAATCTCTTGAGATATAAAAGAAGTGAGCAGTGAGACGGGAACCTCATGCCATCAAGAAAGCAGTGCCAGGAGCAAAGCGTGTCCTTTGGACCGGGGTTCCTGCGCTGAGAAGCTCCTAGTCTGGGGGAACACTTAAGAGAAGAAGGCCAAAAATGGCGCTGTAGGCAGAAGCACCACGTCGTCCCTCCACAGCAAAGATCTGAAAAACTAAGCCAAACAGAGAATACAACAATCCTGAAACCCTAAAACACCAAATGAAGAGATAAAGAATTCAGCCAAGCACCAAATGGACTGAGAAAACTGACAGAACAGAGAGCGAGGAGAGATTCATGCAGAGGTCCCCTACCAGCTAACACAGCGCGGATCCACCATCTTGGACTCCTATAGGAGACCCGCAAACGGGGTATGAGAAAGCAGCCTCACGGAGCTTCCAGTTGGAGAGAAAACAACCGGTAATTGGCGGTGTGCGCTTTCCCATCCCCCACCCCTCTTCACCCCAGCTTGGCCTCCTCTGCTTCCCGCGGCCACGGTCTCTTGACCGGGAAGCGCCGGCTGCTTGGATTCCACACACCCGAGCGGGCAGCTCTCTGGGTGCCATTTGTTGGCTGCTGCTGTCACTTTTTTCCGCTTCTTTTGATTTCTTCATGGCCTCTCGCCATCTCCCCCTCCTTTCGCTCAAGTGCCTCGCTCTGTGCGCCATCTTTGCTTCTTCCTGAGGGGCTGCAGAGCGCTGGTAATTTGTGATATATGCTTTCCCACTCTCTACCCTGCTTCACCCATACTTGGCCCCCTCTGCTTCCCGCGGACACAGTTTCTTGTCCAGAAATACCAGCCCACACTAGCTGGCTCTCTGAGTGCCATTTGTTGGCTGCTGGAATTGCTTTTTTTTTCCCTGCTTCTTTTGATTTCTTGCTTGCCTCTCGCTGCCTGCCCCTCCTTTCGCTCGAGTGCCTGGCTCTGTGCGCCATCTTTGCTTCTTCCTGAGGGGCTGCGGAACTCCATTCGAGCGTGGAGCTGCTTCCCGGTCTGGGCTACCACGCTGGTGGGATCCCGGGGCTTTTGTTCATTTGTTTGTTTTGAATAGTTTGTTTGTTTTCTTTTCCTTTTCTTGATTTGGGAGCCCTTTCTGGCCAGGCGGAGCTGCATGGCAAGGAGACTCCCCTTCGGCTTCCACAAACGTGCAGAGGGATCCCTGAGCGCATTTCTTTTTTCATTTTTTTTTTTTGGGGGGGGGCCTTTCTTGTTCTTTTTTTTTAAATTTCTTTTGTTTTCTTTTCCCTTTTTGTCTTTATTCATTGCTCAGTTTCTCGTTTCTCTATATCTTCCTTCTCTTTCTGATCCCTGAATACAAGGCGTTGTGTACCTCTACACCTTCTAGGCAGGCTGTACTGCAACACCTGAGAGCGACTTCCCCAGACCTCATAGCTGCACCGGTGGGATCCCTGGGAACTTTGCAGTTCTTTAACCTTTCTGATTTTTATTTATTCATTCTTTTCTTTTCTTCCTCTTCCCCTTTCTGT
>NW_004444023.1:8544690-8576344 GCF_000243295.1 Trichechus manatus latirostris
CCTGGAGCTGATGCCCTGAATTTGGACTTTTAGCCTACTTTGAGTATGAGGAAATAAACTTCTCTTCATTAAAACCATCCACTTGTGGTATTTCTGTTGTAGCAGCACTAGATAACTAAGACAACATGTTATTAGGAGGGTCCAGTCCCTGGAGTAGGACATCATGTTTGGTGACATCAAGTAGAGGGTCTGTGAAAAAGAGGAAGACCCTCAATGTGATGGATTGTCACAGTGGATGCAACAATGAGCTCAAACATAGCAATGATTGTGAGAATGGTGCAGTACCAGGCATTTTTTCATTCTGTTGTACACAGGGTTATTGGAGTTGGAACTGACTTGACAGCACCTAACAACAACAACAACTTCAACAATGAAGTATGTGTTTTTCTCAAATCCAAACTTGTGGAAAATTAGTGTCAGTAAGAATTCTTTTATGAGATCAAAGTCTTTTGGATAAACAGCCTATTCACATATATTACATTTATAAGGTCCCACTGCAGTATACATTTTGTGATGGTTCATAAGCCTGAAGCATTGGTTGCAGTCCTTGTGATGTTCATCACATTTGAATTATCTGATATATAGTAAAGCTTGAACATCATTAAAGGCTTTGCCACAATCATAAAATTTGTAAGATTTCATCTTGAAATTAATATTCTGATGATTCCCAAGGATTGAATTTTGAATGATAACCTTGCCACACACATTCTATTTTTAACATTTCTCTCAGGTATTTACTTTATGTTGTGTGTCAAGCTTGACTGTTGGTTAAATACAGTGCCCCACTCATTATAATTGTAAGATCTCCCCTGGTAGGAATTTCCTAGTGTTTTGGATTTTGGACACATGATCTTGACCAGCAGCTCCATGGCTTTCATCCTGTACAGACACAAACAGCAGGTTCAACACATTCATAGGACTAACATCTCTACCAAATCCTCCCCTGAGACCACAGCTGCCCAAGGAATTCTTTCTGTACATGGATGTCTTAGGCTGGGTTCTCTAGAAAAGCAAAACCAGTAAAGCACATGTAAATATATATATATATATATATACATAGACAGAGATTTATATCAAGGAAGTAGCTCATGGGATTGTGGAGGCTGGCATGTCCCAAGTCTGTGGGTCAGGATAGAAGCTTCCCCTGATTCACATAGCTGCAGGGGCTGGTGAACCCAAGATCAGCAGGTCAGAGATCAGGGCTCTTGCTCACAGGCTGTGAAGATCTACGAATCCCAAAATCGGCAGGCAAGACACAACGTAAGCTGCTAGCTCAAGTCCCAAGAATGGGAAGTCAGATGAACAGGAGCCAGCTGCAGGATCCAGGGTGAGCAAAAGCCCACGAACCTTACCAGAAAGTCCACTTATATTTGATCCAGCCCACGTCCCCAAGGAAACTCCCCTGCAGCAGATCCCACCATTGAGTTGATCACGTTATATCAAATCTCATCATGGAAGTGATCACATTATCCTACGACTGCCAAACTACATCATAACTGCCAAACCACTGAGAATCATGGCCTAGCCTAGCTGACACACAACCTTAACAATTACAATGAGTTTGAGTGGGGAAGGGTCAGTCCTGCCCACATGCCAATTGCTTAGGTGTGTCTCTAGGAAGGCACCTGAAGACAGGGAGGAGAACTCACATTTGGTCTCTGTGGTGAAATGAGTTCCTTTATATGGCATTTTGTCTTGGTTCCTTGGAAAAACAGCTTTTCCACTAAGCCCTGAGTTACCTTTGCCCTAGTTTTCTGCCCCAGAGAGTTTGTTACATTTCCTTGATAAGATGTAAACAACTTGGTTTTATACTTTTTGTCTGGCCCTGGGATGCAAACTACACTATGATTGGTATGCACCTTGTAGGGATTGGTCAATATACTATGCAAATGAAGTGACTATAAACTATGCAGTGAAGTTTCTGAAGCCTACTATGCAAATGAAGTGTCTGTGGCTTACTACGAGGGGATTGGTCACTTCGTCGCTCTGGTGGCAGGGTCATGCCTTGAAATTGATGTGGAGATTGTGTATATATGCAGCCAATCCCACAGAGGTTTTTCAGAGAGGAAATGGAAGGAAGAAGACAGGAGAAAAGCCAAGAGAAAAGACAAAAGAAGCAGAAAGGAGGCAAGGAACTTGCTGAAACAACAGTAACATGGGTCAAGGGCTCTAACACTGAAGAAGCAACAGGACCGGAAGGAGCCCTGTGGTGCAGTCAGTGGTGACAATCGATAGGCCCCAAAAGAGCCTGTCCTGAGGGGCCAAGAGGAATCTGTCTTGAGGGCCTTTCCAGAGGGGGCTGAGAGGAGGCCTGCACGGCTGAGAGGGAGCATGCACAGCAAGAGAAGGGCCTGCTTGTTGGCACAGCTGACAGGCGCTGAGAGAGCTGTCCTGCACTGAAAAAGGGAAGGATGTGCTGTACTTTTCAGAGGAGGCTTCCAGACTTTGCCTGTGTGTTTCCTGATCCTGATCCTGAGTTATAGCCTGTTGATCCTGATCCTGAATTTTAAACTGTTGCTTTCTTAATACACTACTTAACTTTAAGAATGGTCTGTGAGCTGTCTGTGGCCATTGTAATGGATTATGGAACTCAGAAGTAGAGAGTGCTGTGGGAGGGAAGGCTGGTGGCAGAATTAGTTAAAAGGTTGGAGAGTTGGAGTTATGTCTGATGTCCACCTCATGGGAATCAGCTTTGGGTTGATACGGTCATTATCCTCCCCCTGAAGTTAGACAGGTTCTGATGCTACTACTCCTACTGCTGCTGCTGCTACCACTACTACTAGCATTTTGCAGATTCTGTGAATCTCACTGCATCTCTCCTGTGGCAAAACTTATGGGAGGGCCTGCTTACAATTCAATGTCCTTCTGCCTGTGGGTGTGGTGGTAGCATGGGAAGGGGTATGTTGATGCCATCAAAAAGCATATTCTCAAAACGTGCATGATTTTTGTGAAGATAATCTTGTCTAAGTCACAAAGGCAAGGAAAGAGAGGGAACAGCTGCTTCTCAGGTGAATGTGGTTTCCCTGGATAGGGCTTGGGTTCTCTCTTCCTCCTGAAATGGGTTTCTCTTATATATGGCCTTTATGGTCCTGGGTTTGTAATTGTGTCACAAATGATTGGTTGGGTAACAGTCTGCCCTGTGATTGGTCTATTTTATGCACCTTACCAGGATTGGTTGATTTGCTATTCAAATAGTGGTGTGAAAATCCACCCAATAGGATTGTCTGACTTGTAGTACTTGAGAGGACTGGTCAGTTTGTGGTCCTTTTGGGAGGTCTACACCTTCAGATTGACAAGGAATTTGCTTATATAAGTGGCCAAACACACAGAAGTTGAGGGGGACTTTACTATCATCAAGAAGAATCTGGAGCAAGCAAGTCCTTTGGACAAGGTGTTCCTATGCTGAGAACCTCATAGACCCAGAAGAGAGAGATGCAACACTGAAGACAGTGAGAGACCCAGAAGGGGGCCTAGTGGCAGAGAAACAGAAACATTGACAAGCACAGAAGAGCTCAGCAGTAGGGAAATGGCAGCAGCAGTAGGAGCAGCAGGAACCATGAGACAGGTGTATGCTGAGTCAACCTCTTTTGAGCTATAAAAAAGACTAAACAAGCAAGTGAGCAAGTGGAGATGGAGGAAGATAGATGCCAAGCCACATGGAGATCTCCAAGGAACCAGGAAGCAAGCTGAACAGACAAGGACCTTCCCCAAGAGCCGCAGAGACAGAAAGCCTTCCCCTAGTGCTGGCACCCTGATTTCAGACTTCTGGCCTCCTAAATTGTGAGAAAATAAATTTGTTTGTTAAAGCCACCCACTTGTGTTATTTCTGTTACGACAGTACTAGATAACTAACATAGAATTTGGTACCAAGAAGTGAGGGTGCTGCTCTAACAAATACTGACAATGTAGAAGTGGTTTTGGAATTGGGTAATAGGTGGAGGCTGGAAGAGTTTTAAGGTGCCTAATAGTAAAAGCCTAGATTGCCTTGAAGAGACTGTTGGTAGAATAGCATCACTAGATAACTAAGATAACCACCAACCTTTTGGTTAGTAGCTGAGGGTAAATTGCACCACTCAGAAACCTTAACATCTATGATACATTCTGAATAAAACAGTAGCAAAATGCAATGCTAGTGAATAAATGTGAAGTCAACACATATACAATGTATTTTGGTTCTTTTGATTAAACCCTCCACAATAATTGCTTTCACTTTAGTTTCCAAGAACAAGACTAGTTTTTCATTCATCTTTGATATACAGCAGCTATTGAATTAATCATGAATAGCCTTCCAGTATTTCCACCACATGAACTGTCCTTATTAACTTATCAATCTGCTCCCATGAAAATGTCTGAATCTCAATGTCCTGGCCAGCTCTGTTTCATGGTCTCTTGATAGAATAATCCTTTCCTATAATTCACAAGAACATTACATTGAAGGTAGCTCTGAACACACTTACCATGATGATTTAGTTTTTTACATTGATTCTTTACTCATCCCCATTCTGTCATTCAAATTGTCACCATAATGTATTTTAGAGTCCCTGGGTGGCACAGTTAAGCGTTCCACTACTAGCCAGAAGGTCAGTAGTTCGAAACCACCCAGAGGCACCTCGGAAGAGAGACCTGGTGGTCTACTCCCAAAAGGTCACAGCCTTTAAAACCTTATGGAACAGTTCTACTCTGCATACATGGAGTCACCATGTGTCAGCATTGACTTGTTGGCAACTAACAACAATATGTGTTAAAGTTCAGGGTCCTTGTTCTTTTAGGGGAAATGGATATGAATGATCCCCAGTGTAAAGAATAGTGTGGTAGAGGCTGAACTCTAACTTCAGGAGAAGGAGGAGAGAAAATCACCATTAGCATAAGCCCAAGGTGGACTCCTGTGAGGTGGAGGTCAGACATGCCTCCTCTCTCCAACCTTTTTACCAATTCTGATACTAGCCGTCCCTCCCACAACACTCTCCACTTGTCTGCTGCGTTTCATAATTCACACAGAACCCATGGACCATACTAACAGTTATGGGGTTTATTAGGGAAGTAACAGGTTACAATGAACGTGTCGTCATTCCTCCTCAATTTGTCATTCCTGGCATAGTAGACCATATGACTGTCTGATTCAAAATGGCCAACACCAGTCCATTTCAGCTCACTAATGCCTAGGATATTGATGTTTATGTGTTCCATTTCATTTTTCATGACTTACAATTTTCCTAGGTTCAACTTTGAACATTCCACGTTCTGATTATTAATGGATGTTTGCAGCTGTTTCTTCTCATTTTGAGTCATGCCACATCAGCAAATGAAGGTCCCGAAAGCTTGAGTCTATCCACGTTATTAAGGTCAACTCTACTTTGAGAAGGCAGCTATTCCCCAGTAGTATTTTGAGTGCCTTCCCAAACTGAGGGGCTTATATTCCAGCACTATATCAAACAATGTTCCGCTGCTATTCATAAGGTTTTCAATGGCCAATTTTTTCAGAAGTTAACTGCCAGGTCCTTCTTCCTAGTCTGTCTTAGTCTGGAAGCTTAACTGAAACATGTCCACCAAGGGTGACCCTACTGGTATTTGAAATACCAGTGGCAAATCTTCCAGTATCACAGCAACATGCAAACCACCACAGTATGACAAACTGACAGACACGTGGTGTCAGTGATAGAATAATATCCATACGCCTACAAGGAAGATCAGTTAATAGACCATTACTCAAAAAATTATTCAAATTTACACACCAATAATTAAGGACAAAGATGAAGAAACTGAAGATTTTTACCAACTTCTGCAGTCTGAAACTGATGAAACATGCAATCAAGATGCATTGATAATTACTGGCAATTGGAATGCAAAAATTGGAAACAAAGGACTGGTAGTTAGAAAATATGGCCTTGGTGATAGAAACGACATTGGAGATTGCATGATAGAATTTTGAAAGACTGACTTCTTCATTGCAAATACATTTCAACAACATGAATGGCGACTCTACACATGGACCTTGCCAGATGGAATATACAGGAATCAAATCGACTACATCTGTGGAAAGAGATGATGGAAAAGCTCAATATCATCAGTCAGAACAAGGCCAGGGACTTACTGTGGAACAGATCAGTTGTTCATATGCAAGTTCAAGTTGAAGAAAATTAATACAAGTCCACAGGAGTCAAAATATAACCTTGAATATATCCCACCTGAATTTAGAGACGATGTCAAGATATATTTGATGCATTGAACACTAATGACTGAAGACAGATGAGTTGTGGAATGACATCAAACATGAAAAAAGCAAGAGATCATTAAAGAGACAGGAAACAAAGAAAAGACCAACATAGATGTCAGAAGAGACTGTGAAACTTGCTCTTGAATATCGAGTAGATAAAGCGAATGGAAGAAATGAAGTAAAAGAGCTGAACAGGAGATTTCAAAGGGCAGCTCGAGAAGATAAAGTATTATAATGAAATGTATAGAGACCTGGAGATAGAAAACCAAAAGGGAAGAACACGCTCAGCATTTCTCAAACTGAAAGAACTGAAGAAAAACTTCAAGCCTCGAGTTGCAATACTGAAGGATTCTATGGGGAAAATATTAAACAACACATGAAGCATCAAAAGAAGATGGAAGGCATACACAGTCACAGTACCAAAAAGACTTGCTAGATGTTCAACCATCTCAGGAGGTAGCATATGATCAAGAACCAATGATACTGAAGGAAGCAGCCCAAGCTGCACTGAAGATCTTAGTGAAAAACAAGGCTCCAGGAATTGACAGAATACCATTTGAGATGTTTCAACAAAAGGATGCAGCGCTGGAAGCGCTCACTTGTCTATGCCAAGAAATTTGGAAAACAGCTACCTGACCAACCAACTGAAAGAGATCTATGTTTGTGCCCATTCCAAAGAAAGGTGATGCAACAGAATGTGGAAATTATCAAACAATATCATTAATATCACATACATGTAAATTTTGGCTGAACATCATTCAAAAGGGGTTGCAGCAGTACATTGGCAGGGAACTGCCAGAAATTCAAGCCAGATTCAGAAGAGGATGTGGAACAAGTGATAACATTGCTGATGTCAGATAGATCATGGCTGAAAGCAGAGAATACCAGAAAAATATTTACCTGTGCTTTATTGACTATGCAAGGGCATTTGACTGTACGGATCATAACAAATTATGGATAACATTGCAAATAATGGGAATTCCAGAATACTGAGAATTGTGCTCATAAGGAACCTGTACTTAGACCAAGAGATAGTCGTTGGAACAGAACAAGGGGATACTGCGTGGTTTAAAGTAAAAAAAAAAAAAAAAAGTGTGCTTCAGGGTTGTATCCTTTCACTGTACTTATTAAATTTGTATGCTGAGCAAATAATCCGAGAAACTGGCCTGTACGAAGAAGAGTGTGGCATCAGGAATTGAGGAAGACCTGTGATATGCAGATGACACTATTTTGATTGCTGAAAGTGAAGAAGACTTGAAGCATTTACTGATGATGGTCAAAGACCACAGCCTTCATAGGGATTACACCTCAACATAAAGAAAACAGAAATTCTCACAACTGGACCAATAAGCAACACCATGATAAACAGAGAAAATATTGAAGTTGTCAAGGATTTCATTTTACTTGGTCCACAATCAATGCCCATGGAAGCACGAGTCAAGAAATCAAATGATGTATTGCACTGGGCAAATATGCTGCAAAAGACCTCTTTAATGTGTTTAAAAGCAAAGATGTCACTTTGAGGACTAAGGTGCACCTGACCCAAGCCATGGTGTTTTCAATCACCTCATATGTATGTAGAAGCTGGACAATGAATAAGGAAAACCAAAGAAGAATTGATGCCTTTGAATTATGGTGTTGGAGAACAATATTGAATATACCATGGAGTGGCAGAAAAATGAACAAATCTGTCTTAGAAGTACAGCCAGAGTGCTCATTAGAAGCAGGATGGCGAGACTTCATCTCATGTACTTTGGACATGTTATCAGGAGGGACCAGTCCCTGGAGAGGGACATCATGCTTGGTAGAGGGTCAGAGAAAAAAAAGAAGGCCCTCAACAACATGGACTGACACAGTGGTTCCAACAATGAGCTCAAGCATAACGATTGTGAGGATGGTGCAGAACTGGGCAGTGTTTCGTTGTGTTGTACATAGGGTTGCTATGAGTCAGACCCAGCTTGACGGCACCTAACAACAGGTTACAATTCAGGATCAAGATGACACAGAATACAGTTCTTCATTCAGGAGCGCTTCTTAGCTGTGCCTGCAGGTAGGCCTCCCTCAGACCGTCTGCCTGGACTCTGCCCTGCTCAGGCAAGTGTTACAAAGCTCTTTAGCTCTGTTGATAAGTGCCCAGTGGCACTCCACTCCACCAGTAAGCCTCAGCCCAAAGGCACTCAGCTCCCTTGCTTCGCGAGTCAGCAAACCAAGCTCCACCAACAAATGGCCAGAGGAACCCCTCTCTGCCAGGAAGCCTCCTGCCCAAAGGTACTCAGCTCTCTCAGTCTGTGGGTTGGCACACCCACTATAGCTTCCTTGCCCTGTGAGCTGTGGAGCTCACCGAACTCTCTTGCACCAGTCTGCTGATTCTGCTGCCTCTTTCTCTGCCACTGCTTCTCACAATCTTGTGCTGTCTCCAGTACTGCAGCTCTGTCTTCTGGGTCTAGGAGGTTCTCAGCCCAGGGAACCTGGCTACGAAGGATGCACTCCACTCCTGGCTGTTCTTTCTTGGTGACAGTGATGTCACCTCTCTGCTTTGGGATTGGCTCTTCTAAGCCTAGCCAGATGGCAGAAATGACCAATCCCCTCATTTGGGTTCCATACACCTTATTTACGTGGTCCTACCCTGAGAGGATTCCATCTGCCTTATCTGCATTAGCAGGCTGTCTAATCCCCATGGTGTGCCACAAACAGCTTATTTGCATAGTCCCACCCAATCATTGTGTGAGAGTCACAAAGACTATGGCTAGAAGGGCCATATTAAGTCACCCACTGCACCACATCCACCTGGAGATCTTTCATTCATCGCTTCCCTGAGATAATCATGGTAACACGTAAAAGGCCAGTAATGAAGGCATAACGACAAGATTTGAAACTTTTAGTCATGAATGATAATGTAGCCTTTTCAAGACACCTCAAATAATGGAACAAAAATATTTTATTGAATGAAGATAAATGGATCTTTCCACATCATTTTTCCTTTGACACACATCTCATGAGTATGAAGAGATTTTGACCTTTAATTACACTGTAGAATGTAACATCCGAAGCTGCTGATTTATCTTTAAAGAGCAGTGACTCAGCTCTCCCTAGTATGAATTCTGATGTGTACTTTATACAACATGCACATTTTTTGCCAACTGCCCAACCCTCCACATTGTTTTCTGAAATGCACTATGCCTATATATATATATATATTTTTTTTTTTTTTTCTTTTTTTACATGTTTCTGACTTCGATTTCTATTTCTGATCACATGGAAACTTCACTTAAGGTAGGTACTGATTTTATATTACTTGAAATTTAACCACAAGTATTTACCAGTAGATCAAAGGTGATATACAAAATTTAACTTTTGTAATTTCCTGATAAAATATCCTTGTCATTCTTGTGAATGGAGCAGTGAGAAGCCACATTGAAACCGAAGACCATGAATGCACAAAGAATTACAAATTAGTAAGAAATGATCCTAGGACTAAAACCAAAAGAAGAAAGTGTTTATATTTCATTGCTTTCATGAAACTTAAACTGAAACATAAGTTTTGGATAATCAGTCCTTGAATTCAATTAAGTCTCCAGGAGAAATTGTGTTTTTATCTTGAAATAGGCCATTTTAGCGTATTCAATTATCATCTGACTCCTGGAAGTCTTCAAAGTGGGATCCCTCATCACTATCATCATTGAAGTATCTCAGAGCTGCCAGCAGATGGTCTTCTGTGACTTCTGAACTGATGCCATCATCATCGCTGCCTCTGGCATCTTTGTCATTAGTATTTGGTTGTTCCTCATTCTGCTGGTATACAACCCGTCTTTCTGAAGCCGTTGCGGATGGTTTCTGGGGTTATTTTTTCCCAAACAGAAGCCACTTGCAGACTTCCATAAACACTGATTGCTTCAGTTGTCCTCATGGTGTGAACTTGTGAGCCTGAGACTGCATCCATCCATCCCACTCTCTTCTGACAGAAGTCTTGACTGGATTGTTAACAGGTGCAACTTGCAGGTAAGCCCACCAAGTATGACTGCTAGGTGGGCACCAGTTAATATAATTGTGAATGTTTTCTCTGTGGGGGCAGCCATAGCATTAAAAATTAGTAAAAACTTCTTCAAAAAGAATACCCCCTGCCTAGCCCTGTAACATTTATCTACCCGTACTTTCTGGTTAAGTGCTTGGCTGCTAACTGAATAGTGGGTGGTTTGAACTCACCAGTCGCTTTATGGGAAAAAGATGTGACAGTCTGCTTCTGTAAAGATTTATTGCCTTGTAAACCCTATGGAGTTCTACTGTGTCCTACAGGGTTGCTATGAGTGGGAATGAACTCAATGGCAGTGAATTTGGTTTTTGGGTACCCATACTTTCTTAACGTCCATTTTCTCAACAGTTCATCCATTCATTCTTATTACAATGCCCCACCACAAGAGTGGGCAGTTTTTTGAGGGGCATAGTAATTCACTTCAAAATCACCACTGGCTTTAATTTCACACTACTTACAGTGCAACTAAGGAATATAGTGAAGCAAGCCCCCTCATGCCCAGTGGTTGTACATAATGGCTAGTTTTTGTACCTGAAGCAGCTACAGTAATGGTGGCCAGAATGTCAAAAGACATCGGAACCTTGTCCACATTAATTATGTCCATTGCAGACATACTGAGTTCAGAGATTTTCTTTGTTGATGAATTTGCAGAAGTCAACCATCTTTTGCTCCCAGTCATCTGGAAGCCACTGGCCTACAGTGGTTCTCATTCTCACAGAAAGGCCGTTCCTTTTCATGAATTTAGAAATCCAGGTGAAACTCACATTGAAATCTGCGATTCCTCTTTCATTTGCTGGAAGCTTCGCTTTGATCTGAATTGTGACAGTAGACACAGCTTGATTTTATTCTCCTTGAGAAAGAATGCACTCTTTAAGTCATTCTCCAGCTGAGGCCATTTTGCTTTGGGTCCACAGTGTGCATGTTTTCATGGGTGCATCTTCTCCAGCTCCTATTTTCTTCTTTCCCTATTTGCTAGTGGACGAATCTCCAACCTTGAACACCTGGCTGACAGCCTGTTGCTAATTTCCTCTACCCTCAAAACAACTTTCAGTTTGTAGTCAGTGGTATAAGATTTGCTTTTAACTCCTGGTATAATCCTAAAGCATTCAGGATATAATATATAGGCCTGTGTTAAATTAACCTATGTAGGAAACTTAGAAAAAGTTATATACCTACAGTTAATGTAGTTCATTTTAGAATAAGACCTGTACCACAACCTGTAAAATATGGGAGTTATGAGATCTTACCCTCAACTTCAGAAAATTAAAGCTGAATTGTCATTATTCTTTTTAAAAAACTAAGAAATAGACCAATAAACTGAAAAAATATGCACAATTGCTAACTGACTGATTCTAGCAGAGATTGCAAAATTCACACGTGAGGTGTACAAGAAGCAAGGGTCCTTCTATAGGCCTATGCTCCCAAGCATGTAAGGTGACTTTTGATCAGTGATCAGACACTGATACTAAGAAGACATAAATTAAGCTCATAATTAAACTATGAAATAAGCAGACTTAACATAACCTAAAGGAGACTTGGTGGTGCAGTGGTTAAAGCACTCAGCATCTAGCTGAAAGGACGGCAGTTTGAACCCACCAGCCACTCCACAGAATAAAGATGTGGCAGTCTGCTTCCACAGAGATTACGGCCTTGGAAACCCTACAGGGCAGTTCTACTCTGTCTTACAGGGCTGCTGTAAGTCAGAATCAACTGGATGGCAACGGATTTTGGAACACAACCTAATGGTTTCACTTAAGATGATTTGATAAGGTTTTTGCATTCAACTGTTGAGCTAATATGCTATAATTATCAACTTAAATTCATAGAAACAAACACACAGTTTCCATTTTAGGATTACCGGGTTACTACCAAACTTGATCCATGACATCTTGACATCTGGTGAAGATTAAAATCAAAAGCAGTATTTTTGGAATATCTTGATACACATAAGAGATTAATGAAAATGAATGGAATGATATGATTTATCTGTAATATGGGAAGACGGCTGAATGAGGCCGAAATTCAGTTCTGGAAATGTCAGAAGACATGCGCAGCACATGCATGGGCATGCTATGCCAGAACAGTTTTACTTAATTTCCATCATTTCCGCGTGTTACATGTGTGCACAAGTTATTTACAAAAAATATAAAGAATTGTGAGATTAGAAAAATTTACCACGTTGTTTACATTTTGTTTCTTTACAGTATAAATTCTCTCTAGACTGCAAACATGGAAACACTTGATAAAAGCTTACCAAATATAAAACATTTGTAAGTTTATCTCCAGAATGAATGCTCAAATAATTTGCAAGGTGCAAATTTTAATGACCTTGCCTTATATAGTTAATTTACAATTTCACTACCATATGAATTTTCTGGTAGTGAGGACTGCCACAACACCTCTGTCAGCTGTTGTACTGTGGTGGCTTGTGTGTTGCTGTGATATTGGAAGCTATGCCACCGGTATTTTAAATACCAGCAGGGTGACCCTTGGTGGACAGGTTTCAGCAAGCTTCCAGACTAAGAAAGAATAGGAAGAAGGACCTCTGGTCTACTTCTGAACTGGCTATTGAAAACCTTATGAATAGCAGCGGAACATTGTCTGATATAGAGCTGGAAGATGAGCACCTGGAAGGCATTCAAAGTACAACTGGAAAAAAGCTGCCTCCTCAAAGAAGAGTCGACCTTAATGATGTGGATGGCATCAAGCTTTCAGGACCTTTGCTGATGTGGCATGACTCAAAAAGAGAAGAAACAGCTGCAAACATACATTAATAATTGGAATGTGGAATGTACTCTGTATACTGGAAAATCAGAAGTCATCAAAAATGAAACAGAACGTATAAACATCTATATCCTAGGCATTAGTGAATTGAAATGGACTGGTATCAGCCATTTTGAATCAGACAGTAATATGGTCTACCATGCCGGGAAGAAAAATTGAAAAGAAATGCTGTTGCATTCATCGTCAAAAAGAATATATCAAGATCTATCCTGATACAAGGCTGTCAGTGATAGGATAATACCCATATGCTTACAAGAAAGGCCAATTAAAATGACTATTATTCAAATTTACGCACCAAGCACTAATGCCAAAGATGAGGAAACTGAAGATTTTTAACAAATTCTGTAGTCTGAAATTGATCAAACATGCAACCAAGATGCACTGATAATTACTTATGATTGGAATGCAAAAACTGGAATCAATGGATTTGTACTGGGAAATATGGCCTTGATGATAGAAACGATGCTGGAGATCACATGATAGAATTTTGCAAGACCAATGACTTATTCATTGCAAATATCTTTCTTCAACAACATAAACGGCAACTATACACATGGATCTCACTGGACAGAAAACACAGGAAGCAAATCAATTACATCTGTGGAAAGAGATGATGGGAAAGCTGAGTAACATCAGTCAGAACAAGGCCTGTGGCCAACTGTGTAACAGACCATCAATGGCTCATGTGCAAGTTTAAGCTGAAGAAAATTAGAACAAGTTCACTAGAGAGAAAGTACAACCTGGAGTACATCCCACCTGAATTTAGAGACCATTTCAAGAATAGCTTTGATGCACTGAACACTAGTGACCAAAGACCAGATGAGTTGTGGAAGGACATTATACATGAAAAAACCAAGAGATCACTAAAAAGACAGGAAAGAAAGACAAGACCAAAATGGAGAACAGAAGAGACTCTGAAACTTGCTCTCAAACTTCAAGTAGCTAAAGTGGAAAGAAGAAATGATGAAGTAAAAGAGCTGAATAGAAGATTTCAAAGGGCAGCTTGAGAAGACAAAGTAAAATATCATAATGAAATGTGCAGACCTGGAGTTAGAAAACCAAAAGGGAAGAACACGCTTGGCATTTCTCAAGCTGAAAGAACTGAAGAAAAAATTCAAGCCCTGAGTTACAATACCAAAGGATTCTATGGGCAAAATACTGAACGATGCAGGAAATATCAAAAGAAGATGGAAGGAATACACAGAGTCACTGTACCAAATAGGGAACTGACAGAAATTCAAGCCCAATTCAGAAGAGGATATGGAACAGTAGATATCATTGCTGAAGTGAGATGGATCTTGGCTGAAAGCAGAGAATACCAGAAAGATGTCTGCCTGTGTTTTACTATGCAAAGGCATCTGGATCATAACAAATTATGGGTAACACTGCAAAAATGGAAATTCCTGAGTATTTAATTGTTCTAATATAGAACCTGTACACAGACTAAGAGGTAGTCATTTGAATAGAACAAGGGCATACTGTGTGGTTTAAAACCAAGAAAGGTGCGCACTAGGGTTGTATCCTTTCACCAGCTATTCAATCTGTATGCTGAGCAACTATGAGAAGCTGGACTATGTGAAGAACTGGGCATCAGGACTGGTGGAACACTCATTAACAATCTGTGATATGCAGATGACACAACTATGCTTGCTGAAAGCAAAGAGGACTTGAACCACTTCTGATGAAGACCAAAGACTACAGCCTTCAATATGGATTATAGATCAACATAAAACAAAAATCCTCACAAGTGAGTCAATAATTAAATGGAGAAAATACTGAAGTTGTCAAGGATTTTATTTTACCTGGATCCAGAATCAATTACCATGGAAGCAGCAGTCAAGAAATCAAATGATGTACTGCATTGGGAAATCTTTTGCAAGACTCCTTTAAAGTGTTGAAAAGCAAAGATGTCACTTTGAAGACTAAGGTGCACCTGACCCAAGCCATAGTATTTTCAATCACCTCATATGCATGCAAAAGTTGGACAAAGAATAAGGAAGACCAAAGAATTGATGCCTTTGAATTATGGTGTTGAGGAGGAATACTGAATATACCATGGACTGCCAAAAGGAACAAATCTGCTTTGAAAGTCCAACCGAAGTGGTCCTTGGAAGCAAGGATGGTGAGACTTCTTCTCATGTACTTTGGACATGTTATCAGGGGGACCAGTCCCTGGAGAAAGACATCATGCTTGGTAAGTTAGAGAGTGAAAAAGAGGAAGACTCTTGATTAGATAGGTTGATACAGTGACTGCAATGGGCTCAAACACCTCAAGGATTGTGAAGGTGGTGCAGGACTGTGCAGTGTTTCTATTCTACATAGGGTCAGTATGAGTTGGAACCAACTGGACGGCACCTAACAACAGTGAGGACTGAGCCCCAGTTAAAGGTTTTACCACTTACTACACCTGTACGGTTTCTCTCCCATATGGATTCTCAGATGAATTGTAAAATGTGAATTCTGACTAAAGTCCATGCCACATACATTTATAGGCTTTCTTACCAGTACAGCTTCTCTGATGTGTAGCGAGTTGTGAGGCAGAGTTAAAGGCTTTACCATACACATTACATTTGTAACGTCTCTGCACCAAATTCTCTGATGTTGTATAAAGTTTGGTCTTTGGGTAAAAGCCTTCCCACATTCATTACACTTGTAAGGTTTCTCTCCAAGTATGAATTCTCTCATGTTGCGCAAGTTCTGTTCTTCGGATAAATGCCTTACCACATTCAATACATTTGTAAGGTCTGTCTCCAGTATGAATTCTCTGATGAGTTGTAAGGCCTGAATTTCCACTAAAGAACTTACCACATACATTTATATGGTTTCTCACCAGTATGGATTCTCTGATGTCTGGTTAAGCTTGAGCCTTTAGTTAAGGATATTCCACATACATTACATGTGTAAGGTTTCTCTCCAGCATGAATTTTCTGATGTTCTACTAGTTTTGATCTTCGGGCAAAAGTATTACCACATTCATTTGTAAGGTCTCTCTCCAGTATGAATTCTCTGATGGGACGTAAGGCCTGAACGTTGACTAAAGGTCTTGCCACATGTATTACATTTATGGGGTTTTTCACCAGTATGGGTTTTCTGATGTATACTGAGGTTCGAGCTAAAGTTAAAGGCTTTGCCACAAACATTACATCTGTAAGGTTTATCTCCAGTATGAATTCTCAGATGATCTTTAAGATATCCGTTTTGACTGAAGACCTTCCCACATACGTTACATTTATGTAGTTTCTTTCCAGTATGGATTCTTTGATGTTTAGTGAGGTCTGAGCCACTGTAAAAGGCATTGAGAATTTTGTTACAGGTTGTAATCACTCCTTGGCCATTTCTTTCATCACCTCCCCACTGACTGTCAAACTCATGCATATCTTCCCTGACTTGTCTGAAATCAAAATTCTCGATGCCATGACTTTCATGTCTTTCCAACAACACTCCCTGGAATAATTCTCCTTTATTAATGATCTCTTTTGGTGATAATTCCTTGATCACAGATTCAGAAAAGATATCTAAAAGATATAAAAAAAAACAAGATTTCTATTAACACCTGTTGGAAAATATTTTACATTTAAAAACATAATTTTCCACCAACAAGAATACTTATAAAAGAGTTTTGAAACTTCTATCCACAGGACTTCAAATAATTAGGGACACAAAATTAATAGGATTTCTCATGCAGAATAGGCATTTGCAACAGTAACAACCGGTGTCTGATAGTTATATTCCTAATAGATACTGAAAAAAAAAATCATCTGTAAATAATAATGAAAGTTAATTCATAACACAATCTAGTAAAACATGAACAATATAACAAGTATAGTTAACAAAGGTATAGTCTCTGGAATTATCAAGAATTCTCCTTTAACAGGATTAAAGGAGAATCCCAGGAGGAGGAGGACACAGTAAGAGAAAGAATATATGTTGAGAATACCTGACTTTTGAAATACCATATTCATGTAAATACATAATATTAAAACAATAAATACAATGATTGGCCCTTAATGGGTAAATAACTAAACGAACCACAGTGCAAAATGGCTTATATAGAAGGGTGGTGGTAGTAGTAGCAGTTAAGTGTAAAAACATTTTTTGGCAGTTCCACTGAGAATCATGGAGAAATTCATTGTACAGAGAGGTGGTCAGCAACATAAGCATCCAAAGATGGGTAGAAAACAACAGAGCAGCAACGGCATATGAATCAACACGGAATACGTGAATGTTATACTAAATAAAGTTGTAAAGAAAGAAGAGGAACATATCAGTCTTCAAATGTTAAGAATGTAATTTCCAAACCTTTATTTAAATTTTGTGGAAAATGCAGGCATTAAAAGCAAAGGTGAAGTGCAAAAACTGGCTAAGTTTCTCGTAAAATACAAGATATTTAAATATTAGTTTGTTATTCTAAGATGTGTAAGGTGAGTCTAGACAGCAGGAATAATTAACAGAATAAGACATTTGCAGCAAAAGAAAACCTTATTAAAATGTAAACAAAAGTCAACAAGCTATGTTTAGAAAATTTAAAACACACTGTAGAAAAAGCAACATATTTCATGTAATGAATTATGGCATGTTAATTTTATGGTATTTGTCAGATTAAGACAGTAACTTAAAGTATATATTCCAAAGACACACAAAATTCCTAATGTAAAAAATTCAATTAATTTAAATGGGAAAAGGAAACTTTTTCATAGTGTGGTGCAGTGAACTATTATATGGACCTTCTAGCTATGGTCTTGTAACTCGCACAAATTGACCGGACTGTCCCACCAAGAGGATCGGATGGTTTTCTAATGAAAATAAGGTGCATGGGATTGGTCAGTTTTGCTATTCTGCTGGCTTAAAAGGAGCTAATCCCAGAGGCTGGGGGAGACCGCACTACCATCAAGAAGAAGAGCTAGGAGTGGCATGTGTCCTTTACATCCAGGGTCTATGTGCTGACAACATCCTAGACCCAGGAGACAGAGAAGTGGAAAACGAGATGGTGTGAGACGGCAAGAATGGTGGCAGTGAAATAGCAACAGCAGTACTAGGAAAATGGTGGGAGAAGGCACAGTGGTCTTCCTGGCCCACAGAATGAGGTAGCTACAGTGGGCGTGCTAATCCATGGAGTGAGAAAGCTGAACACTTTTGGGCAGGAGGCTTGCTGGTAGAGTGGGGTGCCTCCAGGCACCTGTTGGCAGAGCTAGGCTGGCCAACTCATGGAACAACAGAGCTGAGCGCCTTCAGGTAGGAGGCTTGTTGGCAGAGAGGGGTTCCTCTGAGCCCTTACTGGCAGAGCTATAGAGCTTTGTAACTTGCCCAAGCAGGGCAGAGGGCAGGCCTGAGCTGGGACTAAGGCCGAGAGCGAGGGCCCAGGCCAACGGTGAGGCTGAGGCCAAAAGTGAGGGCCTGGTGGCAGCAGCCAAAAACTGTTCTGATCAAAGAACTGTATTCTGAGTTGTTCTTGTTACCTCCAAGTTGATCCTGACCCTGGTTCTGAATTGTAACCTGTTACTTCCCTAATAAACCCCGTAACTGTGAGTATGGTGAGTTCTGTGTGGCCACTGTAACAAATTATCAAAAGAAGAGAAGTACACATTGCTGTGTGAGAGATGACTGCTGACAGAACTGGTAAAAAGGTTGGTGCGCTGATGTATGTCTGACATCCACCTCGTAGCAATTAGCTTTTTAGGGTGCTGACAGAGTGGGGTGCCTCTGGGTACTTGTCTGCGGAGTGAAAAGAGCTGCAACAGTTGCCAAACAGGGCAGGGGCTAACATGAGGCCTTTCCTGAGAGGAGTAAGAAAAGCCTGTCCTCAGGGGGCCAAGAGGAGCCTGCTGTCAGAGGTCAAGTGGCTTGTCCTCACAGGGCTGAGAGGAGGCCTGCAGAGCCCAAAAGGGGGCATGCATGGCAGAGAAAAGGGCCTGCTTGCTTGCACAGCAGAGAGGAGCTAAGAGAGCTGTGCTGCAGTAAAGAAAGGAGACTCTGCCGATATGCTTCATGAGCCTGAGTTGTAGCCTGCTGATCCTGATCCCATGTTACTTTCCTAATAAACCATTTAACTGTCAATATGGTCTGTGAGTTCTATATAGCCATTGCAACAGATTATAGAACCCAGCAGAGAAGCAGAGTGCCCTGAGGAGGATGGCTGGTGTCAGAATTGGTAAAAAGATTGGAGAGTGGAGGTATGTCTAACCTCCCCCTCACAAGAATCAGCTCTGGGATGATCTTGATGGTGACCCTCATTCTCCCTGAAGTTAGACAAGGTCTAACACTACTGCCACCATACTATTACTACTGCATTGCAAACAAGATACAAATGAAGAGTCACATAGGAACAGGTCTAGGAGGTGTCCTGACCTAACATGTGAAAGGGAGTAGTCCCCATATAAGGCTTCAATGTCCGCAGGGACTGTCCCAGGAAACACAATCCTCCCAAGAACAGATGTTCTCGAGAACCAGCATGCCCTTAGAACTTCCAAGAACAAAGCCTTTTATTGGCTTCATTATATAGTCATGCTTGAGGCCTCAACGCATAGTCATGACTGATATATTCATGCATGACTGATTAGTTCAAGCCCCCTCCCTTTCTGAGGTTAGTTAGCAGATATGTGGGGTCTGTGTAGCCCCTACTCATATGCACAAATTCTAAAGTGTTGCCTGCCATTTTTAGATAACAAAGACACCCTGCCTACTCAGGAAATTCCAAGGGTTATGTTTCACGAACCAAAGCCAAAGGCCAAATCAAGTTCTTTGTCTAAGCAGGGCCTGAACAGCCTGGGAGGTCTTGTAAAAGCCTTATGCAGTTTCCTGAGCATCATATACAATGGAAGAGCTGGCAATGTTTTGCTGTCTCCTGAGGTCTCCCGAGAGTGTGGAATGAGAATAACAGGTGGATAGATCTTTCAGGACAACAGAGGCCTCAGCTCTGATGTATAAGAACTGAGAAATGAGGATCAGATGGAATCAAGTACAGAAAGTGAAACCAAGAGGGCAAGAGGACCCACTGAAATAGTCTTCCTCGTCCCTCTCAAAGCCAAGGAACCAAAAGCCTCGCAGGGACCACATAATAGCATGCTGTAGGTTGTAACAGACTTTGCCTTTGTCTCTGCTCTAGCTGGAACAGCACTGGGGGATGAACTCTTACACGTCTGAAGAAAGTACTAAGCGGGGGGGGCAGGCAGGAGAACGAAGAAGAAAAGTTTACTCGGAGACATTACAAGAAATAAACTTGTGTTTTCCCATTTGAGGGGGTTTGCAAACAATATGTACTAACGTGGTTTCTTCTCTAACCATCTGAGGTCTTATCTATGTTCACACCTCGATACAGTCTCACTTACTTGGGTCGTTTACTTTATCCATCTTGTTGACTACAGTCCAGGGCTCTGTCCCCTTCTTCAAAATGGAGATAACATTCATCTCAGAAGGTGAGAGTCCTGCTTATAAGAAAGAAAAAAAGGCATGATATGCTACAGCTTTTCCAAAACAAAATCCAAGCCATGTGTTCAGTTTAGAACATCACAGATGACTCACAGAAAATTATTCCAAAAGTTTTCATCCATCGACTACTTCCTTCAAAATGCTTAAGAAATATATTAAATATGGAGATAACTAGCTCTCTTCCAACAACTATTGAACCAAAAGCACAGGAGGAAAGTTATAGAATTGGATATACTAAAGTAAGCCATAAAGTAACAGTAGAAACTTGAATTGTTGTGTATTTTTGCTGTGTATATTTTCAACCAGAACAAAATAATTTTATTTTAAAAAAAAAAGCTCCTAGTAGAAAAAGCCATTTAGCTGTTTACTCATGTTTGCATTTTAACTATTGTACCTAGATAACTGTGATTAAAAAGTTCAGCTTTTGAAAAATGTGTAATTGTTTTAACAAGAAAGAGATTAAAAACATTACTCACTTATTAAGAAAGGAAAACAAATTAACTTATCCTTTTACCAGCTTTAGCTAACAAGTATTATAAACATTTATCAGAAAATACTTTTCACCAATAAAATAAATTAATAAAATATAGAAAAAAACAAATAAATAAAGTACGCCAGGTTTTGTGCTCACTGAAGCTCTGGAAATAGCTATGTTCTAGTGTGAAACAGGCAGATCATCTGAAGAAAGAAGAAGACTAAAATCCAGATATTGCATTATGAAGCTTTTTATTTCTAAATCAACTTCAATCTTGTCTTAAGAACAGAGATTTCTAAGTACAACAAGCAAAGCAGCGCCTTCCAAGAGACTCACAAGGGAAAATGCAAAGACACACAGGGCCGATCTGGATATCTAGAAGGAAGTTATGCTCACCCAGAGAGACCAGGTTCCTGTAGTTCTCTACCATCATGTCCCTGTACAAAGCCCTCTGAGCAGGGTCCAGGCATTCCTACTCCTCCTGAGAGAATTCTATGGCCACATCCCTGAACGTTAACAGTCCCTGCAATAGAAAACACATCTCACCAAGTGCATAAGAAAAAGTTCTAATTCTCAAGAAAATGATAGAAAAAACGTATACAAATCAATTCTGTTGATGTGAGCATTTTCACAGATCCATATAAGATAATGTTATGCAAGTTATATGCCCCTAATTTTGTTTTGTCGTATTTTTCCACCAGAGGATATGAAATCCTTTCAATTATTTTTTTGTGGGCAATAAAAGAAAGGAACTTGCCTCAGTTCAAACTGCTAATAACTGGCAGAGCCAGCACCTGAACACAGGTGGACAGGCTTCAGCATTGAATCTAAAGAATCAAACAGTTAAGTAACAGATACAGCATTGAAAGGATGTTCACGAAGGGATTCTAAACAGCTCTAAGGAAACCTGTGTGGTACATTATGTAGGACATGTCCACACTCATCAGAATAACCCACTTGCAAGGCTGGAAATTAGCTGGAGCTTGCAAGTAGATATCCTGATATGCTTGTTTTAGGTGATACCTGGGTCCAGGAAATGAATGGAAATGGAGGTGGTACAGCAATGCAGAAATGGACTGAATCTAGACATATTCCTCTTTCACCCACTGAGGCACAAAGTGCCAATAAAAATTGTTCTGTCTGCCAGCAAGAAAGACTTAGACTGGAGATGGCTGTGGGGCAGATTCCTAGGGGGAAGGCCCTACACATAGCTGGCATGTCAGACCAATGCAAGTACTCACAGTACTACTGAAGAACCAGAACAGAAGATTTTGTGTCAATTTGGACTGCTCGGTCATGCTTCTTCAGACAAAGGAACATGCTTTTATCTTCAGAGTAACAGTTTGATAGAAAATTGGAACAGGGAATTGAAACATTGCTTCTCTAAAAGATAAAGGCATGAAGGGCTGGCTTACACTTTCACAAGTGTGTGCTCACACACAATATGAGGACGGAAAGGGAGAATCTCTCATGGACAGATTCCTCTGACTTTTTTGTTAGATCTGGGGAAGAAAGGATGGGGGAGAATACTGGTATGACTATACAATTCCTCCCCATATCACTTCAATTCTTGTCTTTTCCCCACATAACCTCAATTTTTTTCCCATTGTCTGATGCTATGGTCCAGGACCTGGGCTGCAACCAGGGTGAATAATGTAAACAGGGATGATTCCTAAGCAAAAACTGTAACTATGACTGTGAGTGGACCGACAGGGAGGCACTTACCAGAGTAGCACTGCTGCTGGCAATCTATACCAGTACAGTGGCCGCACTGAAAGTCCCTTCCGAAGATGGAAATATTTGTATATAAACAGATAAAAGGAAAAAGAGTAGCTGTGTGTAAATGAATGAATGAATGTGTTACACAATGACGGAAATAAAAAAATTACATTAACGCCTTGAAAGAGACTTAGAGCAAGAGATGATATTGCTCCTTAGCTCAATTATACAGTATCTGAAAGGGAGACCAGACAGACCATTCCTGCTTTTGGAACCTGACAAGATCAGACAGAAGCATGTTGTAAATCTGCAAGCCTGGGAGTAGTTTTACAACATGATGGGATGATGGACGGAGGCTAATGACTAAAGCCTAATGACTGGGACTCTGACAATATATCAGTTTCTTTTGACTCTTATTTTTGGATTATGGTGTAACACTGGCACTGCTGAATAATGATATTGATGGTTAAACGTATTGGGAAACTGAGTTGCAGCCTCCTCCACATGTAATAAGGGAACTGGCCTAAGGAAGAACTAGACGGAGATAAACGTACAAACAATGGTAATGAGAGGAGAGGAAAAGTAATCCTCCAAATGTTAGACATATAAAAGAAACCTATGGCCAAAGGCCAGCAGATGGTTGTAAGGTAATGAATCAACTTTTGTTGTTGGGTGCCGAGTGGATTCTGACTCATAGTGACCCTATATGAGAGAGTGGTACTGCCCCATGGTGTTTCCTAAGCTGTAATCTTTATGGGAGCAAATCACCAGGTCATTTCTGTCAGACAGCTGCTGGTGGGTTTGAATCACTAACCTTTCAGTAAACAGCCAACCCCTTAACAACTGCACTACCAGGACACTTTATTCCTGACAGATAAACCCATTCAATTTCCTGAGTAAATGAGGTGCCTTTATTATCTAAAACCTGAGGAGGTTGCTGCTGGTGTCTGATGCGTTGGGCAGACTTGGCAGTCTGGACAAGCCTTTAATCTCTGAGATGTGGCCTAGCTCCAGGAGGTTGGGATCAGAGTAAGAAGTGCCAGATGTGCAGCCAGTGTCAGAACAGAAAAGAAACAGAAATGATAGGAGACTGCTTTGCATTGATCAACACATTTGCAATCAGAGAAACGAGAACTGGGATTTGAAAATTTTCCCAGCAGATGTGCTGTGAATGATTTAAAGAACCTCATACTGTAGACATTTAGGTGGATTCCGTATTTTAAATCTGATTACAGAATAAAGCATCACTGATGGCTGTTATGAAACTTTCCATTCCATTCTAAATCAGTATTTTGGAACCAAAAACACACCAATTCCCATGTTGAGTTTCAAATTTATTATAAAATCAAGCACAGCAGGTTTCCCATCATAAATCTTCTTCAGGATTTTCAGCTTTTCCCACAGATTAATATGGCACATAAATGTGTGGTTTCTTTAATGCTGGTCCACAGAGAGCTCACACGGCTTCCAGATGTGAACCCAAAACCTTCCCTGCTACCCACACTAACTGCTCCAATGGAGCCTCTTCCTTTCTCCTAAACAGGCCTGGTATGAAGCCCTTCCCATGATGCTCCCCGAATGCAGCCTTTTCACAAGTCCCATGTCACTGGGTTGCACCATGAGATGGAATCTGCATGAAGGTGAGGGAGGACAGAAAGAAGGCCAATGACGGGTGCAAGCAAATATGTCAGGCAGGACACGTCAGAGTCAGAGGAGATCAGCAAATTCTCAGGACAGCATTTCAGGAAGGAGACAGGAACCAACCAAGACTATGACTTGCCTGGGAAATAGCCATTCTGGATGCCTCTTTCTTTACTCCTCTTCCTCCTGGCTTCATTCTCAGGCAGGATGAGTATTGAGAGGTCAATCCTGCGTATTGAAAATATGCTCTTAGAATCAGCACACCTCTTCCTGTGCCACAACCACACACACAGGAAGGACCTCACCTGGGGAAAGACAGTCCCTGCTGCCCACTGCCCCAGGAAGGACTCAGGGACAATAACCTTCTACATGGAGACCAACAGGTGAGTTTATCACCCTCCCCTCCTGGTGGAACCCAGACTCTGCTGCAGCAGGGGGATGAGGGGTGCACTGATCCCCCTACATTCAGGTCCCAGACCAGCACTGATACCACACGCCGTGCACAGCAGAGCCTTCCCACCTCCACTGGATCAGGGACTAGTTTCACCCTCCGAAATGGAGGGCCCAGAGCCTTGGTGCTCATGGCTGCATGCAGATTAGAATCACCTGGGGCACTTTAACCATCCTTGAGCCTGTACATCACCCAGAAGATTTCATGGGGAATCGCTGAGGAAGGTCACAAGTGATGTATTTGCAAAATGCGTCAGCAATCCAGTGTGAAGCCAGGACTAAGCTGGCTCAGAGGAGGCAAGGCCAGCACACACACCTTCCACCTGTGGCTCTGCTCTGCCCAGGGACCATGATGTCACATGGATCCAACCAGTACAAGGGCAGGAGCAGAGAGAAACTTGCAGAACACCTACCATAGGCCAGGGGTTGGGGGTGAGGGTGTGGCTGAAATGTTAAATGCGAGTCAGAGAAGACTGCCCTGGAAAAAAAACCAAACCAAACCCACTGCCATCGAGTCAATTCCGACTCATACCGACCCTATAGGACAGAGTAGAACTGCCCCATATGGCTTACAAGGAGCACCTGGTGGATTTGAACTGCCGATCTTTTGGTTAGCAGCCATAGCTCTTAAACACTACACCACCAGGGTTTCCGGACTGCCCTGAGAAGGTGATATTAGAACAAAGCACCAAGGAATAAAGGGTGTGTAACAGGTACCAGCGAGGGACCAAGGAGATTCAGGCAGAGGGACCAACCATGTGAAGGCCCTAAGGCAGTAGTGATTCTGGTCCCCGGAAGAGGCTTGTATGGCTAGAGCAGAGGAAGTGAGCAAGGAGTCAAGTAGGACATGAAGTCTCAGAGGTCCTAAGGAAGCAGACTGGAAAGGGCCTGGGGTCCTCAGCTGTTTTTCTTCCACACCACAAGAGTATTTTGGAAACCATGTATTTCTTCAATCATTTTAAGATACAACCTAATGTTTTCTTCATTTTATCCTAAAGTTAAATACTTACAAATAAGGTACTGTCTTGTCTATTTAAAAAAAAAAAAATCCCCTGGGGAAACCAGCACAACTTGTATAAGGAAAGGTCATGAAAGCTCCATAGATACATCCAAACTCCCTGTGGGACTGAATTGCTGGACGGAGGGCTGTGGGGACCATGGTCTCAGGGAACATCTAGCTCAACCAGCATAACACAGTTTATAAAAAAAATGTTCTACATTCTACCTTGGTGAGTAGCGTCTGGGGTCTTAAAAGCCTGTGAGCAGCCATCTAAGATACTCCACTGGTCTCACCCCTTCTGGAGCAAGGGAGAATGAAGAGAACAGGATACAAGGAAAAGATCAGTCCAAAGGACTAATGGACCACAGCTACCAAGGCCTTCACCAGACTGAGTCCAGTACCGCTAGATGGTGCCTGGCTACCACCACTGACTGCTGTGACCTGGATCACAACAGAGGGTTCTGGACAGAGCTGGAGAAAGATGTAGAACAAAATTCTAACACACACAAAAAAGACCAGATTTACTAGCCTTAAAGAGACTGGAGAAACCCCGACAGTATGGCCCCCAGACACCCTTTTAGCTCAGTGGTGAAGTCACTTCCGAGGTTCACCATTCAGCCGGTGATAGGACAGCCCCATAAAACCAAATGGGACTAACGAGGCACAGCAGTCCAGGGACAAGGACTAGAAGGCAGAAGGGGACAGGAAAGCTGGTAATAGGGAACCCAAGGTTGAGTAAGGACAGTGCTGACATGTAGTGGGGCTATTAACCATTGTCATAGGGCAACATGTGTACTAACTGTTTGAGAAACTATTTTGTTCTGTAAGCCTTCATCTAAAGTGAGAATAGCAGCACAACTGGAAGAACGTAATCGATGTCACTGAACTGTGCATGTAGAAATTTTTGAAATGGTGTATGTTTGGCTATGTATATTTTCACCAAAAATAAAAAAAAGTCAAGAAGGGAGAGTGTTGACGTGTCATGGGGTTGTTAACCAATGTCATAAAACAATATGTGTACTGACTGTTTAATGAGAAACTATTTGTTCTGTAAACCTTCACCTAAAGTACAATAAAAAAAAAAAACCCAAGATATTTATTGGAGCCCCAGGAGGTTGGAGCAGCCCTTAACTGAGACCTGGAGGAGTGCAGGGGAAATATGTTTAGGGTTTAAGGTGGAAGAGATGCCTGTGAGAGGTCCCAGCAGACACTTCCAGGAGCCAGCTGGACGCATGAGTTTGGAGTTCAGGGGAGAGGTCTGACTGGAAGTAAAAATGGGAGATGTCAGGGTGTTTAAAGCTGGATGACATGGAAAGGCCCTGGGTATAGACAGAGAAGAGAAGAACAAGGACTGCACCCTCGGGTGCTCCCTCTTTCAGAGACCAGGCAGTTCAGGAGAAACCAAAGGAGGAAACTGAGATGTGATCAGGAAGCAAAGTCAAATATGAAAGAAATACACAGACAGGCAGATATTTAAAGAATACTGCAATGTCCTGAAAACCAAGAAGAATGTTTTTCCAAAGAAAGGGAGTGATCAACTGTGCAAGATGCTGCTGACTGAATCAGGGTTCAGCTTAGGAAAGAAGCTCTGAGTAAATTTCTTCATCATGAATAGATGGGCTCTGTTGGAACAAGGTTCCAAGCCAATCCACACAGCCTCTAACATTTGCACAGAAAGGACAAGAGGGACAAGAGGACATCTACTTATAGCTCAAAGCTCACTATTTTAACAGATCACACAAGGGAAGAAAATTGAGTATTTGATTAACTGCATAAGATAGGTTTCTATATAAAATACAAAAGATCACTGACATCCCTACAAAGTATACACTGAAATAGTCTAACATTATTACTAGGTACCAAAGAATGTTCCCAATACATGACAAAAAGTAGAAAGCATGCAGTTCTAATAGTCTGAACCTGACCTAGTAAATTTCAAAGGAAAAACAATTTTGGAAAAAAAAATTAATGACAGCTAGCGTCAAAGTTGGAAGCCTTGGTGTAGTATCAATTAAGCACTGGGCTACCGACCAAAAGGTTGGTTTGAGAATGTTCATGCACCGTGAAGAATGTAATCAATGTCACTGGACAACTTGTGTAGAAATTGTTGAATGGGAACCTAAACTGCTATGTAAACCTTCACCAAAAACACAATAAAATATTATTTAAAAAAAAAAAAAAGTTTGGCGGTTCCAACTCACCCAGCAGCTCCACTGGAGAAAGACCTGGTGATCTGCTTCTGTAAAGATTACAGCCAAGTTAAACTTATGGGGCAGTTCTACATTTTCACAAGGGGTCGCTATGAGTCAGAATTGACTCTATGGAACCCAACAACAACAATGATTATTTAGAGAAAAGTTGAAATTCAATAAACTAAGTTAATCACAATAATGCTGGGAAAAAACCAATGTAGTATGAAAATAAGAGTAAATCCATTAAAAAACAACAGAAAAAAAAAAACACTTTTAATGTTCATTTGAAAGGGCACCCTGTAAGGACAGAGACTCTCCTGGAGGGCAGAGAGAGGGTGAAGCCAAATTGACTGAGACAAGTAACTGCCCTCTAGCTGAATAGCAGTTGTAATAGGGGTTATCCTTTGATGCAAGTAATATTAAAACGAACAACCCTTATAGACAGGAGTTTTTGTCCTTTCATTCTCATCTGTGTGATTTAAACAAATTTTACACTACAAAGCCACAAATATATTACAATTTAATCAACAATATCCCATCAACTCACCACTCATCTGGATCTGAGTCCCCTCTTTCTCCATGACTATGTGTTTCCCACTTTCACTCTTAATGCTATTTGTCCTTCTGGCTTTCGTTTTCTCTTGCTCCTTTTTTAATGCTGTGTTTCCTCCTCAGTTTCTGCTCATTTTGTTCTCCACTATCTCCTCTCTAGTTGTTTCTCCCCTTCTGTCTAGTCCTCCTCCTATACCTGTTCAGCCCCACTCCATTTTACTTTGTTGCTCTGTCTCCCCAACCTCTCTGATTGTACCTCATCTTCATATATTTCTCTCTTCGCATCTCTGTCCCCCTCTACTGTTAAGCTCCCTTTGTCCCCACTCCCTGGCATCCCCAGCTTGCTGAGTTCCCTCCCTGCTGTTTCTCCCTCTGATCTCCATGTCACCCCTTGCAGATCGATCTGTCCCTCCACCAAGTCACTGTCTCTAATGGTTCCAACTCTTTTACCTCTGTCCCCTTCTACCCCCACTCTGTTGAAATGCCTTCCCCTTTGTCTCCCCACTCCTAGTACTATGGGCCCTCTCCTCTTTGTTCCCCTCACTCTTGGATGATCATCCTTTTTTCCAGTTATATCTATTTTCTCTTTTCTCCTGCTACTTTTCTGTTTATTCTCTTTCACTGTCAAAGTTTCTTTGCAAGTCCTTCCCCAACCCTCCATTTTCCCATCTGTTTATGGTTTTCCATAATGTTTGTTTTCTAACTTTCGATATTTGCAGTTCACTCACAGTTGCTCTCTGTGTCTTTCTCTCAATCCTCTCGCCCACACGTGCACAGGGATGGAATGAGATGCCTGCTGCCCAGGAAAAGCACTTTCCAAGGGGTGGGATCGGGGATGGAAGAGCACGGGATGCCAAAAGACAGTCCCAGATCTCCTCTACCGACACCGGTTTCAGGGAGAAAGCGGTGACTGTGAACGGGAAGTCGAAAGAACAGCATGGCCAGACAAGAAGACGACACGAGGTTGAGCTCTCAGGAGAGGGTGGCGTCTCAGAGTCCCAGAACCAGGAGAGGACGGGAGGCCCGCGCTGCCCTCCAGGGGCGACACTGAGGGGGGAGGGAAGGGATGTAGCCAGAGACTCCCCCGGCAAGGACTTGACTCGGAGCAGGGCGGGCGGGGTTCAGGGAAGGGTTTTTAGCAGGAAAACGACGCAGACGGCGGCGTCTGCACGACCCCAGGGCAGAAAGGCCGGGGCGGGGACCGCCTCAGCGCAATTTTACACGGAAACGGACGCGGACGCCCTGCCGGCGGTGGAGCGACCAGGGCTCGTAACCTTTCACGGCCGCACTGGGATCTCAGCGGGGTGGGAAGCGCAGGTGCGGGGACTTTAATGTCCAGAGCGACCCCCGGGCCGGGTGTGGAGAACCTGGACAGCGAACACCTGGTTTAAACCAGAAAGAGGGCAACTCACTCACCTTTATTTCTCTCAGAGCAACTGGCTTCCTCGTCTGTACACTGCGCAGGCGCCCGCCGGAAAAGACGAGCGACATGGGGGCGTGGCCGGGGCGGGGCTAGGAGAGAGACCAGTTCCGGCGGGGACGCAGCGGGTGGGCAGGGCCGGGGCTTTTCTCCGCCTCGCTTCCGGTAGATCTCCGTTTCGGGTTTTAAAACTTTGGATGTGTTTAGTCTGTGCAGAAGAGGTGCTCTCTACCTATTTAGTTTCATGTTTCAGACAGTTTAAGGAAAAACCAAGAGGGTGGGGACCACTTAAACATTGGAAACTGCGTTGTTTTTCTCTTAATTTTAAATCAGTTTAAGTTGAAACTTTTACAAGCTGGTGGAGATACCTTTCCTAGCATAAGGGTGACGGGACTCAGGGGTATGGGCCTGAGACCTTGAAAAGGGGAGATGTGCAGAAGTGGTTGGCCCCAGGAACCGCTCCGGATATTAGAATTTAAGCCATTTAATTAGGAAAGAACTGAAATTGTCAGTGGAGATCCAAACTAAAATGTAAAATGCAAAACTGCCTGTGCTAATGTGTAGTTTCATCCTGACACCCTAAGAGTGCATCATTTCCATTTCTATCCCTTATGAACCAGGGAGACAGAGACTCATCCTGTGATTCGTAACTGAGACTTTCTCTGGGCCAGACTTGGGGTAGGGACCTGAGACAAACAGATGCGGTAATTCGGGTCACCAGCCTTTGCTTATAAAATACCAGTAAGGGCTAAGGTAAAAAAACAAAACAAAACGGAAAATAGTGAATATTGGCAAGAATGTAGGGAACTGGAATTTTTGTCTCTTGCGGTGTGGACGCAAAATTGTACAGAGTAGTGGAAAACTCTGGGAATTCTCAAAAATCTAAAAATAGAACAACCATATGTCCCAGAAATCCCACTGTTTGGAGTTAAGACAGTGCCTCGTGGATGAGGCCTGGGCAAAGCCAGATGGCAGAAACTAAAACAAAAAAGCATTGCCAATCAATTCAGTCCGACTGATGGCACCCCAGTGTGCGGCAGAGAATGGCTGTCTAAGGTTTGTATGGCTGCGACCTTTGGGGAACAGATCACCAGGCCTGTCTTCCTGGGCACCCTGGGACATGAAAACCCTTGAATGTCTTTGGGATCCTGTGAAGAAGGCTTGCTCTCTGCCTATATTTAAGTTACTGATTCATACAGTTTAAGGTAAAAGCTTAGAGTTGTGTGTGACTGCTTACAAGCTATGATGTTTTCCTCTTGACAAGTTGAAAATGGCTTAATTTGAAAGGTATTTTCTGTGAGTTGGTGCAATGAGTGCAGAAGCTACTCAGGGTGCAGAGACTGGGTGGGGGGAGGTCTGATGTGCGGCGGTGGTTGGATCCAGGAAAGTTTCCTCCAATGACAATTTAAGTAATTAAAAAAAATTTATTTTTTCCATACAAAAATTTGTACATACATTGTTATGTGACTCTAATGGCTCTCCCCATACTGTGACAGCACAATTCTCCTTTCCACCCCTGATTCCCCATGTCCATTCAACCAGCTCCTAACCTTCTCTGCCTTCCCATCTCACTTCCAGAGAGAAGCTGCCCATTTAGTCTCTTGTATCTACCTGAGCTAAGAGGCACACTCCTCACGAGTATCACTTTATGTCCCACAGTTGAGTCCAATCCCTGTATGAAGAGTTCGCCTTGGAAATTGTTTTAGTTCTGGGCTGATAGAAAATCAAGGGGCCATGCTTTCTGGGGTTCCT
>NW_004444023.1:8580144-8581194 GCF_000243295.1 Trichechus manatus latirostris
AAGTTGATTGATTATAGCATTTAGCTCTTCCATGTCTTTGTTGAGCTTCTTTCTGGATGTTCTGTCCTTCACCGAAAGTGGTGTGTTGAAGTCTCCTACTACTATTGTGGAGCTGTCTATCTCTCTTTTCAGTGCTGTTAGAGTTTGTTTTATGTATTTTGGAGCCCTGTTGTTGGGTGCATAAATATTTATTACAGTTATGTCCTGCTGGATTATTGACCTTTTAATCATTATATAGTATCCTTCCTTATCCTTTGTGGTGGATTTTACTTTACAGTCTATTTTGTCAGAGATTAATATTGCCACTCCTGCTCTTTTGTGAGTGTGTTTTGCCTGATATATTTTTTTCCATCCTTTGAGTTTTAGTTTGTTTGTGTCTTTAGGTCTAAGGTGTGTCTCTTGTAGGCAGTATATAGATGGACCATGTTTTTTTTATCCAATCTGCCACTCTGTGTCTCTTTATTGGTGCATTTAGTCCATTTACATTCAGCATAATTATTGATAGGTGTGAGTTTAGTGCTGTCATTTTGATGTCTTTTTTGTGTGTTATTCACAGTTTCTTTGTTCCACTTAATTTTCTGTGCCGAGTCTTTTTCTTTATGTATTTTCTTTTCATCTTTTTCATTGTTGTTGATTTTGTATTTGCTGAGTCTCTATATTTTTCTAATTTTTTATTTTGACTTGTAGGATTGTTATTTTCCTTTGTGGTTATGGTAATATTTACCCCTATTTTTCTAAGTTTATACCAGTCTTTTATTTCTTTATGCCACCTTGATCTCCTCTCCATATGAAAAATCTATGTTTACATTTTTAAGTCCCTCTTTTTTGTTTTAATATTGTCATATTTTAAATATTGACATCTGTTTCCCTATTTTCAGTGTTTTAGCTTTGATTTACTTTTGTGACTTCCCTATTTGGGTTGATATCTGGTTGCTCTGTCCTGTGTTCTACTCTTGGGTTGTTATCTGATGTTACTAATTTTCTAACCGGACTCCCTTTAGTATTTCTTGTAATTTTGGTTTGGTTTTTGCAGATTCCCTAAACTTCTGT
>NW_004444023.1:8582722-8584579 GCF_000243295.1 Trichechus manatus latirostris
GAAGTTAGAGTTCTGGTATATACCCTGTTGTACTGTGGTAATGAGGGCCTACGTTGCTGAGATGGGCTCACACAAGTCTATGCAAGGGGAAAGACACTCAAAGTCCATGGATCCCTTATGCCTGTGCCTAGGCAAAGGAGCTATGCCTACCCTGGGTTCCTGGCTTAGGGGAGCCGGCAGTTTATTTTTTCCCCTATTTGTTAATTTTTTCACTCTCCAAAGCAGGGAGAACAGCTCTGGGCATGTGGCAGATCCTACTTCTGGCCCAAGGGACTTGGCAATTGCTGAAGCTGGTCCAGGACCCAGTGCAGAGCAGGGAGCAGGGAGATAAATGGAAGTGAGTTTTTTCCTTAAAGGGGGTGTTTTTGATCCACACAGTAGGCCGTACGCAATTACTTATCTTTTGCCGGATTGAGGGCTGCTTCTCACTGGTTCTGGGTAGCTGTGTAGACTCTCTTGGTGCTGGGTCTCTCCCAGTGCAGAAAATGTGCCTCCCAAGCACCACTGCTTGCCTGCCTCACTGCTCACCCATGAGCTGCTCAGGCCTGAAGGACTCAGGCTCTCGCCAGGTTAGGTCTGACAACCTGTCGCTTCTTCTGAACCATCTCTCCCTCCCTCTGCCACTCCGTCCAGTTCCTCAATTCTGCCTTTGATGTTCAGGGCTCCCAGATTTGTCATATATAATCAAATCACTTTTTTGGGGGGTCTTTGTTGTAAGAGGTTCCACTGGAATCGTCTGACTACTCCGCCATTTTTGCCCCACGTCCAATTTAAGTAATTTGATTAAGAGAGGCTTGAGTTGTCTGTGTTGTTGTTGTTAGGTACTGTTGAGTGAGTTCTGACTTACAATGACCTTGTGTACAACAGAACGAAACATTGCCTGGTCTTGCATCATCCTCACAATCCTTGCTGTGTTTGAGCCCATTGTTGCAGACACTGTGTCAGTGTATCTTGTTGAGGGTCTTCCTCTTTTTCTCCAACCCTCTGCCTTACCAAGCATGATGTCCTTTTCCAGGGACTGATCTCTCCAGATAACATGTTCAAAGTATGTGAGACAAACTCTTACTCTTCCAGTTGTGAGAATTTTTGTTTCCTTCATGTTGAGTGCAATCCATACTGAAGGGTGTAGTCTTGATCTACATCCATAAGTGTTTCGAGTTCTCTTTGCTTTCAGCAAGCAAGGTTGTGTCATCTGCATATCACAGGTGGTTAATGAGTCTTCCTCCAATCCTGATGCCATGTTCTTCTTCATATAGTCCAGTTTATTGTATTATTTGCTCAGTGTACAGATTGAATAAGTATGGTAAAAGGATACAACCCTGACGCACACCTCTTCTGATTTTAAGCCACTCAGTATGCCCCTGTTCTGTTTGAACTACTGCCTCTTGGTCTATGTATAGGTCCCTCTTGAGCACAATTAAGTGTTCTGGAATTCCCATTCTTTGCAATGTTGTCCATAATTTGTTATGATCCATACAGTTGTTTATGTGACATTATGAAATCGATAAAGTAAAAGAAATAAAATGAGAGGTTCTCATAGTGTAAGGTGGTGGTGACTACTGATTTCATAGACACGGGAGGGAAATTTGAGAGGAATGAGAAAAATCTCAATAGTTAGATTGAGGTACTGCTTACATGACTATACATATTTGTCAAAACTTGTAGAGTTGTACACCTAAAAAGTGCAAATTTTAACAGAATTGAGAACCCAGCTGTAAATCCATCCACCTACAGTCACCTGATCTTCGACAAGGACCCAAAGTCCATCAGATGGGGAAAAGACAGTCTTTTTAACAAATGGTGCTGGCAAAACTGGATATCCATCTGCAAAAAAATGAAATAGGACCCATACCTCAT
>NW_004444023.1:8586500-8634351 GCF_000243295.1 Trichechus manatus latirostris
TGACATGTTGTGGGGTTATTAACCAATGTCATAAAACAATATGTGTACTACTGTTTCATGAGAAACTATTTGTTCTGTAAACCTTCACCTGAAGTACAATAAAAAAAATAGTGCAAATTTTACTTTAGGTAAATCTTCCATTCAATACCAGTATCTGGTGCCCTTGAGTTGATTCCAACTCATGGTGACCCCATGTATGTCAATGTAGAACTGTGGTCCATAGGGCTTTTAATGACTGATTTTGAAGAGGTAGATCACCAAATCTTTCTTTTGAGGCACCTGTAGGTAGATATGAACATCCCACCTCTTGGTTAGCAACCGAGCACATTAACAATTTGCACCACCCAGGGACATACTTTAATAATCAATACTTAAATAAAACCTGTTACATAGTTAAAATATGCCCAATGCAATTCGATGATATAGAAATAGGATGGTTACCTGTAAAAATGGCGTGGGGGCTGTGTCTGACCTCCTCTAACTTCACGAGGGGGAAGGAGAATCAAGATCAATAGCCCATAGTTGATTCCTGTGAGGCAGAGGTTAGACATGCCTCTTCTCTCCACCATCTTTACCAATTCTGACACCAACCGTCCCTCCCACTGCACTCTCTACTTCTCTGCTGGGCTCAATATTTTGTTGCAATGGTAACATAAAACTCACAAACAATACTTATGATTATGGGGTTTATTAGGGAAGCATCAGGTCACAATTCAGGTTCAGGGACACTCAGGATACAGTTCTTCCATCAGGATAGCCTCTTCTCAGCCATGCCCAGAGGGCACGCTTCTCTCTGAACCTTGGCCTCAGCTTGCTTGTACAAGAGTTACAAAGCTTTTTTAGCTCTGCCAATACATCCCCCCCCCAGGCACCCTACTCCACCAGGTAAGCCTTGGTCCCAAGGTCCTCAGCTCTAGTTTGGTGGGTCTGCAAATCTAGCTCCACCAAGTGCCTGGAGGCAGCGTACTCTGCTACCAAGCCTCCTGCCCAAAGGCACTCAGCTTTGTCCCTCAGTGGTCTGGGATGTTCACCGTGCCATCTCCTGCTGATCTCTCCTGCTGCCACTTCTCTGCCACCACTTCTTGCCATCCACAGTGTTACAGCCTTTTCTCTCTATCATTCTCCTGGTTCTAGGAGATTCTCAGTGCAGGATTCCTGGGTCCAAAGGACACACTGTGCTCTTGTCCCTTCTTCCCTCGTGGGGGTGAGATCCTTTCCTACCACCTCTGGGATGCCTCATTTTAAGTCTATCAGGATGGCAAAACTGACCATTCCCCTTGGTGGCCCATAATTACCTTATTTGTACAGTCCCATCTAATCACTTGAGTGGGGGTTAGAAGACCATGCTAAGAAAAGCCACACAAAAGTGATCCATTGCACTACAGAAGTCAATGCCTTGTTTCAAAGCTTCAAAGGACAGGCTAGCTCAATTGTTAAGGGCTACTTTAAGTCGAAGCCAATGCTCATTTACCGTTCCAAACATCCTAGGGCACTTAAGAATTATGCTAAATCTACTCTGTGTGTGCTCTATAAATGGAACAACAAAGTCTGGGTGGCAGCACATCTGTTTATAACATGATTAACTGAATATTTTAAGCCCACTATTGAGAACTATTGCTCAGAAAAAAAAAAAAAAGAATAAAAAAAGAAGAAAGCCTAAGAATTATATGGGATACTATCCAGGAAAAACCTATGAGTGATCAGAGTTCCAGAATGGGGAGGGGGCAGGGAGGGAGGGATAACAGAAAACACAGAGAAACTGTTGAAGATTCACTGGCAGAAAACTTCCCTAGTATTATGAAAGACGAGAAGATATCTATCCAAGAAGCTCAGCAAATGCCATACAGGATAGACCCCAAAAGAAAGTCACCAAGACATGTCAAAATCAAAGTTGCCAAAACCAAAGACAATCCTGAAGGCAGCTACGGATAAACAAAAAGTCACCTACAAATTAGAGCCAATAATAAGTCTAAGCTGAGATTACTTAGCAGAAACCATGCAGGCAAGAAGGCAATGGTATGACATATATAAAGCCTTGAAGGAAAAATATTACCAGCCAAGAATTATATATCCAGCAAAATTGTCTCTCAAATACAATGATGAATTTAGGTCATTTCTAGAGAAGCAGAAATTAAGGGAATTTGTAAAATCTACAGCAAAATTACAAGAAATATTAAAGGGAGTCCTCTGGTTAGAGAACTAACAACATCAGACAAAAGTCCAAGACTAGGACACAGGATAGATCAACCAGATATCAACCCAGATAGGGAATTCACAAAAACAAATCAAAGCTAAAAGACCGAAAATAGGGAATCAGAGATGTTAATGTGTAAATGATGACAACGTGAAAACAAAAAAAGAAGGAATAAACAGTGTAGACACAGAACTTCCATATGGAGAGGAAGTCAAGGCGATATCAAAAAATAAAAGACTTGTTTAAAGTTAGAAAAATAAAGATAAATTTCAAGGCAACCACAAAGGAAGCTAACAAACCTACCCATCAAAATAAAAAAGAAGAAAAACATAAAGACTCAGCAAACACAAAACCAACAATTATGAAAGAAATTCACCCAGAAAATTAAGTGGAACAAAGAAACCATCAACACCACACACATACACACACACACACACACACAAACACACACACACACACAAATCAAAATGATAGCAGTAAACTCACACCTATCAATAATTGCACTGAATGTAAATGGCCTAAACACACCAATAAAGAGACAGAGAGTAGCAGAATGGATTTAAAAATGATCCTTCTATATGCTGTCTACAAGAGACACACCTTAGACACAAAGACATAAACAAACTAAAACTCAAAGAATGGAAAAATATATATATCAAGCAAACAACTGCCAAAAAAGAGCAGGAGTGGCAATATTAATGTCCGATAAACTTTAAAGGAAAATCCACCGTAAAAGATAAGGAAGGACATTATATAATGATTAAAGCGTCACTACAACAGGAGGACATAACCATAATAAATACATACGCACTCAATGACCAAAAAAAACTGTTGCTGTTGAGTTGATTCCAACTCATAGTGATACAATAGGACAGAGTAGAACTCCCCATAGGACAGGCTCCAAAATACGTAAAACAAACTCTAACAGCATTGAAAAGAGAAATAGACAGTTCCACAATATAGTAGGAAACGTCAATACATCACTTTCAGTGAAGGACAGAACATCTAAAAAGAATAAAGATACAGAAAATATAAACGTCACAATCAACCAACTCGACCTTATAGACATATACAGAACACTCCACCCAACAGCAGCAAAGTATACATTCTTTTCCAACACACATGGCATAATATCCAGAATAGACCACATTTTTTGGCCACAAAGCAAGCCTTAAAGAAATCCAAAACACTGAAATAATACAAAGCATCTTTTCTGATCATAATGCCATAAAAGTAGAAATCAATAGCAGAAACAGCAATGAAAAAAAATCAAATACATGGAAATTGAACAACGCTTTGTTTAAAAATTACTGAGTGATAGAAGAAATCAAGGATGGAATAAAAAGATTCATAGAATCAAATAAGAATGAAAACACATCTTACCAAAACCTTTGGGACACAGCAAAAGCAATGTTTAGAGGTCGATTTATAGCAATAAGCGCACACATCTAAAAAGAAGAAAGGGCCAAAATCAAAATTTTAACCATACAACTTGAATAAATAGAAAGAGAGCAGAAAAAGAAGCCCTTAGGCACGAGAAGAAAGGAAACAAAGATTAGAGCAGAAATAAATGAAATAGAGAACAGAAAAACAATTGAAAGAATAAACAAGACCAAAAGTTGGTACTTTGAAAAGATCAACAAAATCGACAAATCGTTTGCTAAACTGACAAAAGAAAAAAAGGAGAGGAAGCAAATAACCTGAATAAGAAATAAGATGGGTGATATCACAACAGACCCAACTGAAATAAAAAGGATGATAACAGAATACTGTGAAAAACTGTACTCCAACAAATTTGAAAACCTAGAGGAAATGGACAAATTTCTAGAAACACACTACCTACTGACACTAACACAAACTGAGGTAGAAAAACTAAGCAGACCCATAACAAAAGAAAAAATTGAATGGATAAAAACAAAACAAAGCAAAAATCTCCCAACTCCCCCCCCCACCACCAAAAAAAAGCCTGGGCCTGGATGTCTTCACTGGGGAATTCTACCAAACTTTCAGAGGAAAGTTAACACACGTGTTACTCAAGCTATTTCGGACCATAGAAAAGGAAGGAATACTCCCGAACTCATTCTACGAAGCCAGCATAACCCTGATACCAAGGCCAGGCAAAGACACCACCAAAAACAAAACAAAACAAAACAAGAAAACAAAACAAAACAAAAAAACCCACAGACCAATATCCCTCATGAACATAGATGCAAAAATTCTCAACAAAATTCTAGCCAATAGAATTCAACAGTATATAAAAAAAAATACATCATATTCAAGTGGGATTCACACAAGGTATGCAGGGATGGTTCAACATTAGAAAATCAATCAATATAATCCACTACATAAATAAAACAAGAGAAAAGAATCTTGTGATCTTGTCAATTGACCAAGAAAAGGCATTTGACAAAGTCCAACACTGACTACTGATAAAAACTCCCAGCTAAATAGGAATAGAAGGGAAGTTCCTTGACATAATAAAGGGCATTTATACAAAGCCAACAACCAACATCGTTCTAAACAGAGATACTGAAAGCATTCTCCTTGACAATGGAAACCAGACAAGGATGCCCTTTATCACACCTCCTATTAAACATTGTGCTGGAAGTCATAGCTACAGCAATAAGGTAAAAAACAAAGAAAGAAAGAAAGAAAGAAAGGGCATCCGAATTAGTAAGGAAGAGGTAAAACTATCCCTATTCGCAGATGATATGATCTTCTACACAGAAAACCCCAAAGAATCCCCAAGAAACCTACTGGAATTAATAGAAGATTTCAGCAAAGTAGCAGGAAACAAGATTAACATACAAAAATCTGTTGGATTCTCCTACACCAACAAAGAGAATTTGAAAAGGAAATCACCAAACCAATACGATTTACAATAGCCTCCAAGAAGATAAAGTATTTAGGAATGAATCTAATCAGGGATGTAAAAGACCTATACAAAGAAAGCCACAAAACACTACTGCAAGAAACCAAAAGAGACCTACATAAGTGGAAAAACATGTCTTGCTCATGGATAGGAAGACTCAACATTGTGAAAATGTCAATTCTACCCAAAGTGATCTACAGACAGAATGCAATCCCGATGCAAATTCCAACACCATTCTTTAATAAGATGGGGAAACAAATCACCAACTTTATATGGAAAGAGAGCGGCCCTGGATAAGTAAAGCATTATGGAAGAAGAAAAACAAAGTGGAAGGCCTCACACTATACAGCCACAGGAGCAACAATAGACCCATAGACCAACAGAACAGAATGAGAACCCAGACATAAATCCCTCCATCTATGAGCAGCTCATATTTGACAAACGGCCAAAGTCTGTTAAATGGGGGAAAAGACAGTCTCTTTAACAAATGATGCAGGAATAATTGGATGTCCATCTGTAAAAAAATGAAACAAGATCCATACCTCACACCATACACAAAAAACTCAAAATAGATCAAAGACCCAACTAAAAAATCTAAAATGATAAATATCATGGAAGAAAAATAGTGACAACGCTAGGGCCCTAATATACAGCATAAATAGCATACAAACCATAACTAACAATGCACAAACACCAGAAGAGAAACTAGATAACTGGGAGTTCCTGAAAATTAAACAACTGCGTTCATCAGAAGACTTCACCAAAAGACTTAAAAGAGAACCTACAGAGTAGGAAAAAAAGTTTTTGTCTATAACATATCTGACAAAGGTCTAATCTCTAAAATCTACGAGATACTGCAACACCTCAACAACAAAAAGACATATAATCCAATTAAAAAATGGGTGAAGGATATGAACAGACACTTTACCACAGAAGACATCCAGGCAGTTAACAGACACATGAGGAAATGTTCGTGATAATTAGTCATTAGAGAAATGAAAACCAAACTACACTGAGATATCATCTCACTCCGACAATACTGGCACTAATCTAAAAAACACAAAATAACAAATATTGGAGAGGTTGTGGGGAGATTGGAACGCTTATGCACTGCTGCTGGGAATGTAAAATGGTACAACCACTTTGGAAAATTATATGGCACTTCCTTCAAAAGCTAGAAATAGAAATACCATACGATCTAGAAATCCCACTACTAGAAATATACAGCAGAAAAATAAGCCATCACACGAATAGACATATGCACACCCACGTTCACTGCAGCACTATTCACAATAGCAAAAAGATGGAAACAATCTAAATGTTAACACATGAAGGGATAAACATATTATGATACATACACACAATGGAATACTATGCAATGATAAAGAACAATGATGAAGCCTCAAAACATCTCACAGCATGGATGAATCTGGAGGGCATTATGGTGAGTGAAATAAATCAGTCACAAAAGGACAAATGTTGTATGAGACCATTATTATAAGAACTCAAGAAAAGGTTTACACACAGAAAAAAGCATTCTGGGGAGGGAGGGGGAGGAAAAATCACTAACTAGATAGTAAACAAGTGTCAACTTGGTGAAGGGAAGGACAACACACAATATAGGGGAAGTCAGCACAACTGAACCAAAGCAAAAGTATAGAAGTCTCCTAGACACATCCAAACACTTTGAGAGACCAAGTAGCTGGGGCTGGGGACTGGGGACTATAGTCTTAGGGGACATCTGGGTCAATTGGAATAATATAGTTCACAAATGAAATCTACATCCTGCTTTGGTGTGAGTAGCGTCTGGGGTCTTAAAAGCTTGCAAGCGGCCATCTAAGATACATCTATTGGTCCCATCCCATCCGAATTAAAGGAGAATGAGAGAACCAAAGACCCAGGAAAATATTAGCCCAAAGGAGTAAAGGACCACATGAACCAGAGACTCCACCAGCCTGAGACCAGAAGAACTAGATGGTGCCTGGCTATCACCAATGATTGCTCTGACAGGGATCACAACAGAGAGCCCTGGACAGAGCGGGAGAAAAACGTAGAACAGAATAAAAATCCACGCAAAAAGACCAGACTTACTTGGTGAGAGGGATGGAAGGAACCCTGAAACTATGGTGCCTGGTCACTCTGCTAACTCAGAATTGAAACCATTCCCGAAGCCCACTTTTCAGTGAAAGATTGTTGTTAGGTGTTTTCAAGTCAGTTCCAACCCATAGCGACCCTATGTACAACAGAATGAAACACTGCCCAGTACTGCACCATCCTTACAATGGTTGTTATGCTTGAGCCCATTGTTGCAGCCACTGTGTCAATCCATCTCATTCAGGGTCTACCTCTTTTTTGATGACCCTCTAGTTTACCAAGCATGATGTCCTTCTCCAGGGACTGATCCTTCCTTATAACATGTCCAAAGTATGTGAGATGTAATCTCACCATCCTTGCTTTTAAGGAGCATTCTGGTTTTACTTCTTCCAAGACAGATTCATTCTTTCTTTTGGCAGTCCATGGTAAGTTCCATATTCTTCGCCAACATCATAATTCAAAGGCGTCAATTCTTCTTCAGTCTTTTTTATTCATTGTCCAGCTTTTGCATGCATATGAAGCAATTGAGAACACCATGGCTTGGGTCAGGCGCACCTTAGTCTTCAAGGTGGCACCGTTGCTTTTTAACACTTTAAAGCGGTCTTTTGCAGCAGATTTGCCCAATGCAATGTGTCTTTTGATTTCTTGACTGCTGCTTCCATGGGTGTTGATTGTGGATCCAAAATAAAACAAAATCCTAGACAACTTCAATCTTTTCTTTATTTATCATGATGTTGCTTATTGGACAAGGATTAGATGGGCCTATAAAACAAAGAATAACATACCACAGAAAGGTACTTCAATCAAATATACGAGACCAAATGGGCAACTCTTGTCCAAAAGCAAGACAAGAAGTAGAAAGGGATAGGAACTGGATGAATGGACACAGGGAACATAGGGTGGAAAGGGGGAGCATGCTGTCACATTGTGGGGATTGCAACCAATGTCACAAAACAATATGTGTATAAAGTTTTGAATGTGAAATTAACTTGAGCAGTAACCTTTCACCTAAAGCACAATAGTCATGGATTGAATTGTGACTCCCAAAAACACCTGTCAACTTGGCTAGGTCATGATTCCCAGTATTGTATGATTGTCTACCATTTTGTCACCTGATGTGATTTCCCTGTGCTGTATATCCTATCACTATGATGTAATAAGATGGATTAGCGGCAGTTATATTGATGAGATCTACAAGATTAGATAGTGTCTTAAGCCAATCTCTTTTGAGATAGAAAAGAGAGAAGCAAGCACAGAGACATGGGACCTAATACCACCAAGAGAGCAGTGCTGGGAGCAAATCGCAGCTTTGGACCTGAGGTTCCTGTGCTGAGATGCTCCCAGACCAAGGCAAGACTGATGACAAGGATATTCCTCCGGAGCTGACAGACAGAAAGCCTTACCCTGGAGCGGGCATCCTGAATTAGGACTTCTAGTCTACTGGACTATGAGAGAATAAATTTCTTTTTGTTAAAGGCATCCATTTGTGGTATTTCTGTTATAGCAGCACTAGATGACTAAGACACACAATTAAAAAAAAGGAGAAGAAGAAGAAACAGTAGTTGGAAAATACAGCCTTGGTGACAGGAATGATTCCAGAGATAGCACAATAGATTTCAGTGAGAATGACGTGTTCATCAGAAACACTTCTTTTTCCGACAACAAAATCATGGACTATACATGAGGACTTCACTGGATGTATTACACAAGTGTCAAATCAACTGCATCTGTTGAAAGACATGATGAAAGAAGCTCAACATTATCGGTGAGAACTCAGGGAACAACTATGGAAGAGACCGTAAATGCAAGTTCTAATGGAAGCTAAAGAAAATCAAAGCAACTGCACGAGAGCCAAAGTACAACCTTGAATACATCTCATGTGAGTTTAGAAACCATCTCCAGAACAGATTTGACCCATTGAACATTAATGACAGATGATCAAAGAGTTGTCTAGTGACATCAAGGACATCATAAATGAAGAAAGTAAAAAGTCATTGAAAATACAAGAAAGAAGGAAAAGACCAAAACGGATGCTAGAAGAGACTCTGAAATTTACTCTTAAGCACAGAATAGTGAAAGTGAATATAGAAATGCTGAAGTAAAAGAGCCAAACAGAATGTTTCAGAGGGAGGCTCAAGAAAACAAGACAAAGTAATAATGACACATGCAAAGACCTTGAGTTAGGAAACCAAAAGGGAATAACGCTATCAGCAGTTCTCAAGCTGAATGAACTGAAGAGAAAACTCATCCCTCGAGTTGCATTACTGCAGGATTCTATGGGCAAAAAATTGATGCAGAAAGCATAAAAAAAGGAAGCAATACACAGAGTCGGTGTACCAGAAAGTTTTGGTGAACCATTTCAGGAGGTAGCATATGATCAAGAACCACTGTTGCTGAAGGAAAAGCTTCAAGGTGAACTGAAGGAACCAATGAAAAAACAAGGCTCCAGGAATTGCTGAAATACCAGTTGAGATGCTTCAACCTCAGATGCAATCCTGGGTACACTTACTGGCGATGTCAAGAAATCAAGCCGGATTCAGAAGAGGATGTGGAACAAGGGATATCACTGCACGTACCTGATTGATCTTGGTCCAAATCAGAGAATATCAGAAAGATATTTACCTATGTTTTATTGACTACTTGAAGGCATTAGACTCTGTGGATGATAACAAATAATATATAACATGACCAAAAATGGTAAGTTCAGAGCACTTAATTGTGCGCATAGGGAACCTGCACATGGATTAAGAGGCAGTCATTCAAAAATAGTAAGGGGACATTATGTGAATTCACATTGGGAAAGGTGTGTGGCAGGGTTGTATTCTTTCACCTTACAAATTCATTCTGTATGCTGAACAAATAATCCAAAGTTGGACTATATGAAGAAGAACCTGGCATTAGGATTGGAAGAAGACTCATTAACATCCTGTGATATGTAGATGACACAACTTCGCTTGCTGAAAGTGAAAACGACTGTAGGCACTGATGAAGGTAGAGACTACAGGATTCAGTATGGATTAAACCTGAACTTAAAAACAAACAAACAAACAAAACCCCAAAAGTCCTTACAACTGGATCAATAAACAACATCATGATAAATGACAAAGAAACTGAAGTTATCAAGGATTTCATTCTAATTGGATCTGCAATCAATGCCCACGGAAGCAGAAGTCAAGAAATCAAATGACATATTGCATTGGGAAATGCTGCAGCAAAAAACTTGCTTTAAAAAGGCAAACGTATCACTTTGATGACTAATGTGCACCTGACCTATCTATAGTCTTTTAAATCACCTAATAGGCATAGGAAAGCTGCACACTGATAAGGCAAGATGGAAAAAGCACTGACATTTGAATTGCAGTGTTGGCAAAGAATATTGAATATACCACAGACTACTAGAAAAATGAATAAATCAGTTTTGGAGGAAGTACAGCCAGAATGGTCCTTAGAAGTGAAGATGGTGTGACAATGTCTTGCTAACTTTGGACACATCATAAGGAATTTTTTTTTAATTCACATACCCCATCATTGGTGTCTCAAGAGGGATGATCATTAGTGTATTTGATCAATGCTGCCACACTACCCTTAAGAGACACTGTGACATTCCACAAAAACATGACACCTTGAAGTGTAATGAGTTTCTCTTATGTAAGGCCTTTCTGGACTTGGGTTTATAATTCTGCCATAAATGATTGGGCTGGGCCACAGTCTTGGAAGGGACTGATTCATTACTATTCAAATAGAGTGATTTCTTGTCTACCGATGGGTTTGGTCAGTTTGTGGTCTGGCTGGGAGGGCTATGTCTTAAAACTGAATATAAAGGCCAATCCCACATAGGTTGATGGGGAATTCACTATCATCAAGAACAGTCTGGAGCAGAGCACATCCTTTGGTCCTAGGGTCCCTGCACTGAGAACCTCCTAAGCCCAGAGAGAGAGGCAATGGGAGAGAAAGAAAACCTCCTAGAAGAGCTATAGTATGGATCAAGAGCTGTAACTGAAGTGAAGATGACACCAGACAGCATGAGATGGTGGCAGAAACAAGGAGACCAGCATGATGTTGCTGTGGTGGGTTTGCCAGCACACGGAAAAGGAGAACTGAGTGTTTTCGGGCAGAAGGCTTCCTGGAAGAACTAAACAGCAGTAACACTTGCCCGAGCAGTGCAGAGGCCTAGGTGGGTTATTGGCTGGCAGGGCCAAGAGAAGGGTCACCTGCTTGTGTGTATGGACTACAGCAGCCAAGAGAGCTGTCCTAATTGATAAACTGCATTCTGTCTCTGGAATTGTTCCTGGTACTTCCAAGTTGATCCTGATCCCAGGTTGTAATCTGTTACTTCCCCAATAAACTACATGACTGTGAGTATGGTCTGTGAGTTCTGTGTGGCTGCTGCAATGAATTATCAAACCCAGCAAAGAAGTAGAATGCCCTTGGGTGGACAGCCAGTATGAGACATAGTGAAAAGTGTGCCAGTGTAGGTATGTCCAACCTCCACCTTGTAGAAACTAGCTTTGCGCTGATCCTGATTTTCATCACTCCTTCTGAATGTAGACAAACACTAATGCTAGATCGTACACCGGGAACCAATTATCAGTGAGGCTCTTGCAATACTTTCTAGCTCAGCATTCTGGGACATACTGGCCATTAGATTGATTGGTTTGAAGAGGTGCTTCTGCATTTAGCAGGATAATATTGTTGCATACCGTGATGGGATGGATCAGTTTTATATGGCCTTTTTCACCATGGTCTTGTAACTGTCACCCAAGTGATTGAGTGGGATTATGCAAATAAGAACACTGTGGCCCACCAAGGAGGACTGGTCAATTTTGCCATCGCTAGGCTTAAAATGAGCCATCCTGGAGGCAGGAGGAGAGGATCTCACCAGCACCAAGGAAGAAGAGACAGGAGTAGAGTGTGTCTTTTGGACCCAGAATCCTTGCTCTGAGAAGTTCCTGGAACCAGGAGACCAAGAGGGAGAGAGAGCTGTAACACAGAAGATGGTGAGGAGCAGAGGCACAGAAATGACAGCAGCAGAACCAAGGGGCCAGCAGGAGATAGCCAGGCCCATGGAGCTAGAAAGCTGACTGTCTTAAGGCAGGAGGCTTACTGGTGGAGTGAGCTACCTCCAGGCACTTGGTGGACATAGGTTTGCTGACACACAGAGTGAGAGAGCCAAGCACCTTTGGGCTGAGGGCTTACTGGTGGAGTGGGGTGATTTTGGGCACTTATTGGCAGAGCTATAAGGGCTCTATAACACCTCCCTGAGCAGGGCAGAGACCAAGGGGCTAGAGAGAGGCATGCCTGTGGGCTAGGCTGAGAAGAGGCTGCTCTGATCGAAGAACTGTGTCCTGAGTGCTCCTCAACCTGAATTGTAACATGTTACTTCCCTAATAAACCCCATAACTGTTAGTATGGTCTGTGAGTTCTGTGTGGCCATTGAAATAAATTACTGAACCCAGCAGAGAAGCAGAGAGTGCCGTGGGAGGGATGGTTGGTGTCAGAATTCATAAAAAGTTTGGAGAGAAGGTATGTCTGACCTCTACCTCATATGTATCAGCCTTGGGCTATTGATCTAGATTCTCCTTCCTTCTTGTGAAGGTAGAGGAGGTCAGATGCCCCCACTATGCCATTTTTACAGTTGACATCAGAAACAGGATGCATTGCATTGGCTTCAGACTCATGGAAGCATTGGGCTTTGTAAGAGAAAGAACAAAGGGGTGTGGGAAGTGAAACTTTTGATTTTTTAGATGCTTACTTTGGTTGCTGTTACCTGTAATGGCTAAACAGAAAGCAAGAGATGTTATGCTGTAGCTGAGGGGAGAAAAGCTGCATCTAAAGTGGCTCAGGGCAAGGGCTAGGTTGATTGAATGGTATAATCGATAGAGTGCCAGTGTTATCTGGTTCCTTCCAGCCAGAAGCGCAAGGTCATATGCATATGAATGGAAAGAAAGTCGAAGAGTGGAGATGAAACTGGAATGTTTTTTAAAAGGTTATGTGTTCATTTGAATGTGGCCCATGTGTACTATGGATATTGACTGTTTCTCCTACCTAGTGTTGTAAAGCTGATATTGTTGTTAGGTGCCATTGAGTCTGCTCTGACTCATAGCTGGAACCACCTGAGCCGGACTAGTACCAGATCAGGTCCAGGTCCCGCTCGGGGCAGCCCGTCTAAACGGAGAAGCGGAGACGCGGCTGTTAAGGCAAGCTGAAAGCGTTTATTTAGTTGGCCAATAAAGGAGCTCACCGGGACCTGTGTCGCCAAGATGGCTCTCTGAAACTGGCCGGGGGTCACCTTTTATGGGACTGTTACAGTTAGCAGAATCCTGAGGTTATACATATTCACGATTCCTTGTTGATTATTCATTGTGGGGCAGGGCTAGGAGTCAGCAGGAAGTGACTGACAGACCCTTCACTTCTGAAATGGGCTCGGCTATCGCCCAAAGACCTAAGTCTGGTGACTTTTCGTTCTTTGACATGAGTCTTTTGGTTCCTTGGCATGAGTTTTCCGATCTATCTGTGCATGCCTGGTGGTCTGGCGCCAGTTCTCCTGGGACTTGTTTGTGACCCTTATCTGCAGAATTTCCTGAAGTTAAAACAATGTAAAGAGTAAAGAGAGAGTCAATCTTAGGCAAACAGTTCTGATCTGAAGCCCTGGGAAGCCCCGGTGTAGCCTGAGGTAAAGAAATAGTCAATCCTAGTCAAACAGTTCTGATCTGAAGCCCCAATATAGCCTGCCCCTATTGTGGGGACAGGAATGTGGCTTAGAGACCACCTTATAGCGACCCCATGTAAAACAGAAGGAAATACTGCCCGGTCCTGAGCCACCCTTACAATCATTATGCTTGAGCTCATTGTTGCAGCTGTTGTGTCAATCCATCTCCTTTAGGGTCTTCCTCTATTTTGCTGACCCTCTACTCTACCAAGCATGACGTCCTTCTCCAGGGACTGGTGCCTTCTGATAACATGTCCAAAGAATGTGAGACGAAGTCTTGCCATCCTCACTTCTAAGGAGCATTCTGGCTGTACTTCCTAAGATAGATTTGTTTGTTCTTCTGGCAGTCCATGGTGTTACTGCAGAGGGCACAGAGGCCCTCCAGACTCAATGGCCCTTGTCTTTCTCTTGTAAGAATACACATAGGAGACAATTTTTGGGTTCAGCTCTAACAGGTTTATTTTACTTGTGACAAGTAGAAGCAGTCAGTAGGGGCTCATGCCTCTCCAAAAGACTGACTCAAAGGGGAAAGCAAGGCTAGGGCTTACATGGGTTCAGTGGCGATAATAGAGAAATGAATATTCAGTGGGTTTCTTTGAAGCAGCGGGTACTTCTTGAATGGTGGTGCATACTAATTAGGTTGCATGTGCATCTGGAGTCCAAGATGGAACCCACTGATATTCAAGATAGAGTCCCCTCAGCAGCCCTTGGCATCACTTATAATGGGATATGGCGCAGGCACGCTGATCTTCTCACTACTTCACCCCCTTCGTGGGCCAAAACAGTGGTCACACTTTGTTCTTTTGTGCATCCAGAGCCTGTAAGAAGGAGGAAGGGACTAGAAAAACTCTGAGGAAGTAGTAATTCCTGGGTTCTTTTAACCTTATTTTATGTTGACAAGATGTGGTTTCTGTTTACCCAACTTCCAGGTGGTAATCTTTTAACAGCACTTTTTATTCCTCCAGGAGAGTTAATCCTATCTGTCTCAATGGTAGATTCAATATTCTTCACCAACACCATAATTCAAACACATCAATTCTTCTTTGATCTTCCTTATTCGTTGTCCAGCATTCACATGTATATGAAGCAATTGAAACCAGCATGTTTTGGGTCAGGCGCACATTAGTCCTAAAAGTGATATTTTTGCTTTTTGACACTTTAAAGAGGTCTTTTTCAGCAGATTTGCCCACTGCAATATGTTGTTTGATTTCTTGACCGTTGCTGCCATGGATGTTGATTGTGGATCCAAGTAAAATGAAATCCTAGACAACTTCAATTTTTTCTGTGTTTATCATGATGTTGGTTATTGGTCCAGCTGTGAGGATTTTTATTTTGTGTTGAGATGTAATCCATAACAAAGGCTGTGGTCTTTCATTTTCATCAGTAAGTACTTCAAGCCTTCACTTTCAACAAGCAAGGATGTGTTATCTGCATATTGCAGGTTGTTAATGAGTCTTCCTACAATTCTAATGCTGCATTCTTCTTCATATAGTCCAGCTTCTCGGATTATTTTCTCAGCATATATATTGAATAAGTATGGTGAAAGAATACAACCCTGACACACACCTTTCCTGAATTCAAACCATGCAGTTTCCCCTTGTTCTGTTTGAACGACTGCCTCTTGGTCTAAGTACAGGTTCCTCATGAGCACAATTAAGTGTTCTGAAATTCTCGTTCTTCACAATGTTATCCATAATTTGTTATGATCCTGATAGTCGAATGCCTTTGCATAGTCAATAAAATACAGGTGAACACCTTTCTGTATTCTCTGCTTTCAGCAAGGATCCATCTGACATCAGCAATGATATCCCTTGTTCCACATCCTCCTCTGAATCTGGCATGAATTTCTGGCAGTTCCCTGTTGATGTACTGCTGTAATCCCTTTTGAATGACCTTCAGCAAAATTTTACTTGTGTGTGATATTAATGATATTGTTTGATAACTTCCACATTCTGTTGGATCACCTTTCTTTGTAATGGGCACAAATATGGATCTCTTCCAGTTGGTTGGCCAGATAGCTGTCTTCCAAATTTCTTGGCATAGACGAGTGAGTATTTCCAGCGCTGCATCTGTTTGTTGAAACATTTCAGTTGGTATTCCGTCAATTCCTGAAGCCTTGTTTTTTGCCAGTGCTTTCAGTGCAGCTTGGACCTCTTCTTTCAGCACCATCAATTCTCGATCATATGCTACCTCCTGAAACAGTTGAATGTCAATCAATTCTTTTTGGTACAGCGACTCTATGTATTTCTTACATCTGCTTTTGATGCTTCCTGCATCATTTAGTATTTTCCCCATAGAATCCTTCAATATTGCAACTCAAGACTTGAATTTTTTCTTCAGTTCTTTCAGCCTGAGAAATGCCGAACGTGTTCTACCCTTTTGGTTTTCTATCTCCAGGTCTTTGCACATTTCATTATAAGACTTTACTTTGTCTTCTCCAGCTGCCCTATGAAATCTTCTGCTCAGTTCTTTCACATCATCATTTCTTCCTTTTGCTTTAGATACTAGACGTTCAAGAGCAACTTTCAGAGTCTCTTCTGACAACCATTTTGGTCTTTTCTTTCTTTTCTGTCTTTTTAATGACCTCTTTCTTCGTGCATGATGTCCTTGATGTCATTCCACAACTCCTTTTGTCTTCATTCATTAGTGTTAAATGTGTCAAATATGTTCTTGAGATGGTCTCTAAATTCAAGTGGAATATACTGAAATTCGTACTTTGGCTCTTGTGGATTTGATTTAATTTCCTTTAACTTCAATTTGAACTTTCATATAAGCCATTGACGGTCTGTTCCACAGTCAGCCCCTGGTCTTACTCTGATGATATTGAGCTTTTCCATCATCTCTCTTCACAGATGATTTGATTCTTGTGTATTCCATCTGGCAAGTTCCACATGTAGAGTCACCATTTATGTTGCTGAAAAAAGGTATTTGCAATGAAGTCGTTGGTCTTTCAAAATCCTATCATGCTATCTATGGCATCATTTCTATCATCAAGGCCATATTTTTCAACTACCAATCTTCTCCTTTGTTTCCAACTTTCACATTCCAATCACCAGTAATTATCAATGCATCTTGATTGCATATTTGATCAATCTCAGACTGTAGAAGGTGGTGAAAATCTTCAATTTATTCATCTTTGGCCTTAGTGGTTGGTGTGCAAATCTGAACTAATAGTTGTATTAACTGGTCTTCCTTGTAGGCATATTGATATTATTTTATCACGGACAATGTTGTACTCCAGAACAGATTTTGAAATGTTCTTTTTGATGATGAAGGTGATGCCATTCCTTTTCAATTTGTCATTTATGGCATATCATATGATTGTCTGATTCAAAATGTCCAATACCAGTCCATTTCTGCTCACCAATGCCCAAGGTATCAATGTTTATGTGTTCCATTTCATTATTGACAATCTCCAACTTTCCTAGTTTCATACTACATACATTCCATGTTCCAATTATTAATGGATGCTTGCAGCTGTTTCTTCTCATTTTGAGTCATGCCACATCAGCAAAGGAAGATCCATCCACATCATAAAGGTCGACTCTACTCTGAGGAGGCAGCTGTTCCCCAGTCATCTTTTGAGTGCCTTCCAACCTCAGGGGCTCATCTTCTGGCACTACATCAGACAATATTCCACTGATATTCATACGGTTTTCACTGGCTAACTTTTTCAGAAGTAGGCCACTAGGTCCTTCTTCTTAGTCTGCCATAGCTGGAAGCTCAGTTGATACAGGTCCACCTTGGGTGATCCTGCTGGTATTTGAATATCAGTGGCATAGCTTCCAGCATCACAGCAACACACAAGCTCTCACAGTAGGACAAACTGACAGACGTGTGGGGGAAATGTATGATAGAAATGAATATTGAGTATCATAGATAACAGAGGGAGTGAAACTTCACCTTCAGCCAATAAATATTTAATTGGATATGCTAAAAGGGGAACTAGAAGTTGCCCAAAAGAAACGTAGGCTGTTGGTTTAAATGCAGTAGCCCTGTGTATAGAGTATGAGGTCCATAGGTAAAAAACCTGAGCCCCCCACGAATTTTGCATTTGAAAAGATGTGCAGATATACCCAGAACTGCTGAGAGAACAGAAGATTTGCACTGTAAGGAAGGACCTGCACACACAAAAAAGACTTTTCGCTGTTTGAATTTTGAGCAGTTTGCCTTTGGATGCATCCAGGTAGGAAAAGTCAGTGCTCTTCAGAAGAACTATCTCCCCCTCTTTCTAGGACTGGAACTTAAAGGGAGCTATTGGGTAGACAGCCTGGTATGCTCACTTGTGCTGACCACCTGGTCCACTTGGTGACTGGAAGAGGGGGAGGTGTAGCAATGAAGATACAGGCTGAGTTTGGACATCTTCCCTTGGTGGCCACTGACCTAGCCCATGAGGGCTAGAGATGAGAGAGAGAAAGGCTGGCTTGTCTGAAATGCAGGAAGTTCTCTGGACTCCTAAGCTTATGGGTGGTGCCCTTTGACCTAACCCATGGAGGCTAGGGAAAGAGAAGGGGCTGGCTTGTCTGATGTGCCCAGAGGTGTGTGTAAACTCCCGAGCCTACAGCTGGGACCCATTGTGACCTAGCTTGAATGGCTAGGGATGAGTTGACTAGAACCCAACCAAATGAAGAGGAAGATGTTTGACACCGGGAGCTGGTGTAGTTCACTGCAATTTGATGGCTTGCTCTAGACTGGACGTTGCTTATGGATACAGATGCTCAAAGTTTCAACAGGAACAGAAGATTCTTCAAGACCAAGGAACATGCTTGTCTCCTCAGAGTACTGGTTTGATAGGGAAGGGCAATTTAAACATTGGCTGAAATGGGGGGAAATAAAGGTATGAAGTGGTTGGCTTAAATGCTTTCGTGGGTGTGTTTACACTAAAATTGAGGGGGATAAGGGAGGCTCCTCACTGAATAGATTCCTCTATTCCTAATGGGTCTGGGAAGAGAGGGTGGGGGAAGATGCTGATAGGATTATGTGATTCAGATTTGAGTGTTAACTGCGTTGTGATTGTAAAAATCTGTGATTGGAGGCTGTAAGTGTGAGAGTGGATTAAGGGGGAAGCACTGCTGGACTGGAGTAGTGGCCAAACCTAAAGTACCTTTTGTTATGCTGATCCCTCATGAGGCTCAGAGCTAGGGAATAATCTTCACTCAGTTAAATTTTCCAGAGGCCAGAAAAGGTGATGCTGAGATGACTTTTGGAAAACCTAACCAGATCAGATGGACACCTGAAGAAGACCTGAATAGCTGGTACCTGAGTAACCTCAGCCTGAGGACTCTTTGCACTACTGAAGGACTGATTGTTAGTGACTCTTTTGGACTGGTAAAATGACTGGGATGGGTAAGTTAATCCTTCAGGTGTGAAAGGACCAATGGCTAGCAGTGCCAGGGAGTGGCTGTGGTGCAGTGAATTACTGAATACGGCCCTTCTAGCCATAGTCTTTGTAACTATGTAACCAATCTTTGTAACCAAATGATTGGGTGAGGCTATGCAAATAAGGTATATGGAACCCTAATGAGTGGATTGGTCAGTTTTGCCATCCCACTAGGCTTAAAATGAGCCATCCCAGAGGTAGGAAGAGAGGATCTTACCACCACCAAGAAAGAAAAGCCAGGAGTGGAGCACAACCTGGGATACCTGTGCTGAGAAGCTCCTGGAACCAGGAGACTGAGAGAGAGGAAGAATGAGCAAGCAAGATGTAACACCTAAGACAGTGAAACATGGCGGCAGAGAAACAGTGACAGCAGAGGCAGGAGACTAGCAGGAGACAGTGTGGTGGGCTTCTCAGTCCATAGAATGAGAAAACTGAGTGCTTTTGGGCAGGTGCCTTGCTGGCAGAGTGGGGTGCCTCTGGGCACTTATTAAAAAAAACAAAATGAACTCGTTGCTGTGGAGTCAATTCTGACTCACAGCGACCCTAAAAGAGCTTTGTAACACTTGTCCAAGCAAGGCAGAGACTGAGGGGACAGAGGGCCGTACCTGCAGGCAAGGCTGAGAAGAGGTAGTCCTGTTTGAAGAACTGTATCCTGAAGCTTCCTGAAAGTGAATGGTAACCTGTAACTTACCTAATAAACCCCATAATCATGAGTATAGTCTGTGATTCCTGTATGGCTATTGCAATGAATTATGAAACTCAGCAGACAAGTAGAGAGTGCTGGGGGTGGGGGGAAACAGTTGGTGTCAGAATTGGTAAAGATGGCAGAGAGAGGAGGCAAGTCTGACCTCTGCCTCATAGGAAACAGCCTTGGGCTACTGATCTTGATCCTCCTTTTTCCTTGTTAAGTCAGAGGCCAGACACCACTGCCACGCCACTTTTTACACTTCCCTTATAGCTGGCAACCTGAATTCAGACTTCTAGCTTCCTAACCTGTGAGAAAATAAATTTGTTTGTTAAAGCCATCCACTTGTGGTATTTCTGCTATAGCAGCACTACATAACTAAGACAGAATTTGGTACAGGAAGTGGGATGCTGCTCTAACAGATACCTAAAATGTGGAAACAGTTTTGAATTGGTTAATAGGTAGAGGCTGAAAGAGTTTTAAGGTGTCTAATGGTGCAGTGGTTAAGCGTTTGGCTGCTAACCAAAATGTTGGCAGTTCAAATCCACCAGCTCCTGGGGAACCCTATGTGGTAGTTCTACTCTCTTCTATAGGGTCTCTGTGAGCCAGAATCGACTCGATGGCAACAGGTACAACTGGTAATAGTAAAAGCCTAGACTGCCTTGAAGAGACTATAGGTAGAATTATAGATATCAAAGGCAATTCTGGTGAGGAAGGAGAGCTATAGACAAAGTCTTTATCATCTTAGAGAATACATATGATGCCAGCAACAGAATGTTGCTAGACATGTGGACTTTAAATGTGCTTCTGGTGAGGCTTTAAAAGAAAATGAACATGTGACAGTGGAGGAAGGGCAATGCTTTTTATGCAGTGGCAAAGAACTCTGAATTATGTTCAAATGTTTGGTGGAAGAGAGAACTTGTAAGTGATGAACTTGGATATCTGGCTGATGAGATTTCTAAGCAAAATCTTAAAGGGGCTGCATGATTTCTTCTTGCCATGTATAGTATAATGTGAGAGGAAAGAGATGGACTTAAAAATGAACTGTGCAAAATGAAAACAGAACTTAAAGATTTGGAAAATTCTGTTGTACAAACTAAGGTCACATGTTCTAGAATGTTCACCAAGGACCTGTCTATACAAACTTTGGTTAAAGAGAGTAAGCGTGTGATTGATGGATCTAACCAACTACCCCAGCAAAAGACTCATCAGCTTAGACTGAAGGGGACAGAGAAAGAACGAAAGAACGCTGTCTGCCTCTTGGATTTCTATAGGCAGAAAACAGGCCAAAGCAGTTACATCTGTTGTCTGCCAAGAAAAGTAAAGGGCTATCCCTGGAGCAGCTCAGAGAATAGTAGAACTGTTGGACGTAGCATGGGAAGCTGGGCCTTCTTGGTTTCAAAGGTTGGGCCACAGTCTCCTGGATCTCAGAGTGGGGCCACAGCCTCCTAGGTTTCAAAGAGTTGGATCGTTGTCAACTCCGCTCCAGAGTGTGGCGCTGCTGTTTAGGTGTACCAGGAGGATGGGGCCACCACACAAACTCAGGTGGTGAGGTGGCCATGCCCAAGGGGCAGAAGAACAGGGCCTACTGGGGCTGAGGTACGGGTGTCGCTACTCAGATGGACTAGAATGGGGCCATCTAAACCCAAGGGAGCTAAGTTGCCATCCCAGTGGGCCTGGAAGGTGGAGCTGAAGCCCATGGTGGAGAAGCCTCCACCTGGAATCCAGAGGGTGCAGCCATTGGCACAGATGGTCTCAGAGAAGACAGGATTATTTTCAAGACTTTTGAGAGCTAATGGGATTTCTTCTGCTGGGTTCAGGACTGGCTTGGTGCCTGTTAATCCCTTCTTTCCCTCCAATTTCTCCCATTTATAATGGAAATCTCTACCTGGTGCCTGTTCCACCATTGTACTTCGGAAACAAATAACTTTTTTTTATTGTGTTTAAGTGAAAGTTTACAATTCATGTTAGTTTCTCATACAAAAATTTATATACACATTGTGACCCTAGGTGCTCTTCCTGTACTGTGAAAGCACACTCCTCCTTTCCACCCCATATTTCCCGTGCCCATTCAACCAGCTCCTGACCCTCTGCCTTCTCATCTCACCTCCGGACAGAAGCTGCCTGTTTAGTCTCATGTATCTACTTGAGCTAAGAAGCACCCTCTCCACAAGTATCATTTTATGTCCCACAGTCCAGTCTAATCTTTGAAGAGTGGGCCTTGGGAATGGTTTTAGTTTTGGGCTAACAGAAAGTCTGAGCGCCATGTCTTCTGGGGTCCCTGCAGTCTCAAACCATTGTCTCATCTTTTTACTAGAATTTGAGTTCTGCACCCCACTTTTCTCCTGCTCCATCAGGGACTCTGTTGTGTTTCCTGTCAGGGCAGTCATTGGTGGTAGCTGGGCACCATCTAGTTCTGGTCTCAGGCTGATGAATCTCTGGTTTATGTGGCCCTTTCTGTCTCTTGGGCTAATACTTGGAAATAAATAACTTGTATTCTAGATTTCTCAGGTTCACAGATGAAGAGGAATTTTGCCACAGGATGGAATATGCATCAAGTCTCAACCATATTTCATTTAGATGATTCAGATGAGATTTTAGACTTAAGAGTTGTGGGAAGATGTGATGGGGTGAATGTGATTTGCATGAGGCAAGAACATGAATTTTAGGTGGCCAAAAGGTGGAATGTTATGGATTGAATTGTGTCCCCCCAAAATAAGTTGTAAACCCTAACCTCTATACCTGTGGTTATAATCCCATTTGGGAATGGGTTACCTTTGTTATGTGAATGTGGCAGGATTAATGTAGGCTGTATCTTGAGTCAATCTCTTTTTAGATACAAAGATTAAACAAGACAGCAGAGATGGTGTAAGATGGATGCCAAGACATATGGAGATATCCAAGAAACCAGGAAGGAGAAGCTGAAGAGTCAAAGACCTTCCTTCAGAGTCGACAGAGAAATCCTTGTCCTAGAGCTGGTTCTCTGAATTCGGACTTCTAGTCTCCTAACCAGTGATAAAATAAATTTGTTTGTAAAATCCATCCATCCACTTCTGGCATTTCTATTATAGCTCCACTAGATAACTAGGCCATGGCTCTAGGAGGTTCTCAGCACCGGAAGCCCCAGTCCAAAGGATTCATTCTGCTCCTGGCTCTTTCTTGTTGGTAGTGAGGTCTGCCCTCTGCTCTGGAATTGGCTGTTTAAGCCTAGTGAAATGGCAAAACTGACCAATCCCCTCCTTAGAGTTCCATACACTTTATTTGCATAGTCCCATCCAATCATTGTGTGGGAGTAACAAAGCTAATGGCTAGAAGGGCCATACTAAGTAATTCACTGCACTGCAAATACACACCTTACGATAATTACAATAACCAAGTATACACATTGCCTAATGGGATTATAACCACAGGTATAAGGGTTAGGATTTACAACACATATATTTTGGGGGGGACACAATTCAATCCATAACATTCTACCCTTTGCCCCCCCCTCAAATTCATGTCCTTGTCACATGAAAACACATTCACCCCATCACATTATCCACAAAGTCTTCAATGAACTCCAAGTCCAAAATGTCATCTTCTGAATCATTCAAATCAAATACAGGTGAGACTTTATGTGTACTCCATCCTGTGGCAAAATTCCTCTTTATCTGTGAACCTATGAAATCTAGAATACAAGTTAGCTGTTTCCGAAGTACAATGGTGGAACAGGCACAAGGTAAAGATTTCCATTACAAATGGGAAAAATTGGAGGGAAAGAAGCTTTAACAGGCAATAAGCATGTCCCGAATCCAGCAGAACAAATTACACTAGCTCTCAAGCCTTGGAAAATAATCCTCTCTTCTCTAAGACCATCTGGACAATGGCTCTGCCCTCTAGACTCTGGGTATGGATTCTAGGTGGAGGTCCCTTGGCCCTGGGCATTAGCCCAGCCTTCCAGGCTGACACAGATGGCAGCCTCGCCCCTTCAGCTTTCAGCAGAAGCTCCATAATGCTGGGCAAACCGAATGGTAATCCAACTTCCAGAACTGAGTTGGTGGAGGTCTGATTCTTCTTTCTCTGTCCCCTTCAGTCTAAGCTGATGGGTTTTCTGCTGGGGTAGTTGGTTAGATCCATCAATCACACACTTATTCTCTTTAATCAAAGTTTGTATAGACAGGTCCTTGGTGAACATTCCAGGACACATGACCTTAGCTTGTAAAATAACTTTCCAAATCTGTAAGTTCTGGTTTCATTTTGCACAGCTCATTTTTAAGTCCATCTCTTTCCTCTCACATTTTATTATAAACGGCAAGAAGAAATCATGCAGCCCCTTTATGATCTTGCTTAGAAATCTTATCAGCCAGATATCCAATTTCATCACTTAAAAGTTCTATCTTCCAGCAAACATCTGAACATAATTCAGAGTTCTTTGCCACTGCATAAAAAGCATCACCCTTCCTCCATTGTCACATGTTCATCATTTTCTTTTAAAGCCTCACCAGAAGCACATTTAACATACACATTCCTAGAAACATTCTGTTGATAGTGCCATATGTATTCTCTAAGAGGACAGAGACTTTTTCTGTGGCTCTCTTCACTACCAAGCCCTCACCAGAATTTCCTTTGATGTCCATAATTCTATACCTATTAAATATATTGAGTCAAAACTAACGACCTTTTTAAAAAAAAAGCACCAGGCCCAGCGATTTCCTTTGTGATCCCTAACACATATTTAAAAAAATTAATGAAACCAATTCTCTAATCTCTTCCAAAATATAGCAGATGAAATATTTCCTAACTTGTTTCATGAGGCCAGCATTTGTCTAATAACAAAACCAAATAAGTACATTACAAGAAAACTATAGACCAGTATCTTTCATGAGATCTATGGCAAGGCAAAGACCCAGAAGAGCTAACACAACACTGAAGAAGAAACACAGCACTGCAGGACTCACACTACCAAACTTCAACACTTTCTATGAAGCTACAGTAAACACAGAGTCCTACTGATGAAAAACTTAAAAACCCTCAAAAATAGTAGCATATGGACAACAGTACACGAAAAGGATAATACACCACGACAAAGTAGGATTTATTCCACATATGTAAGGCTGGCTCAATCTCTGATGGCAATACACAAAAGGAAAAAAATCATATAGTCATATCAATGGAGAAAAAATCATTTGAGAAAGCTTAGGGTCCCTCAAACTCAGAGTTCTTCAGAAGGAACCAACACTACCTTGATTTTAGATTTCTAGCACCAGAAGTGAAAATAAATTTCTGTGGCTTTATCACCCAGTTTAGGGTAATTTGTTATGGCAGTCCTAGGAATCTAATACAGAATTCATCCTGTTCTGTGGATTGGCCACAGTGGAAATTAATGAGTTTTGGGAAGTGAATACATAGTCTCTTATTCATCTACAAGAAAAATTAACACTGTGTATCTTCACTTTTCAGGGGAAACTCATGAACATTGACCGTTTCAAAATTGTTTCAATGAATGCTCCAAGTAGAAAAAATTATGCTTATTCCTGATATTTTTTTATTTCATAACATTTTTTTACCATATGTAAGTCAAGGCTGATGGAAGCCATATATTTTTAGCACAAAAACATGCATTTGGATTTATAACTATATACTTACTGCATTCCATGATTAAATTGTGTCCTCCAAAAATGTATCAATTTGCCTGGGACATGATTCCTGGTATTGTGTGATTATCCACCATATTGTCATCTAATGTGATTTTCCTGTGTTGTAAATCCATTCCTCTATCATGTTAATGAAGGGAGATAGACAGCAGTTGTTTTGATAAGGCTGGGCTCAATCTATGGGATTGGATTCTCTTGAGCCAGTTTCTTTTGGGATATAAAAGAGAGAAGCAAGCAAAGAGACAGGGATCTCATATCACCAAGGAAGCACTGCTGGGAGCAGAGCATGTCCTTTGGACCCAGGGTTCCTGTGCAGAGAAGCTCCTAGCCTAGGGTAAGACTGATGAGAAGGACCTTTCTCCAGAGCTAACAGAGAAAGCCTTCCTCTAGAGCTGACGTCCTGAATTTGGACTTTTAGCCTACTATACTGTGAGGAAATAAATTTCTCTTTGCTAAAGCCATCCACTTGTGGTATTTCTGTTATAGCAGCATGAGATAACTAAGACAGTGAATACTCATGAAAGTACTTCAAATGCAAATTTATGTATACATTTCCAGAATTGTATAGTTTGATTCCACAATGGAAAGGAATTGTTCCATATGCCTTTTCACCATGAGAAATTAATGGTACCTTGTTAGTATCTGTTATGAAGTATGCTACTGAAGTACGACTTGATTGTGTTGGTAGAAGGAATGTGATTCCCTCATAGTTATGAAAAAAATGACTCAATTTTCGAATTAAACATGAGACCCATGAAACATTCTGAATAAAACAGGACCAAGATACAATGCCAGTGGTTAAATATGAATCCAACCCATATATATTTTATTTTGGTTCTTTTGATTAAACTCCCTCCTCTAAGAATTGCTCTCTTCATTTTCCAAGAGCAAGACTAATTTTTCATTAATCTTTAGTATAAAAAACTATAGCAATTACAAGGTGATGCTGTAATGCAATCCACCAACACTGCGCGGTACCCATGTTGTATCTGATTTCTAGACAGCGAGAGGCCATTAGAAAAAAGGGGAATAATATGGATTACTCCATGTACACCATGTTCTTCTGATCCTCTGTACTTCTGTGCTGGGTTAAATAATCTGGTACAATGGCTACACAGAACTCACATTCCATACTCACAATTATGTGAGTTTTATTATGGAAATAACAGGTGACAATAAAAGATCATTAAAAACATTCTACAACTCAGGATCAGAATCTGCAAGCAAGTAGGTAGTCTCCCTTCTTAAGCGCAGGACAGCTCTCTCATCTCCTCTTGGCAGAGTTAAAGGCTTTGCTACGCATATTACATTTGTAAGTTCTCTGTGCCAAACGAATTCTCTGATGTTCTATAAGGTTTGCTCTTTGGGTGAAAGCCTTCCCACATTCATTACATTTGTAAGGTTTCTCTCCAGTATGAATTCTCTGATGTTCCACAAGGTGTGTTCTTCGGATAAATGCCTTACCACATTGAATACACTTGTAAGGTCTCTCTCCAGTGTGAATCCTCTGATGAGTTGTAAGGCCTGAATTTCGACTAAAGAACTTTCCACATACATTACATTTATATGGTTTCTCACCAGTATGGATTCTCTGATGTCTAGTTAAGTGTGAGCCTTTAGTTAAGGATTTTCCACATACATTACATGTGTAGGGTTTCTCTCCAGTATGAATTCTTAGATGAGCTTCCAGGTGTCCATTTTGACTGAAGACCTTCCCACACACATCACAATTATATAGTTTCTTTCCAGTATGAATTCTCTGATGGGCTGTAAGGCCTGAATATCGACTAAAGGTCTTGCCACATATATTACATTTATGTGGTTTTTCACCAGTGTGGATTCTCTGATGTCTAGTCAGGTTTGAGCCAAAGTTAAAGGCTTTGCCACAAATACTACATCTGTAAGGTTTCTCTCCAGTATGAATTCTCACATGATCTTCAAGATGTCCATTCTGACTGAAGACCTTCCCGCATACATTACATTTGTATAGTTTCTTTCCAGTATGGAGTATTTGATGTTCAGATAGGGTTGAGCCACTGTAAAAGGCATTGAGAATTTTGTTATGGGTTATAATCAATCCTTTGTCATTCCTTTCATCATCTCCCCACGAACTCTCCAACTGATGCATATTTTCCCTGACTTGCCTGAAGTCAAAATCCTCAGTACCATGACTTTCATATCTCTCCAACATCACTCTCTGGAATAACTCTCCTTTATTAATGATCTCTTTTGGTGATAATTCCTGGATCACAGATGTAGAAAAGACATCTAAAAGATATAAAGAACCATAGGCTTCGAATTAACACCAATTAGAAAATATTTAACATTGAAAAACGTAATTTTCTGTCAAAAACAATACTTATAATTAACAGTTTTGAAACTTCTACCCAAAGGACTTTACATTTTAGGAACACAAAATTAATAGAATTCCTCAATAATGAAAGGATGATTTCATGTAATTCAAATGATTTTTAGGTAAGCTGAGTTTCAAACACTATATGACCATACTACTTATGCAACGTAAAAACACACAAGCCCTAAGAGAATGCCACCATCCTAAAGAAAACATGAGTTGATAAAGGTTTGTGGCAGCCTCATATTAAAAAAAAAAAATTATATTGAAGTATGTTGATGCATACATATTGTTTACAATTAAAAACAAACACAGAACTATGCAATGTAATGGTAAGTAATCCTGAGTAAAGTTTTCTAATGAAGAAGATAAGTGGCAATTTGGAATTCTAAAACAAAAAGAGCACGAGTAAGGTAAGGAAGAATTTAAGTAAACACTGATGTAAGAATAACAAAACTATCTATATCCATGTAGAATAGGCATTTGCAACATTAACAACTGGTACACAGCTGTTTTATTCCATAATAGATACTGAAAAACAATCACCTGTAAATCATAATGAAAGTTAATAAACAACACAATCTAGTAAACCATGAATAATCCCGCAAGTGCATAATAAGTAATTGCAAAAATACAAAATTATAGTCTGTGGAATTATCAAGAATTCTCCTTTGAGAGGATTAAAGGAGAATTTCAGAAGGATACAGTAAGAGAAGGAGAATATGTGTTCAGAATACCTGACTTTTGAAATATCATGTTCAAGTAAACACATAATATTAAAATAATAAATACAGTTATTTGCCCTTAATGGGTAAATAAACCAAAGCGCAGGATGGCTTGTATACAAGGGTGGTGTTAGTCGTAGCAGTTAAATGTAGAAACATTTTCTGATAACTCCACTGGTACCCACAGAGGAATTCATTGTGCAGAGAGGTGGTCGGCAACCTAAGCAGCCAACAGTAACCAGAGAACAACAGTACAGCACCGGGATGTGAATCAACAAGGAACAGGTGAATGTCTTACTAAATTCAGTTTTAAAGAAATACAAGGAACATATCAGTCTTCAAATGTTAAGTGAAGAATGTAATTTCCAAACCTTTATTAATTTTGTGGAAAACGCAGGCATTATAATAAGCAGGAGTGAAGAAGTACAGGAAGTGCAAGAAATTGGCTAAGTTTCTTGTTAAACACAAGAAATTTAAATATTAGTTTGATATACAAAGATGTTTATGATGAATCTAGACAGCAAGAATAACTAATGAGGCACTTGCACCAAAAGAAAACCTTATTAAAATATAAACAAAACCCAACAAACTATGTTTAGAAAATTTAAAATATACTATGGAAAAAGCAACATATTTCATGTAACAAATTATGACATGTTAATTCTATGGTATTTGTCGGATTAAAAAACAGTCACTTAAAACAAAGGATATATTCCAAAGACATCCAAAATTCCTAATGTGAAACACTCAATTAATTTAAATGGGAAAAGTAAACTCTGATAGCGCAGTGTAGTGAATTGCTATTATATGGCCTTCTAGCCATGGTAAGGAGCTGCGGTGGCTCAGCGATTAAGTGCTTGGCTCCTAACCAAAAGGATGGTAGTTCAAACCCATCCAGCCGTTCCAAGGGAGGAAGACAAGGCGATCTGCTCCCATAAAGTTTACAGCCAAGAAAACCCTATGGGGAAGTTCTACGCTGTCACATGGGGTTGCTATGAGTCAAAACTGACTTGATGGACCTAACAACAACAAGCCATGGTCTTGTAAGTCCCACAAAATGATTCATGTGACTATACAAATAAGGTGCTTATGGCCCATCAAAAGGATCAGACACTTTTCAAAAGCAAATAAGGTGCATTGAACCTTTGTAGGGGATTAGTAAGTTTTGCCATTCTGCTAGGCTTAAAAGGAGGCAATCCTAGAGGTTGCGTGAAATCTCACTACCATCAAGAAGAAGAGTTGGGATTGGAGCGTGTTCTTCGGACCCAAGGTCCTTCATTGAGAATGTCCTAGATCTAGGAGACAGAGACAGCTGTAACACCAGAGGCGACACAAGGCGGTTAAGAAGTGATGGCAAGCACAAGAGAGACTAGCAGCAGAGAAACAGTGACAGTAGAACCAGGACACCAGTGCAAGAAGGCACTGTGGTCTTCCTGGACCATGGAGTGAGGTGGCTACAGTGGGCATGCTGACCCAGAGCGAGAGAGCTGAGGAGGCTTGCGGGCAGTTTGGGGTGCACTGAGGCACTTGTTGGCGGTGCTAGGCTCGCCAACCCATAGTGAAAGAGTTGAGTACTTTCAGGCCGAGGCTTACTAGTGGAATGGGGTGCCTCCAGGCACGTACTGGCAAAGCTGAAGAAATTTGTAACACTTGCCCAAGTAGGGTAGGGGCAATGCCTGAGCAGGGATTAGGCCAAGAGTGATGGCCCAGGCTGAGAGCAAAGGCTCGGCAGCAGCAGCCAAGAAAAAGCTGTCCTGATTGAAGAACTGTTTCCTGAGTTGCTACCTCCAAGTTGATCCTGAATTGTAAACTGTTATTTCCATAATAAACCCCATAACTGTGAGTATGGTCTGTGAGTTGTGAGGTCACTGCAATGAATTATCGAACCCAGCGAAGAATTAGAGACTGTCATGGGAGGGACGACTGGTGTCAGAATTGATGAAAAGATTGGAATGCAGGAATGTCTGACTTCCACCTCACAAGAACCAGCTTTTTAGGGTGCTGGCAGAGTAGGGTGCTCCCAGACACTTGTCTGCAGAGCTAAAATAGGTGTAACACTTCCCAAGCAGGGTAAGGGCTTAACAGGGTTCCTGCCCTGAGAAGGCCAAGAGGGGCCCATCCTCAGGGGGCCAATAGGACACTTGTCCTCAGGGGGATGAGAGGAGGCCTGTCTTCAGGGAGTTTTGATGAGGCCTGCACTGCCGAAAGGGGTTTGCATGGCAGAGAGAATGGTCTGCTTGCTTGCATAGCTGAGAGGAGCTGACAGAGCTGTCCTGCACTAAACTACATGCTTCCTGAACCTGATCCTGAGTCACAGTTTGTTGTTCCTATCCTGTATTACTTCCCTAATAAACCACGTAACTGTGAGTGTGGTCCGTGCGTTGTGTGGCCACTGCAACATATTATAGAACCCAACAACAAAGCAGAGTGCTGTGGGGAGGATGGCTGGTGTCAGAATTGGTAAAGGTTGGAGAGTGGAGGTATGTCTAAACTCCACCTGATAGGTATCAGCTTTGGACTGATCCTGATCGTGATCCTCATTCTCCCTGAAGCTGGATAAGATCTGACACTACAGCCACGACCCTACTGCTACTGCACTGCAAACAAGAAAGGATACAAATGAAGACAAACAAAGGAACAGGTCTACGAGGAGTCCTGAGCTAACTTTCCAAAGGGAGTGGTCCCGGTTTAAGTCTTGTATGTCCCCAGGGACTGTCCCAGGAAAAACAATCCTCCCAAGAACAGATGTTCTTGAGAACCAGCATGCCCCTAGATCTTCCGAGTTCAAAGTCTTCCATTGGCTTCACTGCATGGTCATGCTTGAGACCTCATTGCATAGTCATGATTGATACATTCATACATGACTGATTAATTCATGTCCCACTCCCTTTCAGAGGTTAGCTGGTAAGGAGGGGTCTGTGTAGCCACCACTCATTTGAACAAATTCTAAAGTGTTGCCTGCCATTTTTAGATAACAAAGACACCTCACCTACCCGAGAAATTCCAAAGGTTATCTTTCACAAACCAAATACAAAGGCCAAATTGAGTTCTTTGACTAACAGAGATTTGAACAGATGGGGAGGTCTTGTAAAAGCCTTATGTAGCTTCCTGGGCCTCATATGCAATGGAAGAGCTGGCAGTGTTTTGCTGTCTCCTGAGAAGGTCTCCCAAGAGTGTGTAATGAGAATGGGCAATGTAGGCTTCAGCTCTGACCTGTATGAACTGAGTATCAGATGTAATCAAGTACAGAAGGAGAAACTAAGAGGGCAAGAAGATGCCTTTGAAACAGGCCTCCTAGTCCTTCTCAAAGCCAAGCCACCAAAGGCCTTACAGGGACCACATAATAGCATGCTGTAGGTCATAACAGACTTTGTCTCTGCTCAAGCTGGAACAGCAGTGGAGGATAAACTCTTACATGTCTGAAGAGAGTGATACATGAAAGGGATAGACAGGAGAATGAAGAAAAAATGTTTCCTTTGAGATGTTACAATAAAATAAACTTGCGTTTTCCCATTTAGGGGGTTTGCCAAACAATATTTAATGGTGTGGTTTCTTCTCTAACCATCTGAGCTCTTACCTTCTTGATACATCCTCACCTACCTGGGTCATATGCTATATCCATCATGGTGTACAGAGTCCAGGGCTCTGTCTTTTTCTTTAAAATGGAGATACCATTCATCTCAGAAGAAGAGATTCCTGTTTATAAGAAAAAGAAACATGATATGCTGTAGCTTTTCCAGAATAAAATCCAAGTTATTTGTTCAGCTTAAAACATCAGATGATTCTAGAAAATTATTTCAAAAGTTCATGTACTGACTGCCTCCTTGAAAATGGTTAAGAAATATGTTAATATGCAGATATGCAGCTATTTTCCAATAACTATTGAATCAAAAGCAAAGAAGGAAAGTCATGGAATTGGACATATTAAAAGTAAGCCATGAGGTACACGTAGAAACCTGTACAAATGTATTTTTTTGCTGTGTATATTCTCAACAAGACAAATTATAAAAAAAAAAAAAAAAACAAACCCATTGCCATTAAGTCGATTTTGACGCAAAAAGCTTCTTAGAAAAAGCCAGTTAGCTGTTTACTCATGTCTGCATTTTAACTATGCTTCCTAGATTAATGTGATTAAAATTTTAAGTTTTTGAAAAAAGGTATGATTAACTGTTTTAACACAAAAGAGATTAAAAACATTACTCACTTGTTAGGCAACAGAAAGGAAAACAAATACTCAAGTACTTCATCCTTTTACCAGCATTAGTTAACATGTATTACAAAATTTTATCAGAAAATACTACTTTCAGCAATAGAATAAATTAATACAATATATTTTTTAAACACAAAGTAAGTCATAAGGTTTTGTGCTTACTCAAGCCCTGGAAACAGCTATGTTCTAGTGTGAAGTGGGCAGATCATCTGAAGAAAGAGGAAGACTAAAGTCCAGATATTGCTTTATGAAGTTTTCATTTCTGAATCAACTTCAATCTTGCCTTAGAAACAGAGATTTCAGAATGTATCAAGCAGGGTTGGGGCTTCCAATAGACACACAAGGGAAAACGCAAAGACACACAGGGCAGATCCTGACTTCTGGAGAGAAGTTATGCTCACCCAGGGAGACCAGGTTCCTGTAGTTCTCCAACATCACGTCCCTGTACAAAGCCCTCTGAGCAGGGTCCAGGCATTCCCACTCCTCCTGAGAGAATTCTATGGCCACATCCCTGAATGTCAACAGTCCCTGCAATAGAAAACACATCTCACCAAGTGCAGAAGGGAAACCTCTAATTTTCCAGAAAATGATAGAAATGTATACAAATCAATTCTGTTGATGTCAGCATTTTGACAGATCCACATATGATAACATTATGCGAGTTATATGTCCCCTAATTTTGTTTTGTCATATCTTTCCACCAGAATATATGAAATCCAGTTAACCTTTTCCTGTGGTCAATAAAAGAAATTCATCTCAGTTCAAACTAGTAAGTGGCAGAGCCAGCACCTGAACACAGGTGGACAGGCTTCAGCACTGAATCTAAAGAATCAAACAGTTAAGTAACAGATACAGCATTGAAAGGACGTTCACAAAGGGATTCAAAACAGCCCTCTGGAAATTTGTGAGGTTCAATATGTAGGATATGTCCATACTCATCAGAAGAACCCTCTTTCAGGGTTGGCAATTAACTGAAGCTGGCAAGTAGATATCCTGATATGCTTGTTTGAGGTGACATCCTGGGTCCAGGAAATGAATGGAAATTGGGGTGGTGCAGCAATGCAGAGATGGACCAAATCTGGACATATACTCTTTCATCTAGTGAGACACAAAATGCCAATAAGAACCGTTGTGTCTGCAGGAAGAGAGACATAGACTGGAGATGGCTGTGGGGCAGATTCCTACAGGGAAGGCCCTACACATAGCTGGCACATCAGACTGATGCTGGCAGCCCTGGGATGCTACACTTACTCTGAACTGGACTTTGCTTATCCTGAGGTAGATGCAAATAGTCAGAGTACTATTAAAGATCCAGAACAGAAGATTCCGCATCAATCAGGACGGCTGAGTCATATTTCTTCAGACAAAGGAACATGCTTTTATCCTCAGAGTAACAGTTTGATAGAAAATTGGAACAGGAAATTGAAACATTGCTTCTCTAAAACGGGGAGATAAAGGCAGGAACGGCTGGCTTACACACCTTCACAAGTGTGTGCTCACACTCAATATCAGAAGGAAAGGGAGAATCCCCAATGAATAGATTTCTCTGACTTTTCTGGTGGATCTGGGGAGGATGCTGGTATGATTATACACTCTTTCCCATATCACTTCAATTCTTGTCTCTTTTCCCCACATAACCTCAATTATTTCCCCATTGTCTGATGCTATGGTCCAGGACCTGAGCTGCAACCAGGGTGAGTAATGGAAGCAAGGATGATTCCTAAGGAAAAACTGTAACTAATGACTGTGAGTGGACTGACAGGGAGACACCTTCTGGGTAGCACTGCTGCTGGCAATCTAGACCAGTACAGTGGCCGCACTGAAAGTCCCTTCTGAAGATGGAAAAGTTTGTATATAAACAGATGAAAGGAAAAAGAGTAGCTGTGTGTAAAGGAATGACTGAATGGGTTGTACAATGAGAGAAATACAAAAATTACATTAATGCTTGAAAAGAGGCTTAGAGTAAGAGATGATGTCTCTAAGCTCAATTATACAATGCCTGAAAGGGTGACCAGACCACTCTTGCTTCTGGAATCTGACAAGATTAGATGGAAGTACGTTACAAAACTGAGTGGCCTGGGAGGAGTTTTACAATACAATGTGATGACGGATTAAGCCTAATGACTAACGCCTAATGGCTGATTTGGGACTCTAGCAATATGTCAGTTTCTTTTGAATCTTATTTTTCACATTATGGTGTAACACTGACACTGCTGAGTACCAATCTTGATGGTTAAAAGTATTGGGTAATTGACTTAAAACCTCCACCAGATGTAATAAGTAACTGGCCTGAGGAAAAACTGGTGGGAGAGAAAGGTACAAATAGTGGTAGCATGAGGGGAGGAGAAAAGTAAATCCTTCAAATGTTAGGCATTAAAAGAAACCCATGGCCAAAGGACAGCAGGTGGTTGTGAGGTAATGAATCACTTTGTTGTTGTGTGCAGAGTGGATTTTGACTCATAGTGACCCTCAAGGACAGAGTAGAACTGCCCCATAGGATTGCCTAGGCTGTAATCTTTATGGGAGCAGATTGCCAGGTCATTTCTCTCACGAAGCTGCTGATGGATTCGAATAGCCAATCTTTCAGTTAGCAGCTGACTGCTTAACCATTGTGGCACCAAGGCTCCTTAAATGAATCATCTTACAGAGAGCTATTTGGCCTTTGTCCTTGGTTCCTGACAGATGTTGTTGCTGTTGGACGCATTTAAGTTGATTCTGGCTCATAGAGACACCATGTGACGGGGCAGAACTTCCCCACAGGAATTTTTTTACTATAATCATTATGGAATCAGATCACGAGGTCTTATTGCCTTGGAGTCGCTGTGTGGGTTCGAATCATCAATATTTTGGTTAACAGCCGAGTACTTAACCATTGTGCAACCAGGGCTCCTTTTTCCTGACAGATAAACCCATTGAATTTTCTGAGTAATTGAGGTACATTATGGATTGAACTGTGTTCCCCAAAAATATGTGTCAACTTGGTGAGGCTGTGATTTCCGGTATTGTGTGGTTGTCTTCCGTTTTGTGATCTGATGTAATTATCCTCTGTTTTGTGATGTGCTGTAAATTGCCTCTTATGCATATGAAAGCTGGACAATGAATAAAGAATGCCAGAGAAGAAATGAATTTGAATTATGGTGTTGGCAAAGAATACTGAATATAACATGGACTGCCAGAAGAATGAACAAATTTGTCTTGGAAGAAGTACAGCCAGATTGCTCCACAGAAGTAAGGATGGCAAGACTTGGACTTACGTACTTTGTACATGTTATCGGGAGGGACCAGTCCCTGGAGAAGGACATTGTGCTTGGTAAAGTAGAGGATCAGTAAAAACGAGGAAAACCCTCAAGGAGATAGACTGACACAGTGGCTGGAACAATGGGCTCAAACACAGCAAGCAGTGTGAGAATGGCACAGGACCAGGCTGTGTTTCGTTCTGTTGTACATAGGGTTGCTATGAGTCGGAATGGACTCAGTGGCACCTAAGAACAATAACAACATAGGTTAATGAGGCAGGATTAGGGTTGGGTGTCATCTTGAGTCACACTGTCTTACAAGAAGGTTTGATTCAAGTCATGCTCTTACTCAAGTCACACACTTGCACGTACTCCAGTCACACCTTTACTTGAGTCACATCTTTTGTCTTACAAGAGACAAATGGAAAGAGAAGCAACCAGAAACAGAGGGACCACATCACCATCAAGTAAGAAGATCCAGGAGCGGAGTGCATCGTTTGGACCGGCGTCCCTGCGCTGAGAACCTCTTAGACCCAGGAGACAGAGAACTTTAACACCGGAGACAGCGTAAGATGGCTAGAAGTGGCAACAGAGAACTGGTAGCAACAGAACCAGGAGGCCGGTAGGAGATAGCAAAGGGGGTGTGCCAACCAATGGAGCGAGAGAGCTGAGTGCCTTCTGGTAGGAGTCCTGCTGGCAGAGTCGGATGCCTCTGGGTACTTGTTGGTGGAGCTAGGTAACCAAGAATAAGTTGCAGTCGCTACCTACCAAGGCTGGTTGGTCTATTTGAACTTTGGAGAATGTATATTCCACATTTGTGAATATTACTGGTTCCTATCCATAAAAATTCTCAGAAGAAAATTGTGTTCAAATGGGGACCAGAGAAACAGGAGGCTAAGTCTGAATTTCAGAAAGTGGTCCTTAGGCCCTTATAATCCACATTCTGACATGATTTTGGAGGTGTCTGCCACGTTCTTACGCAGACTGGAGCTTATGACAAAAACCTGAGAATGCCGCCCTACGGTGACCGCTGGGATTCTGGACTAGAAAGTGTCCAGATGCTGAAGCACAACACATGCCATGTGAAAGGCAGTTATTTGCCTGCTGTTAGGTGATGACTGACTGCCTCAATGACAGAAAGACATAAAATAATCATGAGATCTAAAATAACGTCAGAGAAACACTCTAATAAGGAAGGTGGTGCCCAAAATAGCTCTATAATAAAATAGAAACGGTTCATATAAGAACAAGCTACTAGGGGAATGCTGGGAGGCAGACACCATATCTATGAGCAGGTAGCTTCTTTCATCATAGGTCCTACCCTGGAATGACCTGAAAAGCTGCCAGAACCTACTACTACATGGACAGTGCCCTATGAACAGCTTTCTGTTGACGAGCATAAGGCTGCTTGGTTCACAGATGACAGTTCCAGGGTACATGGACAACACGTGATATGGACAGCTGCTGCATTAAGACCAGCAGACAGAAAGACTGTGATTGAAGAAGGTAAGAACAGTTCAGCCCAAAGGGTTGAACTGCATGCTGTCTTCTTAGCCATGATGGAAGAACTGGGCAATGTTGACAGCCTGTATGTTTGGATTTTTACAAATTCATGGCCAGTGGCTAATGGTCAGGCAAATCGGTAATGGAAAATTGGACCATTAAGGGGACACCCATGTGAGGTATGGACCTATGGAAAGCACTCTAGAAATTTAGAGGGCGCATCAGAGTTGGACAATCGATGTCCATCAGAAGAACCTCCGTCCTAGATCAGAAGGCAATTAGAATCAGCAAGCGGACCTCTTGGTACACTAACATGAGGTGGCCAATTGTATCCATGAAATGAGTGGACATGAGGATGCTGCAGCAATGCAAAGATGGGCTGAATCTAGACCCATCCCCCTTGCACTCTCTGAGGCACAATGTACCAATAAGGACTGCTCTGTCTGCCAGCAAGAAAGACAGAGGTTGCAGATGACTATGGGGCAGATTCCCCAGGGAGAAGGCCCTGCACATAGCTGGTAAGTTGATGGTATTGGACAAATGACACCAGTGACACCAGGTAGCTACAAAGATTCCTCACAGGAATAGATACTCTGGAGTGGGCTTTGCATATCCCGGGACAGATGAAAATGCCAAAAACACCATTAAGGGACCAGAACAAAAGATACTGTACCAATTTGGACCGCTGAGTTATATTTCATCAGACCAAGGAATACACTTTACAGCCCATGGGGTGTAGCAATGGCCCAGGAAACACCATATTAAATGGACATAACATGTTGTGTACCACCCTCAGAGTAATGGTTTGATAGGCAATTGGAATGGGGGGAGATAAAGGCATGAAGGGCTGCCTTTATCAGTGTGTGTTCACATTCAACATGAGGCGGGCAAAAGGAGGATCACTACTGGACAGATTCCTATGCTTCTCTGGGGGATCTGGGGAAGAGGGGTAGGAGAGGACACTGGTGTCACTGTACAGCTCTTCCCCACACCACTTAAAATTGCTTTTTAACTGCCAAATGCTGCGATCCTAGAACCAAGAATGCAGCTGCAGGTGCCGGAAGCAGGGGTGATCCCTAAGCAAGAGACTGTAACACTGAACCTATATGCCAGAATTCCCAAGGGCCTAAAGGGATGGACTGTACTTTCCCCCTCATCAAGAAAAACTGGGGAAGACAGTGAATACTGCTGTATTGCATACTCGTAGAGATAGCCTGCTAGTATCATATCTATGTTAACACTACCCAACATGAATGGGAGAGGACTGAGGGAGAAGCACTTCCTAGACTGGTCTAGCTACCAGCAATCTGGACTAGCACAGCAGTGGAACCTGATGTCCCTACCCAAGGTGGAAAAGTTTCGTTAAATGACAAATGAAAGAGAAGGAGAAATAATAACTGAAGGTAAAAGAATGAATAAATGGCTTATACAGTGGGGGAAATCTAACATGCTGATAAACTCGAGAGAGACTCAGAGCAAGAGCATAATCTTCTCTCAGTTACATTTTATCAGGGGACAGAGAAGGTGAAGCTGAGACAACTTTTGGAGAACCTGATCAAATCAGGTGGATAACTGCAGCAGACCTGAATGGCTGGTACCTGAGTAACCTCACCCTGAAGACTCTCTGCCCTACTGAAGGACTATTTGTTAATGACTGGTTAACAAATGACTGCTCTTCTAGCCATTAGCCCTTTCATACTTAAAGGGTTAACTTCAAGTATGAAAGGGCTAATGGCTAGAAGAGCCAGGGGGTGGCCTGTAGTGCAGTATATTACTTAATATGGCCCTTCTAGCTATAGTCTTTGTGACTCCATACCATGACTGGGTGGGACCATGCAAATAAGGTGCTTGTGGTCCACCAAGGGGACTGGACAACTGGCTACTAATGCAAATAAGGTAGATGGAACCCTTGTGGGGGTGGGACGATGCAAATAAAGCGTATGGAACTCTGGGGGATTAGTCAGTTTTGCCATTCCGTTAGCCTTAGAAGGAGACTCGGAGAGCAGGAGGAACTGTTAACATGGAAGACAGCGAGAGATGGCAGTGCGGTGCAGCAGTAGAAGAGTGATAGCAGCATGAGAGGGCAAGGACCAGGACACTGGTGCAAGATGGCTGTGGTTGGGCTTGCCAACCCATGGAGCTGAGAGTTTTAACGCTTGCCCAAGAAGGCCCCCAGGAGTGCCAGGCACAGACAGTGAGAAGCTGCTGTCCTGATCAAGGAACCACATCCTGGGTTATTCCTGTTACTTCCAAATTGATTCCGATCTCAAGTTGTACTGTTACTTCCCTAATAAACCACTTAACTGTAGGTACCGTGAGTTCTGTGAGATGTTTCAGCAAATTATGGAACCCAAAGATGGGAGGGGGAATAATGAGAGGAGGGGGAGTAGTTGATGTTAGAGATGATACAGTGGTAGAGCAGTTTGGAAAAGTTGGGTATTTGGAACATGTTTAACCTCTGCCTCATCTGAACCAGCTTTGTGCTAATCCTTATAAAAGACATTATTCATTTAACACAGGAGACAGCTGTAACGCCGGAGATGGTGCAAGACAGTGAGAAGTGGCGCAGAGATCCGGCAGCAGCAGAACCAGGAGACTGACAGGAGATGGTGAAGTGGGTGTGCTGACCCATGGAGCTAGAGAGCTGAGTGCCTTCAGGCAAGAGGCTTGCGGGTGGAGTGGGGTGCCTCGGAGCACTTACTTTGGAGCTAAATATCTTTGTCTAAGACTTGCCCAATCAGGGCAGAGGCTGGGCTGGGGTGGTGGGGGAGAGGCAAAGAGAGAGACAGACCTTCTCCCTATCTCCCACCCAGGCCTAGTATGAAGGCTTTCATATGATGCTATCCAAATGGAGCCTCTTCACAAGTCCCATGTCACTGGTCATGGTGAGATGGAATCTGTGGGGGTGAAAGAGGACTGAAGTCAGGCCCTGAGTGAGCGCAAGCGAACAAGTCAGGCACGACACATCAGGATCAGAGGAGATGAGCAAATTCTCAGGGTAGCATTTCAGGAAGGAGAGGACAGTGCCACCAACCAAGAATATGCCTGTTACCTGGGAAAGAGCCATTCCAGACGCCTTTCTTTCCTCCTCTTCCTTCTGGCTTCGTTCTCAGGCAAGATCAGTCTTGAAAAGTCAATCCTGAGTGTCAAAAATATGCTCTTAAATTCTTAGAATCAGCACACCCCTTCCTGTGCCACAACCACATACACAGGGAGGACCTCATTTGGGGAAAGACAGTCCCTGCTGCCCACTGCCCCATGAGGGACTCAGAAACAATAACTTCCTACATGGAGACCAACAGGTGAGTTCATCACCCTCCCCTCTGGCGGAGCCCACACTCTGCTGCTGCAGGGGGATGAGGGGTACACTGATCCCCCCACATTCAGGTCCCAGACCAGCACTGACACCACACCCTGTGCACAGCAGAGCCTTCCCACCTCCCCTGGATCAGGGACTAGTTTCACCCTCAGAAATGGAGGGCCCAGAGCCTTGGTGCTCACGGCTGCATGCAGATTAGAATCACCTGGGGCACTTTAACCATTCTTGAGCCTGTACACCACCCAGAAGATTTCATGGGGAATCTCTGAGGAGGAGTCACAAGTGATGTATTTGCAAAATGCCTCAGCAATCCAGTGTGAAGCCAGGGCTGAGCTGGCTCAGAGGAAGCAAGGCCAGCACACCTCGCACTTGTGGCTCTGCTCTGCCCATGGACCATGATGTCACAAGGATCCAGCCAGTGCAAGGGCAGAAGAAGAAAGAAACTTGCAGAACACCTACCACGGGCCAGGGGTTCGGGGTGAGGGTGTGGCTGAAATGTTAAATGGGGGTCAGAGATGACTGCCCTGAGAAGGTGATATTAGAATGAAGAACTAAGGAATGAAGGGTGTGTACCAGGCCCATGTGAGGACCTGGGAGATCCAGGCAGAGGGATCACCTATGTGAAGTCCCCGAGGCAATAGGGATTCTGGTCCCAGGAAGAGGCTTGTGTGGCTGGAGCAAAGAAGTGAGCAAGGAGTCAAGGAGGACATGAGGTCAGACAGGTCCTAAGGACGTGGATCAGGAAGGGCCTGGGGTCCTCAGCTGTTTTTCTTCCACACCCCAAGAGAATTTTGGAAACCACGCATTTTCTCACTCATTTTAATATCTAATTTTTCTCTTCATCTTATTCTAAGTTAAACACTTACAAATAATGCACTGTCTTGTCTATATTAAAAAAAAAAATCAAGATATTTATCGGAGTCCAAGGAGGTTGGAGCTGCCCTTATCTGAGACCTGGAGGAGTACAGGGGAAACACGCTTAGGGTTTAAGGTGGAAGATATGCCTGTGAGTGGCCCCAGCAGAGATGTCGAGGAGCTGTCTGGACATATGAGTTTGGAGTTCAGGGGCGAGGTCTGGCCGAAGGTAAAAAATGGGAGACGTCAGGGTGTTTAAAGCTGGATGACATGGAAAGGCCCTGGGTGTAGACAGAGAAGAGAAGAACAAGGACTGTACCCTCGGGTGCTCCCTCCTTCAGAAACCAGGCGGTCCAGGAGAAACCAGAGGAGGAACCTGACGCATGATCAGGAAAAAAACTCAAAAATGAAAGAAATACACAGACAGGTAGATATTTAAAGAATACTGTGATGTCCTGAAAACCAAGAAAAACGTTTTTCCAAAGAAAGGAAGTGATCAACTGTGCAACATGCTGCTGACTGAATCAGGCTTCAGCTTAGGAAAGAAGCTCTGAACAAATTTCTTCATTTTGAATACATGCGCTTTGTTGGAACAAGATTCCGAGTCAATCCAGCACAGCCTCTGACATCTGCACAGAAAGGACAAGAGGGATGAGAGGGGAACATCTCCTTGTAGCTCAGAGCCCACTATTTTAAAAGATCACTCAAGGGAAGCAAACTGAGGATTAGATTAACTGCTTAAGCTAGGTTTTCTCTATTAACAGAAAAGATCATTGACATTCCTACACAGTATACACTGAAACAATCTAACATTATTACCAGGTACCAAAGAATGTTCCCAATTACAAGACAAAAGTAGAAAGCATGCAGTTGTAATAATCTGAGCTTGACCTAGTGAATTAAAAAGGCAAACAATTTCCTGGTGGCACAGCGGCTAAGAGCTCTGCTGATAACCAAAAGGTCAGCAGTTCGAATCCACCAGCTGCTCCTTGGAAACTCTATGGGGCAGTTTTACTGTGTCCTATAGGGTCTCTATGAGTTGGAATAGGCTCAACGGCAACAGGTTTTTTGGATTTTATATGTTTCGCACTCTCACTCTTAATGTTATTTCTTTCTGGCTTTCCTTTTCTCTTGCACCTTTTTTTTTTTTTTTTTAAAGTGTTGTGTTTCCTTAGTTTCTGCTCATTTAGTTCTCCACCATCTCCTCTCCAGAGCCCTGGTGGTGCAGTGATTAAGATCTCGGCTGCTAACAAAAAGGTTGGCAGTTCCAATCCACCAGCTGCTCCTCAAAATCCCTGTGGGGCAGTTCTACTGTCCTGTAAGGCCGCTATGAGTTGGAATCGACTCAGTAGCAACAAGTTAGGTTTGGTTTGGTTTTTATCTCCTCTCCTGCTGTTTCTCCCCTACTCTCTAGTCCTCCTCCTACACTTGTTCAGCCCCACTCCTGCCCTGTATAGGTGGTTACTCTTTCTCCCCAACTTCTCTGATTGTCCCTCATTGTTACATATTTCTCTTTCTCTCTCCCCATATCTCTGTCCCTCTCTGCTCTCCGTTAAGCTCCCTCTGTCGCTACTCCCTGGACCCCAAGCTTGCTGAGTTGCCTCCCTGCTGTTTCTCCCTCTGATCTCACCCCTTGCACCTTTATCTGTCCCTCCAAAAAGTCACTCTGTCTCCCATTGCTCCAACTCTTTTATCCCCTGCCCCCTTTTTACCTTTACTCTGTTGAAATGCCTCCCCCTTTATCATCCAACTCCTAGTAATAAGGGCCCCTCTCCCTTTTGTTCCCTTCACTCTTGCATGATTATCCTTTTTTCTAGTTACATCTATTTTCTCTTCTCCCCTGCTACTTTTCTCGATTTATTCTCTTTCACTGTTAGGGTTTCTTTGCAAGTCCTTCCCCAATCCTCCATTTTGCCATCTGTTTACGGTTCTTCATTGTGTTTTCTAACTTTCAACAGCTATATTTCTCTTGTGGTTGCTCCATGTCTCTCTCACGATCGTCTCATCCTCAGGTGCCCAGGGATGGAGTGAGATGCCAGCCGTCCAGGAAAAGCACATTTTCCAAGGGGTGGGATCGGGGACAGAAGAACACGGGCTGTCATAGGACAGACGCGGATCCCCTCTCCCGACACGGACGGCAGGGAGTAAAGAGTGACTAAGAAGGAGAGGCCGGTGGGGAGGCGGGACCCGGCCCGAGGAAGATGTGAGGTCGGGGTTTCAGTAGAGAAGTGGGGTCTCAGAGTCCCAGGACCAGGAGAGGACGCGGCGGCCCGCGCTGCCCGCCAGGGTCGACACTAGGGCGGGATGTCCCCAGAGACTCCCGGTGAGAACGTGACCCGGCGCAGGCGGGCGGAGATCAGGGAAGGGTTTTGAACAGGGAAACGACGCAGCAGGCGGCGTCTGCACCGCCCAAGGGCAGAAAGGCCGGGGCGGGGACCCACATCAGCGCGATTTTACACCGAAACCGACGCGGATCCCCGGCCGGCGGCGGAGCCCGAGGGCCGGAACGTCTCACGGCCGCGCCGAGATCTCCGGGGGTGGGAAGGGCGGGTGCGGGGACTTTAACGTCCGCAGCGACCCCCGGGCCGGGTGTGGAGAACTCAAGACAGAGAACAGCTGGTTTAAAAGAGAAAGACGGAAATTCACTCACCTGTGTGCCTCGGAGAAACCTGCTTCCACGTCTGTAGTAAACTGCGCAAGCGCCCGCCGGAAAAACCCAGCGGCGTGTGGGCGGGGACAGGGCGGGGCGAGGGGACGGGCCCGTTCTCCGCGGAGGACGCGCTGGGTGGGCGGGACCGAGGCGTCTCTCCGCCAGGCTTCTGGTAGATCTCCGTTTCCCGGTGTTAGACCTTTGAATGTCTGGTTTGTGGAGCAAAGATGCTCTCTACCTACTTTAACTTCATGCTGCAGACAATTTAAGGTAAAAGCCAAGAGTTGTGGAGACCACTTACACTGGAAACCGCTTTGTTTTCCTCCTAAAAAGTTGAAATCGGTTTAAGTCGAAACAATTTTACAAGCTGGGGAGACGCGCTGCCTAGGATAGAAGCGAGAGCGACTTATATGGGCCTGAGACTTTGAGAGAGGGAGGTTGATGTGCAGAAATAGTTGGACCCAGGAACCGCTCCTGATATTAGAATTTAAGTCATTTTAGAAAGCACTGGAGTTGTCAGTGTACAAGATCCAAACTAAAATATGAAATGCAAAACTACTTGTGTGTGCAGTTTCATACTGACGCCCCATCAGAGCATCATTTCCATTTCTATTCCTCATGCACCTAGTAGGCAGAGACTCACCCCTGCTGTGGGTGTGGGGCCTAAAAGACAAAGGCATGTGGTAATTTGGGTCACCAACCTTTGCTTATAAAATACCAATAATGGCTGCGGTAAAAAATAAAATGGAAAATAAATACTGGTGAGAATACGAGGAAATTGTAACTCTTGTCTGTTGGTGTAAATGCAAAATAGTACAGAGTAGTGGAAAACTGGCAATTCTCAAAAATCTTAAGAGTAGAACAACCATATGACCCAGAAATCTCACTGCTTGGAGGTGAGATGGTGGCTCGTGAATGGGGCCAGGGCCAGATGGCAGGAACTAAAACAAAAAACGTTGCCAATCAATTCAGTCCGACTCAACCCCCCAGTGTATCGCAGAGAATGGCTCTATAAGGTTTTTATGGCTGTGACCTTTGGGGAGCAGATGGCCAGGCCTGTCTTCCTGGGCACCTCGGTACTTGAGAACTCTTAAATGTCTTTGGTGTCCTGTCGAGAAGACTTGCTCTCTGCCTATATTTAATTTACTGTTTCAGATAGTTTGAGGTAAAAGCTTAGAGTTGTGTGGGACCACTAACATAAGCTATGATGTCTTCCTCTTGACAAGTTGAAAACGGCTTAAGTTGAAAGGTATTTTTTTGTGAACAGGTCCAAGGAGTGAGGCAAAAGATACTCAGGGTGCAGAGACTGGGTGGGCGGAGGTCTGATGTGCGGTCGTGGTTGGATTCAGAAAAGCCTCCTGCAATGACAATTTAAGTAATTTGATTAAGAGAAGCTTGAGTTGTCTGTGTTGTTGTTAGGTGCTGTTGAGTCAGTTCCGACTAATATGGACACTAGGTACAACAGAACAAAACATTACCTGGTCTTGCGCCATTCCTCATAATCCTTGCTGTGTTTGAGCCCATTGTTGCAGACACTGTGTCAATCTATCTTATTGAGGGTCTTCCTCTTTTTCCCTGACCCTCTACCTTACCAAGCATGATGTCCTTTACCAGGGACTGGTCCCTCCTGATAACATGTCCAAAGTACGTGAGATGAAGTCTTACTGGTCCAGTTGTAAGAATTTTTGTTTCTTTTATGTTGTGGTGTAATCCATACTGACGGCTGTAATCTTGGTCTTAATCAGTAAGTGCTTCAAGTTTTCTTGACTTTCAGCTAGCAAGGTTGTGGCATCTGCATATCGCAGGTATGTAATGAGATCCTCCAATCCTCATGCCACCTTCTTCATATAGTCCAGCTTCTCAGATTATTTGCTTAGCATACAGATTGAATAAGTATGGTGAAAGGGTACAACCCTGACACACACCCTTTCTGATTTTAAATCACTCAGTATCCCCTTGCTTTGTCTGAACTACTGTCTGTTGGTCTATGTACAGGTTCCTCATGAGCACAATTACGTGTTCTGGAATTCCCCTTCTTTGCAATGTTATCCATAATTTGTTATGATCCATATAGTTGTTTATATGACATTTTGAAATTGATAAATTAAAAGAAATAAAACGAGAGGTTCTCAGAGTGTAAGATGGTGGTGAGTACTAATTTCATAGACACGGGAGGGAAATTTTGGGGGGATTAGACAATCTCAATAGTTAGATTGAGGTAGTGTTTACATGACAGATATGTATTTGTCAAAACTCATAGACTTGTTGGAGCCACTATGTCAATCCATCTCATTGAAGGTATTCCTCTTTTTCACTGACTCTCTACCTTACCAAGCATGATGTCCTTCTCCAGGGACTGGTCTCTCCAGATAACATGTACAGAGTATGTGAGACTTTTGTCTCACCATCCTTGCTTCCAAGGAGCGCTCTGGCTGTACTTCTTCCAAGACAGTCTTGTTCGTTCTTCTGGTAGCCCATGGTATATTCAGTATTCTTCGGCAACACCATTAATTCAAAAGGATCAATTCCTTCTCAGTCTTCCTTATTCATTGTCCAGCTTTCGCATGCATGTGAGGCACCTGAAAATATGGCTTGGATCAGGTGCACCTTAGTCTTCAAAATGACATCTTTGCTTTTAAGCAGTTTAAAGAGGTCCTTTGCAGCAGATTTGCCCAATGCAATATATTGTTTGATTTCTTTTTTTTAACCAATCTCTTTTTTCTTTTATTGCTGTAGTTTAAGTGAAAGTTTACATTTCAAGTTAGTTTTTCAAACAAAAACTTATATGTACATTGTTATGTGACCCTAATTGCTCTCCTTATACTATGACAGCACACTCCTCCTTTCCACCCCTGATGTACCATGTCCATTCAACCAGCTCCTAACCCTCTCTGCCCTTTCATCTCACCTCCGGACAGAAGCTGCCCATTGAGTCTCATGGGTCTACTTGAGCTAAGAAACACACTCGTCATGAGTATCATTTTTATGTCCCACAGTCCAGTCCAATCTTTGTCTGAAGAGTTGGCCTCAGAAATTGTTTTAGTTCTGGGTTGACAGAGAGTCCAGGGGCCATGCTTTCCAGGGTTCCTCCAGTCTCAGACCATGAAGTCTGGTCTTTTTACTAGAATTTGAGTTCTGCACCCCACCTTTCTCCTGTTCCATCAGGTACTCTCTGTTGTGTTCCCTTTCAGGGCAGTCATTCGTGGTAGCCGGACACCATCTAGTTCTTCTGGTCTTAGGCTGATGGATCTCTGGTTTATGTGGCCCTTTCTGTTTCTTGGGCTAATACCTTCCTTGTGTCTTTGGTGTTCTTCATTCTCCTTTACTCCAGGTGGTTGGGACCAATTAATGCATCTTAGATGGCCACTTGCTAGCTTTTAAGACCCCAGACGCCACTCACCAAAGTAGGATGCAGAACATTTTCTTAATA
>NW_004444023.1:8634451-8643567 GCF_000243295.1 Trichechus manatus latirostris
ATTAATGCATCTTAGATGGCCACTTGCTAGCTTTTAAGACCCCAGACGCCACTCACCAAAGTAGGATGCAGAACATTTTCTTAATAAACTTTGTCATGCCAGTTGACCTAGATGTCCCCTGAAATCATGGTCCTGAGACTCCCACCCCTGCTACTCTGTCCCTCGAAGTGTTTGATTGTATTCAGGAAACTTCTGAGCTTTGGCTTAGTCCAGTTTTGCTGACTTCCCCTGTAGTGTGTGCTGTCCTTCCTTTCACCTAAGATAATTCATTTGATTTCTTGACTGCTGCTTCCGTGGGCGTTGATTGTGGATCCAAGTAAAATGAAATCCTTGACAACTTCAGTATTTTCTCTGTTTATCATGATGTTGCTTACTGATCCAGTTGTGAGAATTTTTGTTTTATGTTGTGGTGTAATCCATAGTGAAGGCTGTAGTCTTCAATCTTCATCAGTAAGTGCTTCAAGTCCTCTTCGCTTTCAGCAAGCAAGGTTGTGTCATCTGCATATCGCAGATACATAGTTAGTCTTCTTCCAATCCTGATGCCACCTTCTTCTTCATATAGTCCAGCTTCTGAGATTATTTGCTCAGCATACAGATTGAATAAATATGGTGAAAGGATACAATCCTGACACACACCTTTCTTGACTTTAAATGACGTAGTATCCCCTTGTTCTGTTAGAACGACTGCCTCAGTTAAGTGTTCTGAAAGTCCCATTCTTTGCAATATTATCCATAATTTTTTTTATGATCCACACAGTCGAATGTCTTTACATAGTCAATGAAACACAGTAAACATCTTTTTGGTATTCTCTACTTTCAGCCAAGATCTATCAGCAATGATATCCCAACTTCCATGTCCTCTTCTGAATCTGGCTTGAATTTCTGGCAGTTCCTTGTCAATGTACTGCTGCAACTGCTTGAATTATCTTCAGCAAAATTTTACGTGTGTGTGATATTAATGATATTGTTTGATAATATCCACATTCTGTTGGATCACCTTTCTTTGGAATGGGCACAAATATGGGTCTCTTCCAGTTGGTTGGCCAGGTAGCTGTCATGCAAATTTCTTGGCATAGATGAGTGATCACCTCTAGGGTACATTGTTTGTTGAAACATCTCAGTTGGTATTCCATCAATTCCTGGAACCTTGTTTATCACCAATACCTTTAGTATAGCTTGGACTTCTTCCTTTAATACCATCGGTTCTTGATCATATGCTACCTCCTGAAATGGCTGAATGTCGACCAATTCTTTTTGGTACAGTGACTGTGTGTATTCCTTCCATCTTCTTTTGATGCTTCCTGCACCATTTAATATTTCACCCATAGAATCCTTCAAAATTGAAACTTCAGGCTTTAATTTTTTTCTTGAGTTCTTTCGGCTTGAGAAATGCCCAGCATGCTCTTCCCTTTTGGTTTTCTAACTCTAGGTCTTCGCACATTTCATTATAATACTTTACTTTGTATTCTCTAGCCACCCTTTAAAATTTTGTTCAGCTCTTTTACTTCATTTTTTCTGTTAGTTTCAGCTACACTAAGTTCAAGAGCCAGTTTCAGAGTCTCTTCTGATATCCATTTTGGTCTTTTCGTTCCTGGTCTTCTTAATGACCTTTTGCTTTCTTCAGGTATGATGTCCTTGATGTTCTCCCACAACTTGTCTGGTCTTCGGTCATTAGTGTTGAATGCATCAAATCTATTCTTGATGGTCTTTAAATTCAGGTGGGATATACACAAGGTAATATTTTGGCTCTTGTGGACTTGTTTAAATTTTCTTCACCTTCAACCTGAACTTGTGTCTAAGCAATTGATGGCTGGTTCTGCAGTCGGCCCCTAGCCTTGCTCTGACTCATGATATTGAGCTTTTCCAATGTCTCTTTCCACAGATGCATTCAATTTGATTCCTGTGTTTTCCACCTGGTGAGGTCCACATGTATAGTCACTTTTTCTGTTGTTGAAAAAAAGGTATTTTCAATGAATAAGTCATTGGTCTTGCAAAATTCTATCATGGGATCTCTGGCATTGTTTCTGTCAACAAGGTCATATTTTCCAAGTGCAGATTTTTCTTCTTTTTTCCAACTTTTGCATTCCGATCACCAATAATTATAAATTCATCTTGATTGCATGTTTGATCAATGTCATATGTTAGTAAAAAATCTTCAGTTTCTTCATCTTTAGCATTAGTGGTTGGTGAGTACATTTGAATAATAATTGTATTAACTGGTCTTCCTAATAGGTGTATGGATATCATCCTATCGCTGACAGGGTTGTACTTCAGGGAAAAAAAAAACAGTTGCCATGGAGTCAACTCTGACTCATAGCAACCCTACACAGGACAGAGTAAGACTGCCCCATAGGGTTTCCAAGGAGCAGCTGGTGGATTTGAATTGCTGACCTTTTGGTTAGCAGCAAAGCTCTTAATCCCTGCGCCACCAGGGATCCTCATACTTCAGGATAGATCCTGAAATATTCTTTTTGATGATGAATGTGATGCCATTCCTGTTCAATTTGTCATTCCCAGCATAGCAGACTATATGACTGTCTGATTCCAAATGGCCAATACCAGTCCATTTCAGCTCACTAATGCCTAGGAAATCAATCTTTATGTGTTCCATTTCACTTTTGACGACTTCCAATTTTCCTAGATTCATACTTCATACATTCCACGTCCCATTATTAGTGGATGTTTGCGGCTGTTTCTATAACTTGAACCACAACTAGACTTAAATCCCAGTGAGTCCCAAAAGGTGAAGTACAAAATGTGACCCAGGAGGAGGTATGCAACACTGCAAAAGAGCTGCTTGACTTTTCTAATATGTACAAATAACCTGGGGAATACATGTGGAAATGGCTGTTAAGGGTGTGGAATAATGGTGCAAGGAACATAAAGTTGGATCAGTCTGAGTTTATTGATATGGGCCAGTAAGCAGAGATTACTCACTGTGTTTCAGCTCGAGTGGTTAGGAAAGGAGCAGTTAGGAATAGTTTATCTGGCTGGTTCACTGAAACATAGATTACGCAGTGGCCTACACTAAAGCTGAAGTACCAGACCTGCCTTGGTATATGGTAAAAGGATGTATCCAAAGTCTTAGAGAAATTGGCATTTTAGAGTGCATTTATCAGGTTAGACCCACAGATCTGCCGTAAAAATGGTGTGGCAGAAGTGTCTGACTTCCCTAACTTCACAAGGGGGAAAGAAACTCAAGATCAACAGCCCAAGGCTAATTCCTATGAGTAGGAAGTCAGATATATCTCCTCTTGCTAGCCCTTTTTACCAATTCTGACACCATCTGTCCCTCCCACGGCGTAGTCTACTTCTCTGCTGAGTTTGATAATTTGTTGCAGTGACCACAGAGAACTCACAGACAATACTCACGATTATGGGGTGTATTAGGGAAATACCAAACCAAACCAAACCCGTTGCCATCGAGTTGATTCCGATTCATAGCAGCCGTATAAGACTGAGTAGAACCCCGCCCCACAGGGTTTCCAAGAAGTGGCTAGTGGATTTGAACTGCTGGTTTTTCGGTTAACAGGCAAGGTCTTAACCACTGCACCACCAGTAACAGGTTACAGTTCAAGTTCAGGAACACGCAGAATACAGCTCTTCTATCAGGACAGCCTCTTCTCAGCCTTGCCTGCAGGCACACCTCTCTCTGGCCTTTGACCCCTGCCCTGCTAGGGGAAGTGTTACAGAGCTCTTTTAGCTTTGCCAATAAGCATTCCAAAGCATCCTAAACCAAAAAATAACAAACCTGTTGCAGTCAAGATGATTCCGACTCATAGCAGCCCTATAGGACAGAGTAGAAATTCCACATTCGGTTTGCAGGGAGGAGCTGGTGGATTCAAACTGTGGACCTTTTGGTTAGTAGCTGAACTTCTAACCACTACACCACCAGGGCTCCCCAAGGCACCCTACCCTGCCAGTGAGCCTTGGCCCAAAGGCGCTCAGCTCTAACTCTGTGAGTTGGCAAACCTAGCTCCACCAAGTGCCCAGAGACACCCTACTCCACCAATAAGGCTTGTGTTCAATGGCACTCATCTCTAGCTCTGTGGGTTGGCAAACCTAGCTCCACCAAGGGCTGAGAGGCACCCTACTCTGCCAGCAAGCATCCTGTCCAAAAACACTCAGATTTCTCACTGCATGGGCCAGGCTGGTCTCCTGTTTCTTCTGCTGCCATTTATCTGCCACTTCTGCTTGTCATCTTTGGTGTTACAGTTCTCTCTCAGTCTCTTGGTTCCAGGAGCTTCTCAGTGCAGGGATCCCGGGTCCAAAAGGCATGCTCCACTCTTGGCTTTTCTTTCTTGGTGGTGGTGACATCCTCCCATTCCACCTCTGGGATGGCTCATTTTAAGCCTAGTGGAATGGCAAAACTTGGTGGGCCACAATTACCTTATTTGTATAGTCCCACCCAATCACTTGGGTGAGAGTTAAAAAATCATTGCGAGAAACTCTCAGCAAAATAGGAATAGAAGGGAAATTCCTCAACATAATTAAGGGTATTTATACAAAGCCAACAGCCAGTATCATCATAAATGGAGAGAGTCTGAAAGCTTTCCCCTTGAGAACAGGAACCAGACAATAATGCCCTTTATCACCACTCTTATTCATCATTGTGCTGGAGGTCCTAGCCAGGGCAATAAAGCAAGAAAAAGAAATAAAGGGCATCCAAATCGGTAAGGAAGAAGTAAAAGTATCCCTATTTGCAGATGATGTGATCTTATACACGGAAAACCCCAAAGAATCCACAAGAAGACTACTGGAACTTATAGATGATTTCAGTGAAGCATCAGGATAGAAGATAAACATACAAAAATCAGTTGGATTCCTCTACACCACCAAAGAGAACTTTGAAAAGGAAATCACCAAATCAATACAATTTACAATAGCCCCAAGAAGATAAAATTCTTAGGAATAAATCTAATCAGATGTAAAAGACCTATACAAAGAAAACTACAAGATACTACTGCAAGAAACCAAGAGACCTACATAAATAGAAAAACATACCTTGCTCATGCATAGATAGACTCAACATTGTGAAAGTGTCAATTCTGCCCAAAGCGATCTACAGATACAATGTAATCCCGATCCACATTCCAATGACATTCTTTACTGAGATGGAGGAACAAATCACCAACTTCATATGGGAAGAGAAGAGGCCCCAGATAAGTAAAGCATTACTCAAGAAGAACAATGTGGGAAGCCTCACACTGATTTTAGAACCTATTATACTGCCACAGTAGTCAAAACAGCCTGGTACTGGTACAACAACAGATAGACTAATGGAACAGAATTGAGAATCCAGATGTAAATTTATCCACCTATGGGCAGCTGATATTTGACAAAGTCCCAAAGTCTGTTAAATGGGAAAAAGACAGTCTTTTTAACAAATGGTGCTGGCATAACTGGATATCCATTTGCAGAAAAAGAAAACAAGACCCATATCTCACACAATGCACAAAAACTAACTCAAAATGGATCAAAGACCTAAATATAAAATCTTAAACTATAAAGATCATGGAAGAAATATTAAGGACAAGGCTAGGAGCCCTAAAAATGGCATAAACAGGATACAAACTATAACTTAACAGAGCACAAACACCAGAAGAGAAACTAGAAAACTAGGAGCTTCTAAAAATTAAACACTTATGCTCATCAAAAGACTTCACCAGACTTCCAGGCAACATGGTGCTATAGACAGAAGCAACCACGCCATCATCCACAGCAAAGATCTGAAAAACTAAGTCAAACAGAGACAAACGTCAGTCCTGAAACCCTAAGCATCAAATGAAGAGATAAAGAACTCAGTGAAGCACCGAATGAAATAACAAACTGACAGAGAACAGAGAGCAAGGACAGATACATGCAGAGGTCCCTATCAGCTAACCCAGCATGGATCCACCATCTTGGACTCCTATCGGAGATTGGTGAACAGGGGTTATGAGAAAGCAGCTTCACGGAGCTTCCAGCAGGAGACAGAACAACCAGTAACCAGCGATATACACTTTCCCACCCCCCACTATTTTTCATCCCCACTCGGCCTCCTCTGCTTCCTGTGGCCACAGTCTCTTGGCTGGGAAGCACAAGCTTCACCCTGGTGCCACCTGGATTCCATCCACCCGCACTAGCCAGTTCCCCGAGTGCCATTTGTTGGCTGCTGGTATTGCTTTTTTCCACTTCTTTTGATTTCTTCTATACCTCTCACAACCTCCACCTCCTTTCTCTCAAATACCTGCCTCTGTGTGCCATCTTTGCTTCTTCCTGAAAGGCTGCAAAACACCACTTGACTGTGAAACTGCTTCCTGGCCTGTGCCACTACGCTGATGGTATCCCCAGGGCTTTTGATTTGTTTTGATTTTTCTTTTCTCAGCTTGGGAGCCCCTTCTAGCCAGGCAATACTGCGCGGCTTGGGAGCTACTCCCTTACTTTGCGCAGACACACAGTGGGATCCCTGGGGGCATTTCTTTTTTCTTGTTTTTGTTTTCTCTTTCCTTTTTTGTCTTTCTTCATTCCTCAGTTTCTCATCTCTCTATACTTATCTTCTCTTCCTGTCTCCTGAATACCTGGTGCTGTGTGAACACCTCTACCCCATCTAGCCAGGCTGTATTTCAAGGCCTGGGAGCAACGTTCCCAGTCCTCGCAGCCACACCAGTGGAATCCCTGGGAACTTTTCCTTTTTCCTAATTTTATTCATTTTTTCTTTTACCCCTTTTTTATTTTTGTTTTTCTCCCATTTCTCAGTGTCTCATCTCTCCACTCCAACAGCAAGCTCCCTTAGTACTCTTTTGTTTTTATGTTTTTGGCTCTTGTTCCTCTCTCCTCTCCTCTCCTCTTTCTCATACACGTCTTAGCTCCACACATCACAATCTCCCCCATCCTTCCTGCCTACCTACACCATGCGCTGAACTTCACTACCCCAAAAAGCACAGGCATGGCCTACCAGAACCTGCCCGGCACTGATTCCTGACCTGCCCTGTTGGCCGTAGTACATGCCACAAACAACCCATCCCAGCAACTCCCCTTCAGCTGTACCTGCCCTGCTGCACCATACTTGAGTGACCATGCTCATTGGAGGAGGCAAAAAGTATCATGCCTACAAATGAGCAAACAACAAAGAATGCACTCCCTGCCTGCTCAGACATCACTAAATAAAACAAAAAAGCAGGACAAAACAAATACGCAATTAATAAATGAGGAAAATAACTACTGAATGCCCAGAAGACAGCAGGCAGTATCAAAACATACAACAGGGTAGGATGGTTCCAGTAGGCGTCCAAAATAAAATAGCAGATGGCATTGCAGTAGAAGAAAAGGCACTAGAACTACCTGATAGGGAACTCAAATCTCTAATATGCAGAGCTATCCAAGAATTGAAGCAAAAAGCAGAAAAAAAAATAGGCAAATCCATGGAAAAGGCAGACAAACTCGTGGAAAATACAAACAAACAATGCAAGAATTCAGGAAAATAATACAGGAACAAAATGCTGAAAAAAATTCACAAGTAGAAATCACACAAAAACAACAATTAGAAATCCAAAAAAATAAACAAGATTTCAGAAAGGAACGGTGTGATAGAAGGGCTGAGGAGCAGGTTTGAAATGATGGAAGACAGGATCAGCGAAATTGAAGACAAACACTTGGATACAACTCTGAGAAAAAATCAGAAAACAAAAAAAGAAAAATGAAGAAACCCTGAGAATTATGTGGGATACAATCAAAAGCAAAAATGTGCAACTGATCAGAGTTCCAAAACAGGAACAAAACAGAAAATGCAGAGAGGATCATTGAAGAACTGCTGATAGAAAAGTTCCCCAATATCATGAAAGATGAAAACCTGACCATCCAAGAAGCTCAACAAACACCATATAGGATAGACCCCAAAAGAAAATCACCAAGGCATATCATAATCACACTTGCTAAAACCAAAGACAAAGAATCCTGAGAGCAGCTTGAGAAAAACAAAAAGTTAACATACAGAGGAGAAACAATAAGAGTAATCTCAGATTATTTGGCAGAAACCATGCAGGCAAGAAGGCAATGGGATGACGTATATAAAACCTTGAAAGGAAAAAAATTGCAAGCCAAGAATATTATATCCTGTAAACGTTTCATTCAGATATGATGGTGAAATTAAGACATTTCCAGATAAACAGAAATTAAGGGACTATGTAAAAACCAAACCAAACTTGCAAGAATTATTAAAGGGAGTCCTTTGATCTGAGAACAAACATCAGACCGCAGGCTGAATCTAGGACCCATGATAGTACCAGCCAGACACCAACCTAGGAAATGAACTCTCAAGGACTACCCAAAACCAAAACAATCACAACAGGGTACCAGAGAGGTTAATCTGGAAATAACATCATGAGAACAATAAAAGAGGGAATAAACGGTGTAGATATAGAACCTTCTAATGAAGAAGAAGGCAAGATGATACCAAGTAATAATAGACTGGTTCAAACCTAGGAAGATAAGGGTAAATTTCAAGGTAACCACAAAGAAAGTTAACAGACCTACTCATCAAAATGAAGTAAGACAAAATCTCACTAAAAACAAAACCTATAAAAACAAATTAAAAAAATCCACAAACAAAATGAATTCAGCACCGGAGAGTAAGAAGAACAAAGAAAACATCAGCACCACAAAAAAAGCACTACAAAATGACAGCAGTCAATTCACACCAATCAATAATTACACTGAATGTAAATGGCCTAATGCACCCATAAAGAGACAAAGAGTGACAGAATGGATAAAAAAACAGGATCCATCAATATGCTATCTACAAGAGACATAACTTAGAAAAAAAATACAAATTTATTAAAAATGAAAGCATGGAAAAAAATATATCAAGCAAACAGCTACCAAAAAAAGAGCAGGAGTGGCCATACTGATCTCAGATAAAATAGACTTTAAAACAAAATCCACCATAAAAGACAAAGAAGGACACTATAATGAGTAAGGGGACAATCCATCATGAAGACATAACCATAGCAAACATCTATGCACCCAATGACAAGGCTCCAAAATACATAAAACTCCAACAGCACTGAAAAGAGAAATCGACAGTTCCACAATAATAGCAGGAGACTTCAACACACCACTCTTGGTAAAGGACAGAA